>NC_034175.2:33917404-34252404 GCF_002021735.2 Oncorhynchus kisutch
GGTTAACTTGATGCTGCTGCTCGGTAAAAGAGCTGAAGGAGGTCTGAAGGTGTTGCAATAAATAACACTTTCAAGATCAGTTGGTTGAAAATATGTTTGGTCAATGCTGAATCAATTTGGTATTTAATTCCAAACAATGTGTTTAATAAATTGGGAGGTCCTCAATTTTTACTGAAATGTAATTATATTCCTGAAAGATTACCCGCTAAATTGGCATATTGTAAACTGTGTGTTATGTGTTAAATTAGGCTATAAGTTGGTTGTGTTGTACTTACCAGTACCCAGTGTTCGTGGGGTCTGACATGCCAATCAAACTGCTATCTGCCGGGCATCCTGGTGGTTGGCAGAGTGGCGTGGAGGGGGGTTGGGCAGGGGGGTGAAGCATTGGAAGTTAAGACCAGGTTTAGCCATTGTTCTCTCTTACATCTGGACTTCACAAGAGAAGGTCACGGTTGTTTTATAGGGTATCCTTCATTTATTTGGCGTGGGCTACGGCCAAACAGTAGCCTGTGTGAAGTTGGGTTAATAAACTGTTAATTCGTAAACTCAATCCTCTGGATAATTGTTCCTTTATGATCTAGTCAGGTCATTACAATATGAACAATTTATAACGTTGAATGAGTTTCCAATACCTTTCAGAGTTTATTTCTGTGATCAAAGCCATTCCCAGTGGTCTAACAACACGATTGAAAACTTTTTCTGGACATGCTTATTCCTGACAGCTTGGTTAATGCCTTACGAATCTGTATACCAAACACATTTAAGAAAGTGCATTTAAATATTCTCCATAAAATATATCCATGTAATTATGTTGTCCAAATTTGTGGCTATTGATATCTGCATTTTCTGTGAAAAAGGTGAAAATCTGACTCACTAATGTTAATTTGTGATAGAATTTTGGAAAAACCTTGCTGAATATTTATTTACCATTTTGAACACTACCCATGTTTTTGATTTTTAAGGATATATGTTACTATTGCAATGATAACAAGACCACTGAAATGATTGTGATTTTTTTATTCTTGTTTCCAAATACTTTATACACAAACAAAAATTCCAAATTCCCAAATTACAAATATTTTGGATTGATTTTAATCATCTTGTTAAGACGTTATTTCAGAGTGAATACAATTGCACTAGAATTTGTTTTATTATTTATATATATTTTTTTGTATGTAGTATTTTCTTGTTTTATACCTGTGTTTTGTTATACATGTTTGATGTAGCAATGTAGGGGCGGCAGGTAGCCTAGTGGTTAGAGCGTTGGGCCAGTAACTGAAAGTGTGCTGGATTGAATCCCCGAGCTGCCAAGTAAAAAATCTGTTGTTCTTCCTCTGAACAAGGCAGGGGCAGAATGGTAGGCTGTCATTGTAAATAAGAATTTGTTATTTACTGACTTGCCTAGTTATATGAAAAAAATTGTAAGTCTTTGATAATTTTGTATTATGTATAAAAAAAAATGTAAATGCTGCTGCTGCTAACTTTGGCCTGTGGTAAAAGAGTCTAGAGAAGAAGGGAAGAGAGCATCTTTCAGCGGTCCTGGAAAGAAGCTTGATTGCCAGTACGTCAAGTGAATGTTATGAGAGTACTGAATGTTTTGAAAACAGGTATATAGTATGGGGGTATGGGGCCAATTTCACACAATATGTATTGAATTTCAAATAAAATAAATTGTAAACAAGAAAAGTAAAGTTGAAAATGTAAACAGGATATTTTCGAAAACAGTGAAATAATGGATGTTGAAATCAAAACCAAACAATTGAAAGCAAAATGGATAGAATTGTTTTTTGCCACCGTAAGGTTTCTCATCAACTGAGGATTTTATTTATTTAACCTTTATTTAACTAGGCAAGTCAGTTAAGAACAAATTCTTATTTACAATGACGGCAAACCAAAAGACAAAAGGCCTACTGCGGGGACGGGGCCTGGGATATTAAAAAAATAATGCAATATAGATATAGGACAAAAAACAAATCACAACAAGAGAGACACCTAAGACAACATAACAAGGCAGCAACACATAACACATCATGGTAGCAACACAACATGACAACAACATGGTAGCAACACAATATGGTAGCAGCACAAAAACATGATACAAACATTCACTGTAAAAAATATTGTGCCCCTTTTACTTAAAACATTTTTGGTAACAATTTGCATCAGGTTTTTAAGTAAATCCAACAAGGAGGATATTTTAAGTATAATACACTTCGCTTTAAGTGTATTACAAACTCAAATATATGAAGTGCAATCTACTAACTGGATCTCAAAAATTCCTTTCATTCAACTTAATTTTATCAGGTTCAGAACATTTTTGTTGTTGTTGACCTGCTTAAGTCCCAGAACTAATGTTATAAGTCTAATATACTTAATGTAATCAGTTACATAACTAATATTGTATGTTTAATTTCCTGAATTTACTCAGTATCGTAATTGATATTCTATGTTTTATCAACACATGTATTTTACTCAGTTACTTATGGTACTCAGGTTAGTAAAATGTATTTAAATTGGGTTCCTACTACTCAAATATATACTCACAACTATACTTAAAAAGCTGATGCAAATAATTACCTCAATATACTTAGGATAATTTACAAAAAAGTAGTATTTCTATAAGGGAATATGCAAAAGAAACAACAGTGTTCAACTTCAAACTTCCACACCTTTATTTTGAATAAAAATAAATATTATAATTTTATAATTTCTTCAAACTTCAATCTCAAATTGTCCCTTAAACCCTACTCTTTAGGCAATCATATTTTGTAATCTGTAAGCATTCTGAGTATAACTACACCTTGCCTCATTAGGTAAAGTTACATCCAGATAGCTTGCACCTGACTACAAATACTTTTAAATCTTCACAACTGCATAAAGTTTAGGTGATAGTTTGGGATTAGCACTTTGACCTCACATCTTGTACAGTTTGGCAAAACAATTCTGGTGGTCTGTGTGCCCCTTAACAACAAATACATATTATAACAGAAACATAAATTAACGATTTGTCTTAATAGACTTTACACAAAGCACAATATGAACTTAAGCTCAAATACAACCTCATTCAAACGGTTTTAGATTAACCAAAACATGGGTTTTCAAAACATACATTGCACATATTGTTACAAAATATATGCCAAATTCTCCCTTAAACCTGATGCACTAGTGAAGCCCATATGGACATATTTTTGACAGGTATAAGCATTCTGGGAATAACTCCACCATGCCTCCTTAGGTAAAGTTACATCCATATAGCTTGCACCTGACAAATAATCTCAGATATCCACTAGTGCATATGACTAAGTTTTAAAACAAAGCTGTTTTTTTAAACTGGAATTGACAATGTCTTTTATGACTCCACCTGACAAAGAGCATCATGTGAACTGTAGCTCCTATACCACCTAGCAACTAGCTTTTCAGCTTACTGAGTAGGGTTTAGACCACAGTTTGTGAGTGGCCCTTTGAGAGTTCTCATAGGTATCTTTAGATATCTCTGAAAACAAGTAACTTCATCTTTAGAGCTTGGACGCGTGGGGAGGTCCTGAGATCATCAAGTTCCAAAAATAGTTTTTGGAACACCTCAAAGGTATACTTCAGTTCTTTGGGGTACTTTAGATTTATGCCATAGATGAGGCCCATAAGCAAGGTGCATGACTGTGTAACACTGCGAATACCAGCCAGGACCTCTGCTCCTTCGATGCAGATCCCATGCTCTATATTCTGGTGCAGATCCCATGCTCTATATTCTGGTCCAGATCCTTCACAGTGAACACCTTCATCACATGATGAACAAGGTTCTCTCGGATCATGGTGTCGTCAGCATCCGGAATGAAAAAAATAACAGACTAGGCTACTAGATTAACTGTGCAACTTGAGAGGAGAGAGAGGGAAGATCTCATTTAGAGATAAATAAGGATACAAAAATAAAAACCTTTACCTTGTATTCTGTGATAAGTTCTTCAACCCTCTCACCGAGGTATACAGTGCCTTGCGAAAGTATTCGGCCCCCTTGAACTTTGCGACCTTTTGACACATTTCAGGCTTCAAACATACAGATATAAAACTGTATTTTTTTGTGAAGAATCAACAACAAGTGGGACACAATCATGAAGTGGAACGACATTTATTGGATATTTCAAACTTTTTTAACAAATCAAAAACTGAAAAATGGGGCATGGAAAATTAATCATCACCTTTACTTTCAGTGCAGCAAACTCTCTCCAGAAGTTCAGTGAGGATCTCTGAATGATCCAATGTTGACCTAAATGACTAATGATGATAAATACAATCCACCTGTGTGTAATCAAGTCTCCGTATAAATGCACCTGCACTGTGATAGTCTCAGAGGTCCGTTAAAAGCGCAGAGAGCATCATGAAGAACAAGGAACACACCAGGCAGGTCCGAGATACTGTTGTGAAGAAGTTTAAAGCTGGATTTGGATACAAAAAGATTTCCCAAGCTTTAAACATCCCAAGGAGCACTGTGCAAGCGATAATATTGAAATGGAAGGAATATCAGACCACTGCAAATCTACCAAGACCTGGCCGTCCCTCTAAACTTTCAGCTCATACAAGGAGAAGACTGATCAGAGATGCAGCCAAGAGGCCCATGATCACTCTGGATGAACTGCAGAGATCTACAGCTGAGGTGGGAGACTCTGTCCATAGGACAACAATCAGTCGTATATTGCACAAATCTGGCCTTTATGGAAGAGTGGCAAGAAGAAAGCCATTTCTTAAAGATATCCATAAAAAGTGTTGTTTAAAGTTTGCCACAAGCCACCTGGGAGACACACCAAACATGTGGAAGAAGGTGCTCTGGTCAGATGAAACCAAAATTGAACTTTTTGGCAACAATGCAAAACGTTATGTTTGGCGTAAAAGCAACACAGCTCATCACCCTGAACACACCATCCCCACTGTCAAACATGGTGGTGGCAGCATCATGGTTTGGGCCTGCTTTTCTTCAGCAGGGACAGGGAAGATGGTTAAAATTGATGGGAAGATGGATGGAGCCAAATACAGGACCATTCTGGAAGAAAACCCGATGGAGTCTGCAAAAGACCTGAGACTGGGACGGAGATTTGTCTTCCAACAAGACAATGATCCAAAACATAAAGCAAAATCTACAATGGAATGGTTCAAAAATAAACATATCCAGGTGTTAGAATGGCCAAGTCAAAGTCCAGACCTGAATCCAATCGAGAATCTGTGGAAAGAACTGAAAACTGCTGTTCACAAATGCTCTCCATCCAACCTCACTGAGCTCGAGCTGTTTTGCAAGGAGGAATGGGAAATGTCAGTCTCTCGATGTGCAAAACTGATAGAGACATACCCCAAGCGACTTACAGCTGTAATCGCAGCAAAAGGTGGCGCTACAAAGTATTAACTTAAGGGGGCTGAATAATTTTGCACGCCCAATCTTTCAGTTTCTGATTTGTTAAAAAAGTTTGAAATATCCAATAAATGTCGTTCCACTTCATGATTGTGTCCCACTTGTTGTTGATTCTTCACAAAAAATACAGTTTTATATCTTTATGTTTGAAGCCTGAAATGTGGCAAAAGGTCGCAAAGTTCAAGGGGGCCGAATACTTTCGCAAGGCACTGTATGATCAGGCCAAGGATTACACTGTCTCTTCTTTCCTGGCTGGTGTTGCACTGTAATATGATGTTATACAAATAATTACATTTAATACCAGCAAATAAATACACAGTACAACCTATATACTATTGTGAAAGTGTTACTGTGCATACCCCATACAGAACTTCAAGGATTTTCTGCATGTCCTCCTTTACAGCACCTCCTTTTGTCTTAAACAAGTCCAATAGTTTTGGTGTATATTCGTCCAGCTTCTGGATAAAGGTGGACTCAAGAGCAACAGTTGTAATTCTTCTGAAGTCTTCCTTAATCTGAGAGAGAGGAGACGGGGGAGGAAACATCTTCTGATCAGATAAGGACAAAGGATGATCTGAGAGCCAGAATGCTATTAGGAAACCCCTCCCAAAGCATGTGCAGAGTGAGAATGTTTAGACTAATCTTTAATACATATTTAATTGTAGATTAGAATATTAGGTCAAGACAACACAAAATATTTAAATCAATATACATTTTTTACCTACATTGACTATTTTCATTCAGCTGTGTTTTGTACCTGAATGGGTTCAAACAAGGCTGGCCATCTATCTTTGAAGTCCTTCACAGGAAGGACCTGAATGAGATCTTGTCTTCAATATGAGAAGGTCCTTAGCCATTTTGGCACTCACAATGTTGTGGTTGTCACGTATTTGTACTTCTCCCAGTAGCTCCACTCGCTCCCTCTCCAGGGTCTCATCTGTTTCTCCAGGTGGGGTGGGAGGTAATTTACCTCCGCCTTCTTTGTTTTGTTTATGTTCTTGGCAACGGGCTTGTCCTCTGGTGATTTTCTCTTGACAGAGTTCACTTCCAGTTCTAGGCAACCAATTCCTCTCAGTTTCGATCTGTAATTGCCCATCTTGTACTTTAGGCTGGTTTGCCATCCGTACAGGCCTGAGAAGGACCCAAGCTCTTTAAGACATGGGTGCTTTTTTACCAAAGCTTCTGCAACCTGCCAAATTTGTAGCGTTGACGGATAGGCTGTAAACTGGAAGATCCTTTCAGACAGTTTTTCCAGGATGTCTGATTTCACAGGCAGATTGTTGAGTAGTGTTCCATCCTTCATGTGTGCTTCATTAGCTACCTCAAGAATGAGCTCTGTATCATAAGCAAAGCGAGGAACTTCAAACTCAGATGGCCATGGACTGGAGCGTTGGGAAGAGGTACTTTCTGGAGAGGACAGTATCACGTGATCCAAGGCAGCACCTCTCATCTGATATATCTGTGGAGATGTTATTGAGTTCTTCTTGTACATTTAAAGTAATAAGAGGTGAGCCGTCAAGGTCAACCACTTTGATGGTGTCTTTATCCTTTAGGTCTTCCGTATCAAGCAAAGAAAATAACTGATCTCCATATGCACTCTCCATGTATTGTAGAACAAATCATTTTTGAAGCTGAAATGTCTCTTGCACAATTGTGCCAATCTCAGCCCCAGTAGCAGGGATTCCAAAAGGCAATGTTAGCTTACGGATATCAGGGGCCCTCCAATAGGACCCGTAGCCTGACGTTTCTGTTCTGTTGTAGCGAAAGTGATCCTGTCAAGAAAAAATGAATAAAAGTTATCAAATGGGTATGATGTCAAACATTGGTATTCCATTAAATCGATATCAAGTGCTGCTTACTAGATCTCATAATAATAAACATGCAAAACCAAGCATTTCTATTCGACACCAAATATTACATTCGGTATGAGCTCTATGAGCAATGCATTGTTTTTAAACCCATGTATAAATACACCAAATTTAAAACTATTCAATTTTAAAAGATTGTTACCTAATTGGCTCTATATTGGCTCGTCAGCACACCTGTGGGGGGGGTGCCCGGCTCGTCAGAGGTCATACGCGTCTGCGGCTGGGGGGGGGGGGAGCAGGAGCGGGGGATGGGGGAAGAAGAGGAGGGGAAGGAAGCACGCCTCATGACCAGAGTACAGGTCCAGAGGGGAAGGCCGCAAGGAAGGAGGAGGAGCAAGAAGCGGCGGATGGAAGAGAGAAGGAAACGGAAGGCACGGGAGTAGGAGAACCAGGAAAAGCGGCGGAAGAAGGCAACCGAGTGGAGGAGCATGAGAGAGAAGAAAGCGAGGGAGGGGTGGTGGAGAAGGAGACGGTGGAAGAGCAAGTGGAGTGGGGGGAAAGTGCCCTGGTGGAAGAGATGACGGGTATGGTGGAGGAGCTGGCGGGGGGGGGGGGGGTGGTATCTCTCCACTGCCGCCATCACCAAAGAAGAGAGTGAAGAGGAGGGTGCGATTGGCTGACAGTGAGAGAGAGGGGATGGCCAAGAGAGCGATGGGGGTGGGAGAAACCTCTGGGTTGCTGCTGGTTTCCACAGGCCCTCAACTTCTGTTGGGTGGGGACACACCTAACAAGACCCAGGACTGGGTACAGGAGGAGGTGGGGAGTTTTTTGTTTGGGGACTCAGCCTCTCCTATTTTTTTCCAAACCAGCTGCAGCGCTGGGGTGGGGGAGGAGTGTGGGAATAGACCCAGGGTGCAGGGCATCCCGGAACCAAACACTATTCCTGCATCCTGGGTTGGTGAGATGGAGGAAGAGACGTCGGGAGTACGGATGGTGTTATCACCGGTAGATATGGAGCAGGGGAGCATCGGGTGAGTCTCCTGTTTTAGTTTGTGTGTATTACATTTTATTATTTCATGGGGTCTAATTTTACTTTTGTTAGTTTAAATGTAAGGGGTTTAAGGGATTTTGTTAAGAGGTGGGCGGTTTTTAGTTATTTGGAGGGTGTGGGGTTTGATTTTTGTTTTTTACAGGAGGTTCACCTGAGGGATGGAGGGGATGTTAGTAGGTTTAAGAGGGAGTGGGACAAGGGGGAGTCGGTTTGGGTTATTGGGGAGGTGCACTCATCAGGGGTAGGGGTTTTGTGTGGGCACAGGGAGGTAAAAGTGGAGGTTTCTTTTGTGGTGATGCAGGGGAGAGTTATAGGGGTGGATGTCACGATAAGGGATTGTAAATTTAGATTAGTGGTGGTGTATGGGCCACAGGTGGTGGCAGACAGGAGGGAGATGGTGGACTGTCTGGCGCCCCTGTGTGTCACAAATAGGAAATTAGTGATAGGGGGGATTTTAATACAGATTTAGGAATAGGGGGGGATAGCAGTGCAGGAGCCTTCACCGGGCTAATGGCTTGCCATGGTCTGGTTGATGGTGGCCTGCACACTACTCCGAAAATGTCCGGTCCTACATGGCGCAACTCCAGGGGGGTTGCGCGGAGGCTCCACTATATTTTTGTACCCAGGTCTTTGGGTAAGTTGTCTGGGCGGCTGTTTGCCTGTTTTCTTTTCAGATCACGACGGGGTGCTCCTGCAGGTGGGGTCGCCAGTCTGCCTCTTTGGTAGGGGGTACTGGAAGTTAGATCGGGATGTGCTGGAGGAGCATGCTTTTGTTGACGTTTTTTTTGGTTTCTTTTGGAGGCTTGAAGGCCTCCGGTCCATGTGCGAGGGGGTGTTAGAGTGGTGGGAATTAGTTAAGGTGAGGATAATAGGGTATTGTAAGAGGGAAAAAAGGGAGGAGAGGAGGGAGGTGGATCGTATCCAAAGGTTAATTGAACTCGAGTACGAGGCAGGCAACCTCGGCGGGTCGTTTGACTGGGAGAGATCCACAACCCTAAAGGCGCAGCTCAGGGAGTTGCAGGAGCGGAAGGCTCAAGCTTTCCTGGAGCGTGCGCATAGTGGCATTCTAGAACACAATGAGACTTGTTCTGCTATGTTCTTTAAGTCGGTTAGGGCCAGACAGAGTAGGAAGGTAATGCATGGCGTTAGGGAAGAAAATGGTAGTATAGTTAGAAAACCAGAGGAAATGGTCAGGGTGACAACTGATCACTTCCAAGGTTTATTTAAGGAAAGGGAAATAGATGTAGAGCAGGGAAATGTGTTTTTAGAACACTTGTCCAGGCGGTTGCCGGAGGACATTAGAGAAGTGATGGAGGCCCAGATCTCACTAGAAGAGGTTGAGAGCGCTCTTAGGAGGATGGGAAAAGGGAAGGTGCCTGGGATGGATGGGCTGCCGGCTGAGTTTCATCTCAAGTTTTGGGGTATACTTAGACCAGTGGTCCTCGAAGTCTTGAAGGCCATCCTTGAGACGGGGGTCCTGGGGGGGATCAATGGCTGTTTGTGTGCTGTCACTTTTATATAAGAAGGTGGAAGTAACAGACCTTGGCAACTGGCGGCCGTTGACCATGCTGTGTGTAGATTACAAGCTACTTGCAAAGGTTTTAGCAGACCGGTTGCGCACAGCCCTTCCCTACGTCGTCCATGAGGATCAGACGTGCGGGGTAGAGGGCCGCTCTATTAGATGGAACCTACAGTTAATCAGGGACTCCATCGCTTGGGTTGAAGATAGAGGACTGCCTTTAATGGTAGCAGCGCTAGATCAGGCGAAAGCCTTTGATCGCGTGAATAGATCCTTTTTATTCAGAGTGTTAGGTCGATTAGGATTTGGGGAGAAGTTCATAGGATGGATTCGTACATTATATGTCGGAGCGGGGTGCCGAGTTAGTGTAAATAGTCACTTGAGTGACGTTTTTGACCTCTCGTCTGGGGTCAGGCAGGGGTGCCCACTCTCGGCTCTCCTCTTCGTTCTGTACATGGAGCCTCTGGGGGCTGCCATTAGGGCAGACACATGGGTGGAAGGCTTGTTGATCCCTGGAAGTGGTGGGCTGCGTGTTAAGATGACGCAGTACGCCGACGACACTTCCTTGCTGCTGTGCAAGGACTCGTGCCTGACAAGGTCCCTTGCCATCTTTGGGGATTTCACCCGAGCGTCTGGAGCGGTTCTGAACCATGCAAAGTCTTCCGTCAAGTTTTTCGGAAGATGGCGCGGTAGAACGGATGTGCCCGGGGGGTTCTCTCTCTGTGAGGGGGCGACGCTAAACTGGAACATGCGTATCGCAGTGGTACAGAGGAAGCTAGCAATGTGGAAGGCTAGGTATTTGTCTTTTATGGGCAAAGTCCTGGTCCTAAAGGTGGATGTGTTGCCGTCTCTTTTGTATTTGGCGTACATCTACCCATTGCCGGCTTGTCTGAGGAGGCCTCTAGTGAGGCTTGTGTTTCAGTTCATGTGGAGTGGCAGGTGCGAGTGGGTCGCCAGGGCACGCATGCTCTGTCCCATCGGGGAGGGAGGTAGGGGGTTACCACATTTCCCCCTCAAGCTGGACGCAATTTTTGTTTCTTTCTTGTTAACGGAGCTTGCTCATCCAGTGATACACCCGTCCGGTTACCTCCTGCGGGTGTTCTTCTCGTATCAAGCGAGAAGCGTAATGGTGTGGTCTAACACGGGTCCTCGGGCGGAACAGCTGCCGTGGCACTTTGGTCATGCGGCCAAGTGGCTGTGTGCGCACCCTGAGGTTGAAGTTGCCCGAGTAGGTTTAGATCACAGGCACCTGTACGAGGAGGTCAGAAAGGCAGGGAGTCAGGCGCCTGTAGTGGGCATCTCGGAAGTGGTCTGGGAGGGAGTGCAGGTGCGGGGTCTGGATAACAGGCTCAAGGACCTGAATTGGTTGAGCCTCCATAAGTGCTTGCCGGTACGTTCCATCATGTACCGGTATAGTTTGGTGCAATCCCCCACCTGTCCAAGATCCTCTTGTGGCAGCGAGGAGACTGTGCGCCATGTCTTTTGGGACTGTGCCTTTGCCGGAGTAGTATGGGCTAGGGCACAGGTGTTGTTAGGTTTGGTAAGGGGGGATTTTGTATTGACGTGGGCCAGGTTAGAGAGAGCGAGAGGGACGGATAGGGACAGGTTTCTGCTCTGGCTTCTCATGAGTCTCTTTAAACGGGGGCTGTGGGAAGCCAGGCAGAACATGGTGAAGACAGGGAGAGATTGGGGGGTGGAAGGGATAGTGAGGAGGGTGGAAGGAGATTTGAGGGGGAGGATGAAGAGGGAGGAGAGGAAGTGGGGGCAGCATGCTGCTCGGGAGAGGTGAAAGGGGGGTTTCGGGCTGGGTGTCATTTAGATTTGTAAGGGGATAGATTAGGGACGGGGAGATAGGGAAAGGTAGTTTGTAGGGTGACGGGGAGGGAAGATGCTCCCCTGAGGTTTTGTTTGGGGTTTTTGTTTAGTTAAATTAAAATACCATTGTTGGAGTATGTATGAAAATTATGAGTTGTAAAGAATGAATGGTATTGAAGGTAATAAATTATTTTTTATAAAAAATATTTAAAAAAATAGGGCTGTTTCGGTTTTTCACGTTTATTGTTTTTTGTATATTGTTTGTGTTTTCATCTTTATTAAAGATGTTTACAAATAACCACGCTGCATTTTGGTCCTCCTCTCTTTCAATAGAAGAAAACCGTAACACTCATGGGATTTGTCTCACAAACATCTTGAACCAAATCTGAGATTATGTAATTGTCAATTACACAGCCATGTTTCCTTAAACAGGAATTAACAATGTATTTTATGACTGGACCTGACAGAGCACGATATGAACTGCAGTTCCTCTACTCCCTCACTGATACACTTGTTTGACACATTGTAAATACTTTCCAAGTTTAGTAAAAGGTGACATTTTTTGCTCAGTGTCATTTTGTAATTCTTGTTCTTCTATAGTTTCCTCTTCATGGACTTGTGTATTTGAATGGTCAATATGTTTTTGTATTATAAGTTCTAAAGTCGCCCAGAGAATGAGGATTGTGTTTTCGACTCCTATGAGATGCAAGCGTACCATATACATTTGTTCTGAATCCGCATTTGTCAGATACACAGAGGACATGCTTCTACACCTGCATTGCTTGCTGTTTGGGGGTTTAGGCTGGGTTTCTGTACAGCACTTTGTGACATCAGCTGATGTAAGAAGGGCTTTAGAAATACATTTGATTGATTGATTGATTGACAGTTTCGTGTTTCTTTAGATGGTTACCAAGGTGTTAAAAAAAAAAATCTGTTGAAAAACTGCAAGCTCTGCAAATTTCACATTTTAAAAGAAAATACCTCTCCTGGCCTTACTGACTTGCCAGTTGCATGTTGCCTTGACAAATGTATCTTAAGGGAACCCCATGTTTTGAAGGAACAGATGCAATCTGGGTGGAGGCAGGGCAGTGTTCGATTATGTCCATGCCTCAGTCTATAGTTCTTCAAAAGTTCTGTTTATTTGAATGCAGCAAAACTGCAGATCATTGCATCTTACATTGCATGTGCTGCCTGATCCCTATGGAATTAAGATACAATCAATTATTTTTGTGTGTATATATAAGCTTAAAACATTATTACTAACATCTCATATGCTATCTCATTCTAAAATAAGGAAGACACACATTGTCAATACCTGCCTGGGCGACAACGCATTGTGTAAAACACTAATAGGGCCCTATGAATGACTTTTGCTGTTATATTTTCGGAAATTCCGTGTTAACTTTTTGTTGCCTAACTTGTTCAATCCATCTGGTTTATTTAAAAATACAGGATATATCTAATACCTATTATTCACACTAATGTTGGGAAACTGTAATAAAAATATCCTGCGTATCCTGTCCGAGGGGTACCGTGTATTCTGATTAAATTTCTGGATTCCGCATTGCGGAAATCATAGGGCTTGTAAAGCCCTAATGTGAGCTACAATCAAAAAACAGACATTTGAAGATATTTACATACCGTGTCAATGTATTCTGGAAAATATGGTCTGTCCAGTACTCAGGAACATCTGAATACGTGAATACCTATAACGTTACCTAAAAAAGAGGAGTTGTATTAAAATCTATGACAATGTCAGGAAAATAAAACTCGACTTCAGCTTTAGATAGCTAGCAGAAACATCTCAATCCTAGCTGATTTGGAAGAGCTGCTTGTTATCTATCTTACTAGCCAGCCCAGTTATTTAATTTAGCTAGTTTGGCTGTTAGATTATTGACTAAATGGCTTCTGCACAAGGTCAAGGTTTGCACTGCTTCCTTGAACATGTTGTGAATATGTGAACAACAAGGTTTCTGCAAGGACAGGTGTAGCTAGATAGCTAGCTACGTATTGTTCGTTCCGGTCTCTGCCTGGCTAGCTTGCCTAGCAGGCAAACATTAAATTGCATGGGCACCATGTGTTCTGCACTGCTACCTTACTAGCTAAGTTAGTAGCATGCCCACCACTAGCTAACTATAGACATCACGGCCGTTAACTAACTAGCTTATCAACGGGCAAATATAACATGCTCTGGCAATATAGCTAATTCGTAATTTCGTAATTTAATAATATTATCTAACGTTTTCCACAAATATTTTTGAAATTTCGTCGAAAATATGTGTAGACAGATCCCAAACTACATTCCAAGTTATAATTCGGTCCTTACTTGACTCATGGCCATTCCAGAGGAGAAAGATCAAGACAAAGTCTGTTGAAATGTTCCAAGCACAATTGACATTCAGAACTAGATTTAGCATGTCAGTCCAGCATAATAATACTTTGAATATCATATTTTTAAGTTGTTGGTTGTTACTTAGAAATATTTGTTCTAATTTAGCAGCATATTATCTTGGATTTTTATTTGCAAATGAGTCTTTTTCAACACATAAATTAAGTATTATATTCCAAAATGTAAGGAAAACCAAAAACCTATTATTTTAAGAAAAAAATCATTGATTTTCTTTTGCAATATTTACTAAGCCCGTGGTTCATTTTTTACAGTGTTATTGGGCAAAGTCAACAGCACAAAGGTCAAGAAGGTAGAGACAACAATACATCATACAAAGCAGCCACAACTGTCAGTAAGAGTGTCCATGATTGAGTCTTTGAATGAAGAGATTGAGATAAACTGTCCAGTTTGAGTGTCTGTTGCAGCTCGTTCCTGTCACTAGCTGCAGCAAACTGAAAAGAGGAGCGACCCAGGGATGTGTGTGCTTTGGGACCTTTAACAGAATGTGACTGGCAGAACGAGTGTTGTATGTGGAGAATGAGGGCTGCAGTAGATATCTCAGATAGGGAGTGAGGCCTTAAGAGGGTTTTATAAATAAGCATCAACCAGTGGGTCTTGCAACAGGTATACAGAGATGACCGGTTTACAGAATAGAGTGCAGTGATGTGTCCTATAAGGAGCATTGGTGGCAAACTGATGGCCGAATGGTAAAGAACATCTAGCCGCACGAGAGCACCCTTACCTGCCGATATATAAATTGTCTCCGTAATCTAGCATGGGTAGGATGGTCATCTGAATCAGGGATAGTTTGGCAACTGGGGTGAAAGAGGAGCGATTACAAGAGAAAACCAAGTCTAGATTTAAACTTAGCCTGCAGCTTTGATATGTGCTGAGAGAAGGACAGCACCATCTAGCCATACTCCCAAGTACTTGTATGAGGTGAGTACCTCAAGCTCTAAACCCTCAGAGGTAGTAATAACACCTGTGGGAAGAAGGGCCTTCCTACCAAAACACATGACCTTTGTTTTGGAGGTGTTCAGAACAAGGTAAGGGTAGTGTCACTTTCGTTTAGAGATGGATTGGACCAAAGTGCAGCATCGTAGGCGTACATTTAACTTTTATTTAAATGACACTGAAACAACAACAAAACCTAATGTAACTCTACATGCAGTGCAGAAAGCAACTACACACAAACAAGATCCCACAAACTAAAGGTGGAAAAAAGGCTGCCTAAGTATGATCCTCAATCAGAGACAACGATAGACAGCTGCTTCTGATTGGGAACCATACCCACCCAAATCACACCCTGACCTAACCAAATAGAGAAATAAAAAGGCTCTCTAAGGTCAGAACGTGACAGGTAGAGAAAGCTTGTTAGACACTAAGAAAGCTTTGTTGTAGAGCATTTAACACACAATTTGGGGAGGGGCCAGCTGAGTATAAGTCTGTATCATCTGCATATAAATGGGTGCGAGCGCTTCCTACTGCCTGAGCTATGTTGTTGATGTCAATTGAGAAAAGCGTGGGGCCTAGGGTTGAGACAGCAAATTGTCTGACTTTATACACTGCACTCTTTGAGAGAGATAGTTAGCAAACCAGGCCAAAGACCCCTCAGAGACACCAATACTCCTTAGCTGGAACACGAGAATGGAATGGTCTACCATATCAAAAGCTTTGGCCAAGTCAATAAAAATAGCAGCACAATATTGCTTAGAATCAAGGGCATTGAGGACCTTTAAGGTTGCAGTGACACATCCGTAACCTGAGTAGAAACCAGACTGCATTCCCGAGAGAATACTATAGACATCAAGAAAGCCAGTCAGTTGATTATTGACAAGTTTTTCCAACACTTTTGATAAACAGGGCAAACTAGAAATAGGCCTATAACAGTTAGGATCAGCTTGATCTCCCCCTTTAAATAAAGGACGAACTGTGGCTGCCTTCCAATCAATGGGAACCTCCCCAGAAAGGAGAGACAGGCTTTGCGATGATAGGGGCAGCAACCTTAAAGAAGAAAGGGTCTAAAGTTTGGGGTCAAGTTTAAGGAGCTCCTTTAGCACCTCGGACTCAGTGACTGCCTGCAGGGTGAAACTTTGTAGCAGGGCAAGGGAAAAAGAGGGAGACGCATCGGGGATAGTTGCATTAGAAGGGGTGGGAGATGAGGAAATGTTGGATGGGCAAGGAGGCATGGCTGAGTCAAATAGGAATCCTGACTTAATGAAGTGGTGATTAAAGACCTCAGCCATGTGCTTCTTGTCTATAACAGCCACATCATCAACATTAAGGGACATGGGCAGCTGTGAGGAGGAGGGTTTATTCTCCAGGTCCTTAACCGTTTTCCAGAACTTCTTG
Source organism: Oncorhynchus kisutch (assembly GCF_002021735.2). NCBI lineage: Eukaryota > Metazoa > Chordata > Actinopteri > Salmoniformes > Salmonidae > Oncorhynchus > Oncorhynchus kisutch. The sequence goes on from NC_034175.2 coordinate 33,933,734, forward strand.
GGGTTAGACCCACAGAGAGAGAACTGCTCCTTAAAGTAACTAACTTTGGCCTTCCGGATAACCGGAGTGCACTTATTTCTCATTTGCCTGAACGATAGCCAGTCAGTCTAAGTATGCATGTGCCAAGCCTTTCGCCAAATGCAATTCCTGAGGTGGAGTAACTCTGCAAGATCACGGTCGAACCAGGGTCTGAACCTGTTTTTAATTCTCATTCTCACGGGGGCGTGTTTGTTAACAATACCACTGAAAATAACAAAAAAGAAGGTCCAAGCTTCTTCGACAGAGGGGATCAAGCTGATGCTATATCATTTTACAGAGGCCAGTTCATGCTTGCTTCAGTCTTGCTCATTAAAGTTTTTTAGCAAGCGTCTATGACAAATCAGGACAGGTCGTTTCACTCACAGGCCTTACAAACACAGGCTGTAAAATAGTGATCACTAAGGTCATTACAGAAAACACCAGACTGATACCTATCAAGATTATTTGTAAGGATAACATTAAGGAGAGTAGCCTTTTCTAGGTGTTTGGAGTCATACCTTGTGGGATTTGTGATAATCTGAGAAAGATTTAGGGAGTCCCATTGCTTTAGGACTTCGTCCCGTGGTTTAAGCATGTCCCAGTTTAGGTCACCTAGTAGGACAAATTCAGACTTAGTGTAAGGGGCCAGGAGAGAGCTTAGGGCATGTAGGGTACAGGCCGGGGCTGATGTAGGACGATAGCACCCAGCAACAGTCAACAAAGAGCTATTTGAAAGTTTCATGCTTAAAACCAGCATATCAAATTGTTTGGGGACAGACTTTGTGGAGACAACCGAGCACTGAAGGTGATCCTTGGTAAAGATTGCCACTCCCCCACCTTTGGAAGATATATCTTGCAGAAAAAGGTTCTAACCAGAAGGGTTAACATCAGTATTCAAAACACTCTTCCTTAACCACGTCTCAGTAATGACCAACACATCTGGATTGGAGCTGTGAACCCACACTTTCAATTGATCCATTTTAGGTAATAAGCAGAAATCAGTGAAGCAGATATCAGAGCGCACTGTTGCTAGAATTGGGGCTAGCAACAGTAGGTGCACATTTCTAGATATCATCAACAGTAATATAATCAAGGCACGGCATAGTACAGGGAGAGCTCTGCAGTGCTGATTTATGACATCTGAATGTGCATCAGACCGGGCGGCAGGGTAGCCTAGTGGTTAGAGCGTTGGACTAGTAACCGAAAGGTTGCAAGTTCAAAAACCCCCGAGCTGACAAGGTACAAATCTGTCGTTCTGCCCCTGAACAGGCAGTTAACCCACTGTTCCTAGGCAGTCATTGTAAATAAGAATTTGTTCTTAACTGACTTGCCTAGTTAAATAAAGGTGAGATAAAAACAAAGAATATTGAAATGCTACATGTTAAAAAGGTGGACGCTGTATTTTTATTGATATGGTAAAAAATTGTACAGCAGAGGAGAATTAGAAGAAAATTGAATGCTGCTGAACGTTTTTTGGGCGTTGTGATTTCACAGCCGAGCCAGTGCAGGAAATCCTGTCAGTGAATGTTCCGCCATCACAGGCCCCTGAGCTTGTGTAGGGATGTATTTAGCAGTGGACTGTGATTGAAGAGGTGGGATGGTTTTTCTTAGTTGACGTGTTTAATTTTGTATTATATCGTTTTTCCCACTTCCCGTAATGTTTTTTTGTGTCTTATTCAATACCCCGTCCAGCTGGTGGTGGTAATGCAACATTAACATTGGATGCCAACCGCCCTTAAACCCCATCGAAGAAGAAAAATTAATCACTTCTCTTGAACATGGTTTCGTCTTTTTGGAGAGATGTCGTAGGGGTTGGTCTATTTGCCCTGGCTCATGCTGCTTTCTCAGCGGCACAACGTAAGTGCGATACAATAAGGTACACATATCTGTCCTTTTATTTAGCTGTTTAGATCAAAATACACAGTCATATCAACCATGCAGTGTGCTGCGGCCTGTTAACTAGCGCGTGCAAGCTAACTTTCGTTAAACATAAACCAAACCAGTTTATCAAGCGAGGAAGAATTATCCTTAAACCAGATGGCTAACTACTAGCTAGCGATTTAGCATGTCATGTTATTGGCACAGTATGCAGCTAGCTGGTACCGTCGGGACAGAACATGTTTTAGTTCACAGACACGTTGATGTGTCCCAAAGCTACTGATGTTACAGTAGCTAGCTAGCTAACACTGTCTTGCTGCCAACGCGGTCTGTTAGCTGTACGTGACTTTATATTAACACGTACTCAATTGAAAACAAGGAATCAAATCAAGGTTTATTGGTCGCGTACACAATTTAGCAGGTTTTATAGCGGGTGCAGCGAAATCGTTATCCTAACAATACATTTGAATTGTCTGACATTTTACTGCAAGGGGGAAAAAAGACGGAATCAAGAACTGCGGGTAATCCAATGCAATCTACGTATGTACTATGTGAGAATTTACACAAGATCAGCTAGAATTGAATGTAAAAAAAAGTTCATACACTACCGTTCAGAAGCTTAGAAATGTCCTTGTTTTTTTAAAGAAAATTTGATATTTTTTTGTCCATTAAAATAACATCAACTTGATCAGAAATACATTGTAGACATTGTCAATGTTGTAAATGACTATCGTAGCTGACATTGAGTGGCTGCTGCCAACACACTGACTCAACTCCAGCCACTTTAATAATGGGAATTGATGGGAAATTATGTAAAATATATCACTAGCCACTTCAAACAATGCTACCTAATGTAATGTTTACATACCCTACATTATTCATCTCATATGTATATGTATATACTGTACTCTATCATCTACTGCATCTTTATGTAATACATGTATCACTAGCCACTTTAACTATGCCACTTTGTTTACATACTCATCTCATATGTATATACTGTACTCGATACCATCTACTGTATCTTGCCTATGCCGCTCTGTACCATCACTCATTCATATCTTTATTTACATATTCTTTATCCCCTTACACTTGTGTCTATAAGGTAGTAGTTTTGGAATTGTTAGCTAGATTACTTGTTGGTTATTACTGCATTGTCGGAACTAGAAGCACAAGCATTTCGCTACACTCACATTAACATCTGCTAACCATGTGTATGTGACAAATAAAATTTGATTTGATTTATAACCTTTCTGCAATTGTTAGCACAGCTGAAAACTGCTGTTCTGATTAAAGAAGCAATAAAACTGGTCTTCTTTAGACTGAGTATCTGGAGCATCAGCATTTGTGGGTTCGATTACAGTCTCAAAATGGCCAGAAACAAAGCCCTTTCTTCTGAAACTCGTCAGTCTATTATTGTTCTGAGAAATGATGGCTATTCCCTAACATATTCTCTAACCAGAATAGAAAGAGGAGTGGGAGGTCCCGGTGCACAACTGAGCAAGAGGACAAGTACATTAGAGTGTCTAGTTTGAGAAATGGATGCCTCACAAGTCCGCTACTGGCAGCTTCATTAAATAGTACCTGCGAAACACCAGTCTCAAAGGCAACAGTGAAGGCGATGCTGGCCTTCCGGGATGCTGGCCTTCTAGGCACTGTATGTCAATAATCCACTGGAAATAAAATACAATGTACAGTAGAAATATTATGAGCTATGTCGGGGATACAGTATTTAAATACTGTGTGAAATGGGAAATGACGAGTGGTTTAATATCTATAGCGTGGGACAGCATTGGCTTTGTGTATATGTTTGTGAGTATGTAGTGTGTGTGATAGCTTGTGTGAGTAAGCATCACCTGGTAGACGGCTAGCAATAGCTGTTCAACAGTGATGGCCTGGTAATACAAGCTGTTTTTTAGCCTCTCGGTCTGAGCGAAGATGCAGCTGTCCTGTCTCTGTTGGGCGATAGCTGAGTGAACAGTCAGTGGCTCGGGACAGTCGGGTGGCTGAGGTCCATAATGATCTTCTTGGCCTTCCTTTGACATCATGTTCTGTAGATGTCCAGGAGGGCAGGCAGCATTGTGATGCGTTGGGCTGCCTGCACCACCCTCTGGAGAGCTGTGCGGTTGAGGGCAGATCAGTTGCCGTACCAGGCGGTTATGCAGCCTGACAGAATGCTCTAATGGTGCAGCTGTAGAGTTCGTGAGGGTCTTAGTGGCAGTGTTGTGTTCGAGACCACCTAAACTGAGACTGATTCAAGTCAGAACCGGGAGACTGGCTAGGGGTCTGAGACTTCCCCCAGTCACCATTTATTAATAGTGAGCATGCAACTTTCAAACAATGTACCCCACTCTTCCCTACCAGCGAGTCAAGGAAATTCTGATGAACTTGAGGATATTTTTCAACGAAAGTAAAGAACATTAATGTTACAAGTAAAGTAGGAAGCTCAGGTTTCAATAGACAATAGATATTGTGTCGTGAAGGAGTGTGACTACATTAGCCTGGCGAAGTGGTTTTATGGGCTGGCTGAATGGGAGCTGATAATTATTAGTTTTCACTCCACTGGTCTCGGTAAGAAATGACTAGTTGTCATTTTCCAAGACCAAGTCAAGACAGGGTATAAATGTATCCAACACAGAGACAAATGAATAGAGGTCAACCGATTATGATTTTTCAACGCCGATACCGATTATTGGAAGACAAAAAAAAGGGCCGATACCGAATAATCTTTTTTTTTTTTTTTTTTTTTTTTTTTTTTTTTTTTTTTTTTTACATGTGTGTGTGTATATATATATATATATATATATATATGTGTGTGTGTGTGTGTGTATATATGTATGTATATATATGTGTGTATATGTATTATAATTTTTTTGTAATATTGACAATTGCAACAATACTTAATGAACAATGACCACTTTTATTTTAACTTAATATAACACATATTATGGGCTTTTGGATGGATGTTCTTAAGGTGATTCCACAGGTTGGTGGTATTTCTTGATTTAACCGTTGCTGACCCCATGCTTGTCTTTATCACAAACAAGACACCTTGCTTTCCCTGGTGCCAATTCCATGTAATAGTCCCACACTGGTCCTCTGCTTTTCTCTGCCATCTGTAAAACACACACACACAGCTCTGAAGTGACAATGATACTGGAGAGTCTGCTTAGGAGACAAATACTCAACTGTTTGAATAAAAATAGAGTTTAAGTTGCCTGTGATGAATGTTGAAAACAAACTGTAATTTCTATATGCAGGAAATCCTATTTTAATAATGGACATGGTAAGAATTGACTACCAAAGTGCGAGTCATAATTCCCATGACACCTAGCAAAATCTGAAAAGCGGTTCCTTCATTCATTTATTCCATAGGATATTTTTAGATTAACTTAAAATAAGGTCTGTGTTTTGTGTAGGCTTATACCACCTTGCCAATTTTATAACTGTGTAGATATCCATAGGACAAGGTAACTCTGATCAATATTGGCTAAATATAAGCGATCTTTTTTTTTTTTTTTTGTAGAGTGGATTTATGAAAATATTTTGACAAACGTTACCTTATCCTAGTGAGATTTACACGGGTATCAAAACGCCTAGGCGGTTTAAGCCTGCACGAAACACAGACCTTATTTGAATTAGATCAAAACATTCTCTATGGAAGACATGAACGGTAAAATAACGAAGGAACCCCTTCAAGTTCAGCCGCAAGTTATTACAGAAATTATAACGCGTCGACTATTCTCTAAACCATATACCTTTGACTATTACGAGCCTGCTGCTGCCTACCACCCCTCAGACTGCTCTATCAAATATCAAATCATATACTTAACTATAATAAACACACAGAAATACGAGCCTTAGGTCAAATCCGGAAACTTGTCACCTCAAACAAAACGTTTATTCCGTTCTGTATTTTTTTCTAACGGGTGGCATCCATGAGTCTAAATAGTCCTGTTACATTGCACAACCTTCAATGTTATGTAAAATTCTGGCAAATTAGTTTGCAAAGAGCCAGGCAGCCCAAACTGTTGCATATACCCTGACTCTGCGTGCAATGCAAGAGAAGTGACACAATTTCACCTGGTTAATATTGCCTGCTAACCTGGATTTATTTTGGTAAAATGTGCAGGTTTAAAAAATATATAATTGTGTATTGATTTTAAGAAAGGCTTTGATATTTATGGTTAAGTACACATTGGAGCAAGGACAGTTGTTGATTGATTGTTTTTTATAAGATAAGTTTAAGGCTAAGTTTGCAACTTACCTTGGCTTACTGCATTCGCGTAACAGGCAGTCAGTCTCCTTGTGAGGCAGGTGGTTAGAGCGTTGGACTAGTTAACTGTAAGGTTGCAAGATTGGATCCCCGAGCTGACAAGGTAAAAAATCTGTCGTTCTGCCTCGTTCCTAGGCCGTCATTGAAAATAAGAATGTGTTGTTTAACTGACTTGCCTAGTTAAATAAAGGTATAAAAAAAATAATCGGCGCCCAAAAATACCAACTTCCGATTTGTTATGAAAACTTGAAATCGGCCCAAATTAATCGGCCATTCCGATTAATCGTCCGACCTCCACTTTTGACCCTATCCACTGCGGCCCTGAGGATCGGGCGTGATTTCTCTTCTGTCTCCTGTAGTCCAGGATAAGCTCCTTCGATTTGTTAAGAGAAAGGTTGTTTTCCTGGCTCTGACCTACTCCCTGTAGTCTCTTGTTGTTAGTATTCAGGCCTACCACTCTTGTGTAGTCAACAAACTTGATTGAGTTATAGTCGTGCATGGCCACACAGTCATGGGTGAACAGAGAGTACAGGAGGGGGCTAAGCACATCCGTGGAGGAGGGGGTGGCTCTGTGTTGTGGATCAGTGTACGGAGTCATTTCCTACCCTCACCACCTGGTGTTGTCCCATCAGGAAATCCAGGATCCAGTTGGAAGCTATGCTCCAAAAGCCAAAGTACTAACTGTTACGCAAGTTAGCTTGCCGCTTGCAACATCTGCTATGGATGCAGTGAGACTAGCTACCCACTTGATTTTGTCTCAGCTGTAGCCACATTGATTCCAGTGTGATAAATGTTGTTCTTTTCCCCCACCAGATCGATCCTACATGCGTCTGACAGAAAAAGAAAATGAAACCCTACCGATAGATGTAAGTGATTTAATACTAAATAGCAAGTAAGTTATTCCATTCTTTGATGTAGATCCATTCTATCAATTGTACCGTTTTGACTAAACATATTTCAAATTAAAAATATCTATTGTTTTAATTTTGTTTTTCAGATTGTTTTACAGACTTTGTTAGCTTTTGTTCTGACCATTTATGGTATTGTCCACATCTCTGGAGAGTTTAAAGATATGGATGCATCCTCAGAGCTGAAAAACAAGTAAGCCTTCATTTCAGTAATTATATTTATTATGGGATCCCCATTAGCTCAACAGCTACTCTTCCTGGGGTCCAGCAGAATTGAGACAGTTATACAATTTTAAAAAAACATTACAATACATTTCACAAAAGATTTCACAAAAGATTTCACAACACATTAAGTGTGTGCCTTCAGGCCACGCCACTACTACCACATATCTACAACTCAAAATCCATGTGTGTGTGTATGCGTGTGTCTCTTCACAGTCCCCACTGTTGCATGTGGTGTATTTTTATCTGTTTTTTATCTGATTCTACTGCTGTATCAGTTACTTGATGTTGAATAGAGTTCCATGTAGTCATGGCTTTATGTAGTACTGTGTGCCTCCCATAGTCTGTTCTGGACTTGGGGACTGTGAAGAGACCTCTGGTGTCATGTCTTGTGGGGGTTTGCATGGGTGTCCGAGCTGTGTGCCAGTAGTTTAGACAGACAGCTCGACGCATTCAACATGTCAATACTTCTCACAAATACAAGTAGTGATGAAGTCAATCTCTCCTCTACTTTGAGCCATGAAATTGACATGCATATTACTAATGTTAGCTCTCCGTGTACATTTAAGGGCCAGCTGTCCTGTTCTGTGCCAATTGTAATTTTCCGAGGTCCCTTTATGTGGCACCTGACCACACAAATGAACAGTAGTACAGGTGCGACAAAACTAGGTCCTGTAGGACCTGCCTTATTGATAGTGTTATTAAGAAGGCAGAGCAGCACTTTATCATGGACAGACTTCTCGCCATCTTAGCTTCTGTTGTAGATACACTACAGTTGAAAAGTTTGGGGTCACTTAGAAATGTCCTTGTTTTTGAAAGAAAGGCAAAACATTTTTGTACATTAAAATAACATCTAATCGATCAGAAATACAGTTTAGACATTGTTAATGTTGTAAGTGACGATTGTAGCTGGAAACGGCCAATTAAAAATAATAATAATAAAAGAAAATTATGGAATATATACATAGGCGTACAAGAGGCCCATTATCAGCAATCATCACTCCTGTGGTCCAATGGCATGTTGTGTTAGCTAATCCAAGTTTATCATTTTAAAAGGCTAATTGATCATTAGAAAAACATTTAGCAATTATGTTGGCACAGCTGAAACTGTTGTTCTGATTAAAGAAGCAATAAAACCTGCCTTTAGACTAGTTGAGCATCAGCATTTGTGGGTTCAATTACAGGCTCAAAATGGTCAGAAACAAAGACCTTTCTTCTGAAACTCGTCAGTCTGTTCTTGTTCTGAGAAATGATGGCTATTCCATGCGAGAAATTGCCAAGAAAATGAAGCTCTCGTACAATGCTGTGTACTACTCCATTCACAGAACACCGTGAACTGGCTCTCACCAGAATAGAAAGAGGAGTGGGAGGCCCCGGTGAACAACTGAGCTAGAGGACAAGTACATTACAGTGTCTAGTTTGAGAAACAGACACCTCACAAGTCCTCAACTGGCAGCATCATTAAATATTACCTGTAAAACACCAGTCTCAACATCAACAGTGAAGAGGTGACTCCAGGATGCTGGCCTTCTGGCCACCCCATTCTGAAACCGACTGCAGCTCTTTGTTAAGTGTTGCAGGGATTTCACTTGTTGTTGTAGTTGGCATGTATAGTGTTGCAAATCAGCATAATATTTGACTTGCCTATATGAGTAGCCCTATTGTTGACCTGTCGCACTGAAAACATAATCATGAGTATAGTTCAAACTACTCACTGCCCTCTTCTAATTTTTTAGGACGTTTGACACATTGAGGAACCACCCGTCTTTCTACATGTTCAATCATCGTGGTAGGGTGCTCTTCTGCTCTCCCGACCGAGAAGTCTCCAACATCCCAAACGCAGAGGCCCTGCGAAACCCCCTTCGGCTACGCAAGCTGAAGCATTTGCACTGAGACTTGCCTTCCCCACCCACATGTCTTTATTTCTGTGCACAGATAAGCTTTTTGGTTAGAACCCACAAAGTAATTTCTTCTACTTTTAATTTGCCTTAGTACATATATTAATATGCTGTACAAATGTGCATCTCCTCCCATAAAAGTGGTTACCATATTTAACTCCTGACTGTCAACCAACCCTACAGTTTTTCATGCAGATTTGTTTGTATATAATTGTAATTGCTTAGAAGTAAACGAATTTGACACATCTTCCCCTTACTTAGGTAAGGGTAGGGTAGGCTGTATGTGTCATCCTTTAAGACTTCCTAAGCAAGTGTTCCCCTTTTTTGGACAAGGGGCATGATGTTTTGTTTGCCACAATACAGCTGTCGGGAACTATTTATTTCTTTTTTTATCTGCAAATATGAGATTTTGTTTTATCTAATAAAAAGTCTACACTTCTGTTGAGATAATTCATGACCTGATCTCCTGGAGTTTAAAATTAGGCTTTGGTGCTTATTCTGTATGCAATAAAGTTACCACGGTCATTGAAGTCACAAAGGTCCAGCCTGAAGGATGCAGCATGGAAAGCAGAGTAAGTCAGTGTTCGAGCAATGCTAATGATACTGTGAACACAAAGTAGAGACTAATGGTACATTTGTTTGGGCAGTGTTTTTTATTTTATTTGGCCTTTTTAAGATTCAACAGAATGTTTTAAATTAAAATCTATGATGTTGTCAGTGTGTTAGATGCATTTCTGCATTTATTGGTCGAAGATAACCGAATGCATTTAATGTCTTGCAGATATACGCTACATGACCAAAAATATATGGACACCTGCTCGTCGATCTCATTCCAAAATCATGGGTATTAATATGGATTAATTTGCTGCTAAGACAGCCTCTACTCTTCTGGGAAGGCTTTGCACTAGATGTTGGAACATTGCTGCGGGGACTTGCTTCCATTCAGCCACAAGCGCATTTTTTAGGTCGGACACATGTTGAGTGATTAGGCCTGGCTCGCAGTCGGGGTTCTAATTCATCCCAAAGGTGTTCGATGGAGTTGAGGTCAGGGCTCTGTGCAAGCCAGTTGGGTTCTTCCACACCGACTGCTACAAACTATTTCTGTATGGACTTTGCGTTGTGCATGGAGGCATTGTCATGCTGAGACAAGTAATGCCCTTTCCCAAACTGTTGCCACAAAGTTGTAAGAACAGAATTGTCTAGAATGTCATTGTATGCTGTAGCGTTAAGATTTTCCTTCACTGGAACTAAGGGGAGCCTAGCCCATTATTCCTCCTCAACCAAACTTTACAGTTGGCACTATGCATTGGGGCAGGTAGCACTCTCCTGGCATACGCCAAATGCCGATTTGTCCGTCAGACTGCCGGATGGTGAAGTGTGCTTCATCACCCCAGAGAACGCATTTCCAAGCTTTACACAACTACAGTCGACGCTTGGCATTGCACATAGTGGTCTTAGGCTTGTGTGCGGCTGCTCGGTCATGGAAACCCATTTCATGAAGCCCCTGAACAGTTTTTGTGCTGATATTGCTTTCAGAAGCAGTTTGGAACTTGGTAGTGAGTGTTGCAACCGAGTACAGACTTTTTACGCGCTTCAGCACGTGGCGGTCCTGTTCTGTTAGCTTGTGTGGCCTACCACTTCGCGGCTGAGCTGTTGTTGCTCCTAAACATTTCTATGTCACAATAACAGCACTTACAGTTGACCGGGGCAGATCTAGCAGGGCAGACATTTTATGAACTGACTTGTTGGAAAGGTGGGGTCCTATGACTGTGCCAAATTGAAAGTCACTGCGTTCTTCAGTAAGGCAATTCAATGTCGCTCTATGGAGATTGCATGGCTGTGCTCGTTTTTATACACCTGCCAGCAATAGGTGTGGCTGAAATGACTAAATCCACAATTTTGAAGGGGTGTCCACATACACTATATATAGACAAAAGTATCTGTGGGTTAGGATGCATTAGTTCGGTTTTATAGATTGTGCATACTTTAGGGCTCCCAGTGAGTTTAGTCCCAAATGGCACCCTACCCCTATATAGTGCAATACTTTTGCCATTTGGCACGCACACAATGAGTACATCAAAAGCTTGTCTTTACAAGCTTGTTGGATGCATTTGCAGTATGTTTTGCCCAATATGAACTGAATGGTGAGTAATGTCTTGTACCATTTTGGAGTCAATTTTATTGTAAGAATAGATAGTTCTGATCACTTCTATATCCATGTGGAGGCTACCATGATTATGGATAATCATGAATGAATTGTTGATCATTTTGTTTGAAAATGTTAGAGACACAAAGAACACCCCCCCAAAAAATTCTACCTGTTATTTGTAGGGGTCCTGAGTGGAAGGCTCTGTGCTAGAGGTGTCACTACAGACACCCTGGTTCAAATCCAGGCTGTATTACAACCGGCCGTGATTGGGAGTCCCATGGGGTTGGCCCAGTGTCGTCCGGTATAGGCCGTCATTGTCGATAAGAATTTGTTCTTAACTGACTTGCCTAGTTTAAATAAAAGTTACATTTACAGTGGGGCAAAAAAGTATTTAGTCAGTGACCAATTGTGTAAGTTCTCCCACTTAAAAAGATGAGAGAGGCCTGTAATTTTCATCATAGGTACACTTAAACTATGACACAAAATGAGGGAAAAAATCCAGAAAATCACATTGTAGGATTTTTTTATGAATTTATTTGCAAATTATGGTGGAAAATAAGTATTTGGTCACCTACAAACAAGCAAGATTTCTGGCTCTCACAGACCTGTAACTTCTTTAAAAGGCTCCTGTCCTCCACTCGTTACCTGTATTAATGGCACCTGTTTGAACTTGTTATCAGTATAAAAGACACCTGTCCACAACCTCAAACAGTCACACTTCACACTCCAAACTATGGCCAAGACCAATGATCTGTTAAAGGACACCAGAAACAAAATTGTAGACCTGCACCAGGCTGGGAAGACTGAATCTGCAATAGGTAAGCAGCTTGGTTTGAAGAAATCAACTGTGGGAGCAATTATTAGGAAATGGAAGACATACAAGACCACTGATAATCTCCCTCGATCTGGGGCTCCACGCAAGATCAAAATGATCACAAGAACGGTGAGCAAAAATCCCAGAACCACACGGGGGGACCTAGTGAATGACCTACAGAGAGCTGGGACCAAAGTAACAAAGCCTACCATCAGTAACACACTACGCTGCCAGGGACTCAAATCCTGCAGTGCCAGACGTGTCCCCCTGCTTAAAGTTTGCTAGAGAGCATTTGGATGATCCAAAAGAAGCTTGGGAGAATGTCAGATGAAACCAAAATAGAACTTTTTGGTAAAAACTCAACTCGTTGTGTTTGGAGGACAAAGAATGCTGAGTTGCATCCAAAGAACACCATACCTACTGTGAAGCATGGAGGTGGAAACATCATGCTTTGGGGCTGTTTTTCTGCAAAGGGACCAGGACGACTGATCCGTGTAAAGGAAAGAATGAATGGGGTCATGTATCGTGAGATTTTGAGTGAAAACCTTCCATCAGCAAGGGAATTGAAGATGAAACGTGGCTGGGTCTTTCAGCATGACAATGATCCCAAACACACCGCCCGGGCAACGAAGGAGTGGCTTCGAAAGAAGCATTTCAAGGTCCTGGAGTGGCCTAGCCAGTCTCCAGATCTCAACCCCATAGAAAATCTTTGGAGGGAGTTGAAAGTCTGTGTTGCCCAGCAACAGCCCCAAAACATCACTGCTTTAGAGGAGATCTGCATGGAGGAATGGGCCAAAATATCAGCAACAGTGTGTGAAAACCTTGTGAAGACTTACAGAAAACGTTTGACCTCTGTCATTGCCAACAAAGGGTATATAACAAAGTATTGAGAAACTTTTATTGACCAAATACTTATTTTCCACCATAATTTGCAAATAAATTCATTAAAAATCCTACAATGTGATTTTCTGGATTCTTTTTCTCATTTTGTCTGTCATAGTTGAAGTGTACCTATAATGAAAATTACAGGCCTCTTGTCAACTTTAAGTGGGAGAACTTACACAATTGGTGGCTGACTAAATACTTTTTACTTGTAGTATTTATATGGGCTAGAGTAAAATCTCATTTGGAATTTTAAGCAATTGGACATTACAAACTTTGTCCGTGCACAACATTTAATAAAGCTCTTAAGAACCTTTTGAAATCTGTTTGTATGCATTTTTTTAAGAAACAAAAACAATTTAAAATTGTCTTTAAGTTTATTGTTTAATGAGCTTTATACAACTTTTACTTTCAAAATATATATTTTTTATGTTCTGGTTTGAACACCATCCACAAATGTTTTTTTTTAACGTTTTCATTTAAAAAATAAACTTGGAAAAAGAAAATGGGTAACTTGTGTATATTCTCAGAAAAATCCCCCAGTGAAAAGTTGCTCTGTGGGATCCAATGCTCCGCCAGACATCATCTGAGCACACCAGGGATCTCCCGGCCCGGCGATAATTCCAGCGGCAGCGCCTCCCCCAAAGCAATTTTTTACATTTATTTAAAAAAAACTCCCACCCACTCGGAGAAAACACGCGCTACTGGACATACTGCCAATCCAATTCTAAACTGGAGTAGGTAGTTGTCCAGCGCGGTATGTGAGTCTTCGTTGGACGGGCCGGAGACATTGGCCGATTGGTCATCGTGTAACCAGTAAAATTCTGTACTTTATTATGGCACTGGAAGATTTTGACTTTCACAAACACTGGTAAGATGGCCGACTGCCACCGCGAGAGCACAGGACTTGGAATCTGAGTGGTGAAGGCGATGAACTACATGTGTGAATTATAACACCAACCTCTTCTCTTATTTCCTCTCTTACATGGCCCCACATTAATATAGCACTTAATATAGCACTTGAGACCACTCGGCCTGACAACACATTTGTCAAATGTCTCGATGGGATCGACCCATGGCCCTGCCATTGCTCTGCCTAACTTTCATTGATTTCAATCAAGGGTTTACATACAGCAACTAAGGTTTTTTAAGGTCATTTGCCACGTGGATTTTATAGGATGAGGTGGCCGAGTGGTTAAGGCGATGAACTGCTAATTTTAAAAATTACTCTCTCCAGAAATAAGTCTCTCACAGTTGCCGCCTGCTACCAAACCCCCTCAGCTCCTAGCTGTTCCCTGGACACCATTTGTGAATTGATCACCTCCCATCTAGCTTCAGAGCTTGTTCTGTTAGGTGACCTAAACTGGGATATTCTTAACACCCCAGCAGTCCTACAATCTAAGATAGATGCCCTCAATCTCACACAAATCATCAAGGAACCCACCAGGCACAACCCTAAATCTCCCCAGCTTCTCCTTTACCCAAATCCAGATAGCAGATGTTCTGAAAGAGATGCAAAACCTGGACCGTACAAATCTGTTACAGACCTATATCCATCCTGCCCTGCCTATCTAAGGTCTTCGAAAGCCAATTCAACAAACAGATCACTGACCATCTCGAATCCCACCGTACCTTCTCCGCTGTGCAATCTGGTTTCCGAGCCGGTCACGGGTGCACCTCAGCCACGCTCAAGGTACTAAACGATATCAATACCGCCATCGATAAAAGACAGTACTGTGCAGCCGTCTTCATCGACCTGGCCAAGGCTTTCGATTCTGTCAATCACCATATTCTTATCGGCAGACTCAGTAGGCTCGGTTTTTCTAATGACTGCCTTGCCTGGTTCACCAACTACTCTGCAGACAGAGTTCAGTGTCTCAAATCGTAGGGCCTGTTGTCCGGTCCTCTGGCAGTCTCTATGGGGGTGCCACAGGGTTCAATTCTCAGGCCGACTCTTTTCTCTGTATATATCAATGATGTTGCTCTCGCTGCGGGCGAGAGCAACACTGTGCTATCTAACCTCCAAACGAGCTTCAATGCCATACAACACTCCTTCCGTGGCCTCCAACTGCTCTTAAACGCTAGTAAAACCAAATGCATACTTTTCAACCGTTCGCTGTCCGCACCCGCATGCCCGACTAGCATCACCACCCTGGATGGTTCCGACCTAGAATATGTGAACATCTATAAGTACCTAGGTGTCTGGCTAGACTGTAAACTCTCCTTCCAGACTCATATCAAACATCTCCAATCCAAAATCAAATCGAGAATCGTCTTTCTATTCCGCAACAAAGCCTCCTTCACTCACGCTGCAAACTTACCCTAGTAAAACTGACTATCCTACCGATCCTTGACTTCGGCGATGTCATCTACAAAATTGCTTCCAATACTCTACTCAGCAAACTGGATGCAGTTTATCATAGTGCCATCCGTTTTGTTACTAAAGCACCTTATACCACCCACCACTGCGACCTGTATGCTCTAGTCGGCTGGCCCTCGCTACATATTAGTCCCCAGACCCACTGGCTCCAGGTCATCTACAAGTCCATGCTAGGTAAAGCTCCGCCTTATCTCAGTTCACTGGTCACGATGGCAACACCCACCTGTAGCACGCACTCCAGCAGGTGTATCTCACTGATCATCCCTAAAGCCAACACCTCATTTGGCCACCTTTCCTTCCAGTTCTCTGCTGCCTGTGACTGGAACGAATTGCAAAAATCGCTGAAGTTGGAGACTTTTATCTCCCTTACCAACTTTAAACATCTGCTATCTGAGCAGCTAACCGATCGCTGCAGCTGTACATAGTCCATTGGTAAATAGCCCACCCAATTTACCTACCTCATCCCCATACTGTTTTTATTTAATTACTTTTCTGCTCTTTTGCACAGCAGTATCTCTACCTGCACATGACCATCTGATCATTTATCACTCCAGTGTTAATCTGCTAAATTGTAATTATTCGCCTACCTCCTCAAGTCTTTTGCACACAATGTATATAGACTCTTTTCTTTTTTCTACTGTGTAATTGACTTGTTTATTGTTTTACTCCATGTGTAACTCTGTGTTGTTGTCTGTTCACACTGCTATGCTTTATCTTGGCCAGGTTGCAGTTGTAAATGAGAACTTGTTCTCAATTAGCCTATCTGGTTAAATAAAGGTTAAATAATAAAACTTTTTTTTTAAACTGATAAGATTCAGGTATTGAAGAAAAGCTTTACCAAGGGCAACCTCAACTGTGGGATTTGATCCGACACCTCAACAAACTTAATCAAGAACTTGAGACTACTCGGCCTGACAACACATTTGACAAATGTCCTGATGGGATCGACACATGGCCCTGCCATTGCTCTGCCTCACTTTCATTGATTTCAATCAAGGGTTTACATACAGGAACTACAGTTCTTTAGGGTCATTTGCAACGTGGATATTACAGGATGAGGTGGCCGAGTGGTTAAGGAAATGGACTGCTAATCAATTGTGCTCTGCATGCATGTGTTTGAATCCCATCCTCATCGTGTAACCAAGAAAATTCGGTACGTTATTATGGCACTGGAAGATTTTGACTTTCACAAACACTGGCAAGATAGCTGACTGCCAAAGCGAGTGCACAGGACTTGGTATCTGAGTTCTAACCACTAGGCTACCCTGCCACCTCTAACTGACCTTCATGTCATAAAGTAATGATGGACTGTTGTTTCTATTTGCTTATTTGAGCTGTTCTTGCCACAATATGGACTTGGTATTTTACCAAATAGGGCTATCTTCTGTACACCCCCTACCTTGTCACAACACATTCATTGGGTCAAACGCATTCAAATGAAAGAAATTCCACAAATGCACTTTTAAGAAGGCACACCTGTTAATTGAAATTCATTCCAGGTGACTTTCTCATGAAGCTGGTTGAGAGAATGCCAGAGTGTGCAAAGCTGTCATCAAGGCAAAGGGTGGCTACTTTGAAGAATCTAAAATATATTTGGTTACTACATGATTCCATATGTGTTATTTCATCGTTTTGATGTCTTCACTATTTTTATTCAATGTAGAAAATAGTAAAAATGAAGAAAAACCCTTGAATGAGTAGGTGTTCTCAAACCTTTGACCGGTAGTGTAGAGCCTTCATTGCTTTTTTCCCGTGGGCTGTGGCCCCCCTTGTCTGAATTTGGTCAATATGTCCTCCAAAAGACTTTATAGCCCACTGTGGCAAAGACTATACTTTCAGGAGATAAACAACACAATAAAAAAAATCCCCTTGTTTGTCTCATTCTTCCAACCTAGCTCGTGACTTTATAAAACACAATATTTTATATTTTTATTTTATATTATACCAACGATATAGGAAAGCATCTGCTGGTAAAATAGCCAAAAACATAAAATTATGAATTCATTCAAGGTTTACAAATATGCCCAATCAATAGAACATTGTCAGAAAACAATAGTCTAAACCCAATGTCTCTACCATATATGGTTGAAAAGTTACCAACGATTTACTCTGAGAATTTAACCTCACAACACCAATTATGGAACACATACAACCAAGTGCGGTGCAGTCTAAACTAGTAATGGTCACAGCAAATGATCGTTATTATTTCATCAACACTGTCAAGTACAAGTATATGAATGTTATAATATTGTAGAGAACAAGCTAATGATTAATTATATGTCATTTCTAATGACATCAGGCAAAGAAAACGACGCTTGGACATTAATTTCTGGGCTCCCTCTTGAATGGACCCTTTTTCTCTCTACATTGTATAGCAAGTAAGTGAATATATAAAACGAATATATGTCATTCATCAGACGCTTTTATCCAAAGCGACTTACAACAAAACCTGCTGTCGTTTATGTATGGGTGGTGACAGGAATCGAACCCACTACCCTGGCGATGCAAGCATCATGCTCTAGCATAGTCATGGGTGCACCTCAGCCACGCTGAAGGTTCTAAATGATATCTTAACCGCCATCAATAATAATCAATACTGTGCAGCCGAATTCATTGACCTGGCCAAGACTTTCGACTCTGTCAATCACCACATCCTTATCGACAGACTCAACAGCCTTGGTTTCTCAAATGATTGCCTCGCCTGGTTCACCAACTACTTCTCCGATAGAGTTCAGTGTGTAAAATCGGCTTCCTGTAGTCCGGGCCTCTGGCAGTCTCTATGGGGTGCCACAGGGTTCATTTCACGGGCCGACTCTCTTCTCTGTATACATCAATGATGTCGCTCTTGCTGCTGGTGAGTGTCTGATCCACCTCTACGCAGATGACACCATTCTATATACTTCTGGCCCTTCTTTGGACACTGTGTTAACTACCCTCCAGACAAGCATCTCTGGACCTTGGCACCGGTTCACTGCTGCTACCGATTGGCTATAGTGGCTAACACCAATGCCACGAAGCTAGCACCAGTTAGCTGTAAGCCAGGCGCATCTCCCAGCTAGCAAACTAAATTCTACAATACCTCTTTCGCCATCTGGCTTGGATTCTCTGTTGACACAGCCCCCCGCCGCACCACCACGACTGGTCTGCCGACGAATTACTCCATCCGCTGTGCCTTCAACCTGCCTCCGTCGGAGGGCTACTAACTTTAAACGCCGTGTCGCCCGAGTGCTAGCGTAGTGGCGGCTCCCCTGTTCCATCTACTGCTGCCCTCTGGACACTATGATCACTTGGCTACATAGCTGATGCCTGCTGGACTGTCCATTAATCACGGTACTCCATTCTGTTTATGTATTTTTTATCTTTCGGCCCCAGCCGCGAACTCAGGCTCTGTGTGTAGTTAATCCGACCCTCTCTGCCTAGTCATCGCCATTTTTACCTGCTGTTGTTGTGTTAGCTGATTAGCTGTTGTTGTCTCACCTGTTGTTTTAGCAAGCTCTCCCAATCAAGATCTGTGATTACTTTATGCCTCGCTGTATGTCTCTCTCAAATGTCAATATGCCTTGTATACTGTTGTTCAGGTTAGTTATCATTGTTTTAGTTTACAATGGAGCCCCTAGTTCCACTCTTCATACCTCTGATACCTCCTTTGTACCACCTCCCACACATACAGTGACCTCACCCATTACAACCAGCATGTCCAGAGATACAATCTCTCTTATCATCACCCAGTGCCTGGGCTTACCTCCACTGTACCCGCACCCCACCATACCCCTGTCTGCGCATTATTCCCTAAATATATTCTACCATGCCCAGAAATCTGCTCCTTTTATTCTTTGTCCCCAACGCTCTAGGTGACCAGTTTTGATAGCCTTTAGCTATTGCACAGCGGAGAAGGTACGGTGGGATTCGAGATGGTTCTGACTTAGAATATGTGGACAACTACAAATACCTAGGTGTCTGGTTAGACTGTAAACTCTCTTTCCAGACTCACATCAAACATATCCAATCCAAAGTTAAATCTAGAATTGGCTTCCTATTTCGCAACAAAGCATCCTTCACTCATGCTGCCAAACATACCCTCGTAAAACTGACCATCCTACCGATCCTCGACTTTCGCGATGTAATTTACAAAATAGCATCCAACACCCTATTCAACAAATTGGATGCAGTCTATCACAGTGCCATCCGTTTTGTCACCAAAGCCCCATATACTACCCACCACTGCGACCTGTACGCTCTTGTTAGCTGGCCCTCGCTTCATACTCGTCGACAAACCCACTGGCTACAGGTCATCTACAAGACCCTGCTAGGTAAAGTCCCGCCTTATCTCAGCTCGCTGGTTACAATAGCAGCACTCACCCGTAGCTCGCGCTCCAGCAGGTATATCTCACTGGTCACCCCCAAAGCCAATCCTTCCAGTTCTCTGCTGCCAATGACTGGAACGAACTACAAAAATCTCTGAAACTGGAGACACTTATCTCCATCACTAGCTTTAAGCACCAGCTGTCAGAGCAGATCACTGCACCTGTACATAGCCCATCTATAAATAACCCAAATAACTACCTCATCCCCTACTGTATTTATTTTATTTATTTATCTTGCTCCTTTGCACCCCAGTATTTCTACTTTGCACATTCATCGACTGCACATCTACCATTCCAGTGTTTTTAATTGCTATATTGTATTTACTTCGCCACCATGGCCTATTTATTGCCCTACCTCCCTTATCTCACCTCATTTGCTCACATTGTATATAGACTTGTTTTTTGACTGTATTATTGACTGTATGTTTGTTTACTCCATGTGTAACTCTGTGTTGTTGTATTTGTCGAACTGCTTTGCTTTACCTTAGCCAGGTCGCAATTGTAAATGAGAACTTGTTCTCAACTTGCCTACCTGGTTAAATAAAGATAAAATATCAACTGAGCTACAAAGGAGCACGTCAACATCACTAGAATGATGACAAGCAATTTTAACAGATTCTAAAGGAATCATAGAATTTCAAACAAATTTATATGGTAACACAGTTGTCAATTTTGTAAACAATCATTTTCGAACGTGTGTTGCCAAGACACATCTAACAGACTTTCTATGGAACGTTTTCTGTGCGAAAACAACAACTTCAGTTTGCTGCTGACAACAAACTTGATTGATTTTTGAGACCTGAGATAGAACAATCGACTGGAAAATGCCTGGGTACTTTTCAGGACTGGCGGAGAGAGTGAGAGTGACGTTGGCGGCCTACTGCGTCGACAGGTTGTTCAAATTAATTTGTGGCTTGTTTTTCTTGTCTTTTTATGTTTTGCAGAGTTCGTGGTCGTCGACAGGTGGAGAGCGACTTCGAAGAGCGTATGTGGAGTTTAAAACTCTTATTTTACTACATTTAACAATGTCATTATAATTTGCGAAATGTTGTGTATTTATATCATTCAGACTTGGCAAAAATGCTTGTGCTAGAGATGTTGTAGCTAGCTAGCTTGCTAGCTAACATTAATGTTAGTAACTGTTGCTAAGCGATCGACTTTTGCTACCTAGCTAGCTAGTATTAGCAATCTTGCTACGTTTTATGTCCTAACAATAGTTTATTTTATATTCCAATGTTCCTCATTTTAGAAACAACTGTCCTGAATGAGGTCCAGTTGGATGTGCCATTAGATCATGTGCCAGATGTTCCACGGCTGCCAGTCCTCCTTGATGTCCAGAATGCTGCTATCATCCTTGAGGATGTGCCAGATGTGCAGACTATCCTTGAGGTACAATTTTCTGAAAGTTTGGGGATTTATGTTTGAAAAATATCCCAGATATTCAAGTTGTGTCCCTTTGACATGAAACAAATCTCTTGTCTGCTTTCTGTTTTAGGGGGCCATTGGCAATTGGCAGTTGATTCCAATTAGGTTCAGGGTAAGAGACCCCCACACACACACACACAGTCACATCACGGGTTACAATGTTTACTGTTTCCAACATGAATGTATTGAAATGTGCAGAACAATGCCGGTCCGGTGGTTAAAGCTTGGAGAACTTTCCAGTTCATCAGCCTCATCATCACCTACATCTGTGGGGGATCCCAGGTATGTGTCTTTGTAACTACCTAATCTACATTGTCAGTCATTTGATCTTGATGGAAATGTGTCACAGCAATTACTGAAGTGGTTTTGTTGATGTTGTCTTGTTGTTTATCTCAACAGCAGGTGGTGGTGAGGATGCACCACGTGAGTAGGGTGGGAGGCCTGGAGACTCAACTGATGTGGGCCATCTCCAAGGAGACAGTCAGGCTTAGTCCGGAGGGCATCCTCTACTGTGCCATCAAAGTTCAGTCATCACTTGGATCCAGGTAAGACGTAAATACTACTGAAATAGTATTAGATTAGGCTTTTCTTCACTTATTCCATTTGGCCTTAACATGTATTCTCTCTCTGTCAGTGTGTGGCTGGCAGGGTGACCCACTATGCGTCTCACCTCCGCCACGAGACGTCTGTGGACATGACACTTAGCTGCTACCAGGTAAATAAACGATTTCCTATGTATATAGACTAGACATTACTGGGCATTTTTGCATTAGATTTGGTGTGGTTTCTAATAATGTGTGTGTGGTAAACAGGTGTGTTGTGTGTGTTTTGAGCAGCAGACTGATGTCTCAGTGGTGTACGCCACTCTCCACATGGGACTGGACGGGCTTCTCTCTTCACCGTGGTCGGATGCTGCCTCTTTCTCTTCGCCCACCACTCAGCAGTTCACTGACCCAGAGCCTGAGGGCCACAACTGCTATGAGGTCAGACGTTACACACACATACTATTGACTAGGAGCATTAAGATCCTTCCATTGACCGATTGTGTGTTATGTCATTGCACTGGTCACTGATTTTGAATGCTTGTTTTGTTGTCGTAGGGCTGGGAGGAGGACCTGCTGCCTGAGGAGAGGGAGGTTCCTCTGCTAATGTGAGTTCCTCTAAATGTCTGTGTAGTCTGGGCTTGTCAGATGCTGAAGGATAGTGGTCATAATGCTCTTATCCCCCATTTGACTCTAATGGTTGACATGTTGACATGCTCCATTCCCTGACCTCATAGCAGTTGTGGCCCTCAGGCTCTGGGTCAGTGAACTGCTGAGTGGTGGGCGAAGAGAAAGAGGCCTCCCTTTCACAGCCTCTACCTTACCACCAAGAGAATGGAGGACATCGCCCTGAGGCTCGTCTCCCTGCGCCAGGCCTTCACTGTGAGTGGACCCACTTTTCTTTTTCTCTCTGTGACTTCTTATTCTGTCTCCTAGAGGAAGATGTCTCACCCTAACTCTTCCCTCTTTCCTAGACCCTGCTTGGTTCCACTCTGAGCAGGAACCATCTGTTTGTGGGGGGAAAGGTCGTCCTGGGAACACTGGTTCAGGCCAACCACATGGTAACTCACTAACTCATTCTCTTTCAAGGGAAAGAGAGTGTCCCTGAGGGGAAATGTGTTCTGTTCACTAAGATGCTCCTTTCTTTGTCATAGGACGAGGCCAAGTTCATCCGTACCTATAATGACTTTGTGGACTACCTGAGTGACCCCTCCAAGCGGAATGACATTGAAAGGGAGCTGGCTGAGGCAAAGGTGAGTTCATTAACTCTTTCAAGTCTCACTGAGTTCTTCCACATGCATGTATTTTATACATCACAGTAGCTGATCTATATGAAATCATTCCTATTTTCTCACAACGTGTTTTCTTGTCCTAGATCCATCCTGTGATCATGATAGATGTCCTCTTTGAGCTGGTGCTGTTTGGGATGATGACAGCTCAGAAGTCCCTGATGGTGGTAAGTAGCATCTCACTGGTACATGTTTTGATCTCTCTATTAGCAGTTTCACTTAAATTCCTCTTCTCTTCTATTCTCTCCTCTTTTCCCCTCCTTTGTTTCCTTTAGCACCCTGGTGGGTTCGTGGAGCGTCTGTCTGTACGCTCCCTTGTACTCCTTCCTGCCCACTGCTACCAATATGGAGCCAGAGGCTGACAGATATCTGCTGCTGCTCAATGTAAGAGTCAAGAGGTTACTTCCTGTTTACTTCCATATTCTTAGTGTACTTCCTTTTTATTTATTCATGGTTAACCATTTTCGGGGGAGTATTTCTAATTGTCTCTCTCCTCTTGATAAGCTAGTAACTCAGAGACACTTTCTATGTGTTGTGTGGTGTTCTCTTCAGGGTGGGCTGATGGCTCTGCTAGATGACATGTTTGGCCAGCAGCTGGCCTGGTACTTTAACCCAGAGTCTCTGGACACTGAGCTCTTCACAGCCTCCTGGAGTACCACTTGGAGAACCTCATGGCCAGCATGTAGTCCTACTGCAGGGACCACACTCCTTTCTCCTTCTCTCTCTCTTTTGAAGGAATTGTGGACTTGAAGTGCTTTGTTGAACCCTGATTAGTTAACACCCATGAATTTAATGTATTCTCTTGTTTTCTCTCCCCACAGGATTCTTGTGACACTTTGCCACCCAACAGGGATCTAGACACCAATGCACTACATTACATGTCAATTAAAAATGTGGTTGTTGTGTTATCCTGTTGTGCGCCTTGAGTGTCAGTCCCCTTAAGCACATTATTCAAATATTTCTGAGCTCTGAATTGACACAATGAACACTTTTGCAAAGATGTTCAGTTAAAAATAAGAGTATGAATGACAATAAACGTATGACTTGGATTGTATGCATAATAGTGTAGTAAACAATATCGCTCAGCGTGGGGACTTTTGGTGTTAGGAAAGTATCCGTTATAAGTCTCCATGGCACGTTTCACTTCATTGTCTTGTTGGTAATAGTGAAAATGCATGACAGTCCGCATTGTAATGGTCTAACAGGTGTTCTTCATTTTGTTTCTCACATTAAACAGACATTTGAGAACGGAATTGCTTACAGTTGTACCTATGATGCACAGACACACTAAAGCTGTACAGTGAGTTGTAAAGTCAGTTTCAATTATACATATACAGTGCCTTGCGAAAGTATTCGGCCCCCTTGAACTTTGCGACCTTTTGCCACATTTCAGGCTTCAAACATAAAGATATAAAACTGTATTTTTTTGTGAAGAATCAACAACAAGTGGGACACAATCATGAAGTGGAACGACATTTATTGAATATTTCAAACTTTTTTAACAAATCAAAAACGGAAAAATTGGGCGTGCAAAATTATTCAGCCCCTTTACTTTCAGTGCAGCAAACTCTCTCCAGAAATTCAGTGAGGATCTCTGAATGATCCAATGTTGACCTAAATGACTAATGATGATAAATACAATCCACCTGTGTGTAATCAAGTCTCCGTATAAATGCACCTGCACTGTGATAGTCTCAGAGGTCCGTTAAAAGCGCAGAGAGCATCATGAAGAACAAGGAACACACCAGGCAGGTCCGAGATACTGTTGTGAAGAATTTTAAAGCCGGATTTGGATACAAAAAGATTTCCCAAGCTTTAAACATCCCAAGGAGCACTGTGCAAGCGATAATATTGAAATGGAAGGAGTATCAGACCACTGCAAATCTACCAAGACCTGGCCGTCCCTCTAAACTTTCAGCTCATACAAGGAGAAGACTGATCAGAGATGCAGCCAAGAGGCCCATGATCACTCTGGATGAACTGCAGAGATCTACAGCTGAGGTGGGAGACTCTGTCCATAGGACAACAATCAGTTGTATATTGCACAAATCTGGCCTTTATGGAAGAGTGGCAAGAAGAAAGCCATTTCTTAAAGATATCCATAAAAAGTGTTGTTTAAAGTTTGCCACAAGCCACCTGGGAGACACACCAAACATGTGGAAGAAGGTGCTCTGGTCAGATGAAACCAAAATTGAACTTTTTGGCAACAATGCAAAACGTTATGTTTGGCGTAAAAGCAACACAGCGCATCACCCTGAACACACCATCCCCACTGTCAAACATGGTGGTGGCAGCATCATGGTTTGGGCCTGCTTTTCTTCAGCAGGGACAGGGAAGATGGTTAAAATTGATGGGAAGATGGATGGAGCCAAATACAGGACCATTCTGGAAGAAAACCTGATGGAGTCTGCAAAAGACCTGAGACTGGGACGGAGATTTGTCTTCCAACAAGACAATGATCCAAAACATAAAGCAAAATCTACAATGGAATGGTTCAAAAATAAACATATCCAGGTGTTAGAATGGCCAAGTCAAAGTCCAGACCTGAATCCAATCGAGAATCTGTGGAAAGAACTGAAACTGCTGTTCACAAATGCTCTCCATCCAACCTCACTGAGCTCGAGCTGTTTTGCAAGGAGGAATGGGAAAACATTTCAGTCTCTCGATGTGCAAAACTGATAGAGACATACCCCAAGCGACTTACAGCTGTAATCGCAGCAAAAGGTGGCGCTACAAAGTATTAACTTAAGGGGGCCGAATACTTTCGCAAGGCACTGTATATATACAATCTCGGCTATTTGCATATGTACGACCGTCCAAACTTGACCCCACACACATACACACACATTAATGCTAATCTCTCACACACAAGACACTGAATGAGCATTTTATTCCAAGTGAGTTTGAGTTTGAATTAAGACCCGAAGAATGAAATCAATGTGTGGATGTTGATTGGACAATGTATATGTGCTTTGCAGAAGCCTTTTTTTTTTTTGCATTCCCTGTAGCGTGTATTTTACTGGAGTATGATCAGATTGCTTTGTTTATACCAGAATGAAGATTTGGACTGAGAAACTATGCCGATGATAGCATTATAGCTATTTTTTTTAAAAATAAGGCAATGTTTATATGGCCCCCTTTCAAAGAGCCGCTCATTTATCACTTTCTTGCAGATATACAATGCCTTCAGAAAGTGTCCCTTAACTTACTCCTCATTTTGTTTTCTTACAGCCTGAATTCCAAATGGGTTAAATTATAGTTTTGTCATCTCACCCAGCTACAGACAATACCCCATAATGACAAAGTGAAAAAAAGTAATTTATTTTTTTCTCAAATGTATTGAAAAGGAAATACAGAAATATCTAATTTACATAAGTATTCACAATACATGTTAGAATCACCTTTGGCAACAATTAAAGCTATGAGTCTTTCTGGGTAAGTCTCCAAGAGCTTTGCAACCTTGGAATGTACCATATTTGCAATATCACAATATATACAGTACCAGTTAAAAGTCTGGACACACCTACTCATTTATGGTGTTTTCTTTATTTTACCATTTTTTACATTTTAGAATAATAGTGAAGAGATCAAAACTATGAAATAGCACAATTGGAATCATGTCGTAAGCAAAAAAGATTCTTTGAAGTTACCATCCTTTTCCTTGATGACCGCTTTGCACACTCTTGGCATTCTCTCAAACCTTTTCATGAGGTAGTCACCTGGAATGCATTTCAATTAGCATATTTCAACCCTGCAGGCGCTACACATGCATTACCTTTGACGAGCTTCTTTTGTTGGCACTCCAATATGTCCCATAAACATCACAATTGGTCCTTTTGTTTGATTAATTCCGCCCATATATATCCAAAATGTCCATTTATAAAGCGCGTTTGATCCAGAAAAAAACAGCTTACAAAAAACACAACGTCACTACAAAATATTTCAAAAGATGCCTATAAAGTTTGCCATTTTCCAGCCAAGGAGAGGTGTCACAAAAGTCACAAAAGAAATAGCGTTAAAATTCATCTGATGGCACTCCCAGGTCTCCATGTTAGACAATAAATGTTCGTTTTGTTCGATAAAGTTAATCTTTATGTCCAAAAACCTCCTTTTTGTTCGTGCGTTTAGTCCAGTAATCCAAATGCACAAAGTGTGGGCACAAAGTCTAGACGAAAAGTCAGAAAAGTTCCATTTGACGTCATAGAAACGATGTGTCTAATCAATCCTTAGGGTGTTTTTATCATAAATATTCAATAATGTTTCAACCGGACAATACTGTTTTCATTAGAAAGGAAAGGGAACGGAGATTGCGCTCATGGCGACGCGCGATACTCAACTCATGGCTTTCAGCTGAACCACCTGCTTGTGGTCTTATTCACTCCCCTTTCACAATAGAAGCCTGAAACAATGTGCTAAAGACTGTTGACATCTAGTGGAAGCATTGGGAAGTGCAATCTGACCCCACAGACACTGGATATTCGATAGGCATTCACTTGAAAACGACAAACCTCAGAATTCCCACTTCCTGGTTGGATATTTCTCAGGTTTTCGACCTGCCATATGACTTCAGTTTTACTCCCAGACAATATTGTAACAGTTTTGGAAACTTTAGAGTGTTTTCTATCCAAATCTACTAATTATATGCATATTCTAGCTTCTGGGCCTGAGTAACAGGCAGTTTACTTTGGGCACGCTTCTCATCCAAACTTCCCAATGCTGCCCCCTATCCCTAAAGAGTTTAACCTTGCGCAATACCCTAGATGCAGTTGCACCCCTAAAAACTAAAAACATTTGTCATAAGAAACTAGCTCTCTGGTATACAGAAAATACATGAGCTCTGAAGCAAGCTTCCAGAAAATTGGAACGGAAATGGCGCCACACCAAACTGGAAGTCTTCCGACTAGCTTGGAAAGTCAGTACCGTGCAGTATCGAAGAGCCCTCACTGCTGCTCGATCATCCTATTTTTCCACCCAATTGAGGAAAATAAGAACAATCCAACATTTATTTTTGATACTGTCGCAAAGCTAACAAAAAAGCAGCATTCCCCAAGGGAGGATGACTTTCACTTCAGCAGTAATAAATTCATGAACTTTTTGAGGAAAAAATCATGATCATTAGACAGCAAATTACGGACTCCTCTTTAAATCTGCGTATTCCTCCAAAGCTCAGTTGTCCTGAGTCTGCACAACTCTGCCAGGACCTAGGATCAAGGGAGACACTCATTAGAAAGCAAATTACGGACTCCTCTTTAAATCTGCGTATTCCTCCAAAGCTCAGTTGTCCTGACTCTGCACAACTCTGCCAGGACCTAGGATCAAGTATCTCTTAACACAATGATGAAAATAATCATGGCCTCTAAACCCTCAAGCTGCATACTGGACCCTATTCCAACTAAACTACTGAAAGAGCTGCTTCCTGTGCTTGCCCCTCCTATGTTGAACATAATAAATGGCTCTCTATCCACCGGATGTGTACCAAACTCAAAAGTAGCAGTAATAAAGCCTCTCTTGAAAAAGCCAAACCTTGACCCAGAAAATATTTTTTTAAATATCGGCCTATATCTAATCTCTCGTTCCTCACAACATTTTTTATAAAAAGCTGTTGCGCAGCAACTCACTGCCTTCCTGAAGACAAACAATGTATACGAAATGCTTCAGTCTGGTTTTAGACCCCATCATAGCACTGAGACTGCACTTGTGAAGGTGGTAAATGACCTTGTAATGGCGTCAGACCGTGGCTCTGCATCTGTCCTCGTGCTCCTTGACCTTAGTGCAGCTTTTGATACCATCGATCACCACATTCTTTTGGAGAGATTGGAAACCCAAATTGGTCTACACGGACAAGTTCTGGCCTGGTTTAGATCTTATCTGTCGGAAAGATATCCGTTTGTCTCTGTGAATGGTTTGCCCTCTGACAAATCAACTGTAAATTTCGGTGTTCCTCAAGGTTCCGATTTAGGACCACTATTGTTTTCACTATATATTTGACCTCTTGGGGATGTCATTAGAAAACATAATGTTAACTTTCACTGCAATGCAGATGACACACAGCTGTACATTTCAAGGAAACATGGTGAAGACCCCAAATTTCCCTCGCTGGAAGCCTTTGTTTCAGATAGAAGGAAGTGGATGGCTGTAAACGTTCTACTTTTAAACTTGGACAAAACAGAGATGCTTGTTCAAGGTCCCAAGAAACAAAGAGATCTTCTGTTGAATCTGACAATTCATCTTGATGGTTGTACAGTCGTCTCAAAAAAAACTGTGAAGGACCACGGCGTTACTCTGGACCCGGATCTCTCTTTTGACGAACATATCAAGATTGTTTCAAGGACAGCTTTTTTCCATCTGCGTAACAATGCAAAGATCAGACATTTTCTGTCCAAAATTTATGCAGAAAAATTCATCCATGCTTTTGTTACTTCTAGGTTAGACTACTGCAATGCTCTACTTTCCTGCTACCCGGATAAAGCACTAAATAAACTTCAGTTAGTGCTAAATACGGCTGCTAGAATCCTGACTAGAACCTGACAAAAAAAATTGATCATATTACTCCAGTGCTAGCCTACCTACACTGGCTTCCTGTTAAGGCAAGGGCTGATTTCAAGGTTTTACTGCTAACCTTCAAAGCATTACATCGGCTTGCTCCTACCTATTTTTTCGATTTGGTCCTGATGTACATACCTACACATACGCTACGGTCACAAGACGCAGGCCTCCTAATTGTCCCTAGAATTGCTAAGCAAACAGCTTTATTGAAGACTCATCTCTTCAGTAGGTCCAATGATTGAGTGTAGTCTGGCCCAGGAGTGTGAAGGTGAACGGAAAGGCACTGGAGCAACGAACCGCCCTTGCTGTCTCTGCCTAGCCGGTTCCCCTCTCTCCACTGGGATTCTCTGCCTCTAACCCTATTACTGGGGCCGAGTCACTGGCTTACTGGTGCACTTCCATGCCGTCCCTAGGAGGGGTGCGTCACTTGAGTGGGTTGAGTCACTGACATGATCTTCCTGTCTAGGTTGGCGTCCCCCCTTGGGTTGTGCCGTGGCGGAGATCTTTGTGGGCTATACTCGGCCTTGTCTCAGGATGGTAAGTTGGTGGTTGAAGATATCCCTCTAGTGGTGTGGGGGCTGTGCTTTGGCAAAGTGGGTGGGATTATATCCTGCCTGTTTGGCCCTGTCCGGGGGTATCATCAAATGGGGCCACAGTGTCTCCTGACCCCTCCTGTCTCAGCCTCCAGTATTTATGCTGCAGTAGTTTATGTGTCGGGGGGCTAGGGTCAGTCTGTCATATCTGGAGTATTTCTCCAGTGTCCTGTGTGACTTTAAGTATGCTCTCTCTAATTCTCTCCTTTCTTTCTTTCTTTCTTTCTTTCTTTTTTTCTCTCTCTTGGGGGACCTGAGCCCTAAAACCATGCCTCAGGACTACCTGGCATGATGACTCCTTGCTGTCCCAAGTCCACCTGGCCGTGCCTCTGCTCCAGTTTGAACTGTTCTGTCTGCGGCTATGGAACCCTGACCTGTTCACTGGATGTGCTACCTGTCCCAGACCTGCTGTTTTCAACTCTCTAGATACAGCAGGAGCGGTAGAGATACTCTCAATGATCGGCTATGAAAAGCCAACTGACATTTACTCCTGAGGTGCTGACTTGTTGCACCCTCGACAACTACTGTGATTATTATTATTTATTTATCATTTATGAACATTTTAACATCTTGGCCATGTTCTGTTATAATCTCCACCTGGCACAGCCAGAAGAGGACTGACCACCCCTCATAGCCTGGTTCTTCTCTAGGTTTCTTCCTAGGTTCTGGCCTTTCTAGGGAGTTTTTCATAGACACCATGCTTCTACACCTGCATTGCTTGCTGTTTGAGGTTTTAGGCTGGGTTTCTGTACAGCACTTTTGAGATATCAGCTGATGGAAGAAGGGCTATATAAATACATTTGATTTGATTTTTGCCAAAAAAGTGAAAAGGACTGAGGGAAAGTAAAATGAAAAATACATAGAAAGGAACATGGAAGAACCTCAAAGAACATTGAATGTTCAAGATCATGCAACATCAAACATAACATCAAAATGCATCTTATATTCCTGCCCTGACAGAAAGACCACATGATTCCAACTTACATTTTATGTGAAATCATGTGAAAACATGTTTTGGAACACAACGTGATCACATTTTCACATGTGTAGTTTAATGTAATCACATGTTGCTTTAAATGTTATCACATTATCTTCACACAAGATTACATGAAAACATGTTTTTGGAACACTTCCCTTGTTCACGTGAAATGTATCTGTTTTTTGTGTATCTGACTGGATAGGATGGGTGATTCAGCAGAGGACAGAGCGAAGCTTACCAGCCAACAGGAGATGTGTGTCCCTGACAAGCAGGCCACCAAACGCCCCTGCAGTTCAACACTCAAGGATCTTAATAATGCTTTAAAATGCACATGTATGATTGTGCATGTGTAATGGGTTGAAAACAATGTCACTAAAAACGGACACAGATTTATTATTTATTCCCCCCCCCCCAATTTGTTTATATATTTGTCTTAATGAATCTAAATGGTATTTTCTACATACTTTCACGTTAGCAGTCCATCAGGCCAATAGATGGCACTGTTGCACTGTTGTAGCAGGAGAAACAGCAAGTTCTGGTCAAGCGCTCATCATTCTGCAGAATAAGGACCAGAACGTTACAGGTAAACTGTGTCTGTTCTTTTTACTATTACAGGTAAGTAACAGAACTTCCAAACGTTCAAATATATACACAATATGTAATAACGTGCTATTTAACAACTTTGTCCAGATATTATCACGTTAGGAAAGGTTTTGTTTTGGCTTTGTGTCGAACTGAGTGAGAGAAGAACGTGATTTACATTGAGTGAGTGTATATGTTAGCTTGATGCTAGCTGAGGTATAAAAAAAAAAATAAGAGTCACAGAGACTATGTTTACTGAGTAGCTTACTTGTACTGGATTTTGTCTAGGAGATTGTGTCCGTTCTTTTTACTATTGCAGGCCACCTCAGCTACACATGCACTCTGTCTGCACATGCATCCACGCATGCACATGCACACGGACAAACACACACTAATGTTCTCTCTCTTGTGTTTGTCAGCAGTTCATCGTGGCCCTGTTGTTCGCCTCCTTCACCAAGGCTCTGTCAGGGACCTACATGAAGAGTGCCATCACTCAGAGAGACACTTTGACCTGTCCAGCTCTCTCATCGGACTCTTTGAGATGGGTATCAACAATAACATTGAGTTGCTTGAGAATTAATGTAGTAAAAACCAGATACAGACTACAGATGATCAATTTTTTTGTGGTTCAATCAGACTCTGCTCTCAATACTGTCCAGTTTTATAGTTGTTCCTATTAATTGATAGACTGGCGTTTGTCCATGACTCTACTGTCAAACCCCTAACATTGTTTTATGTGATGCTATGTTGCAGACTAGTCTCCAAACTGATATGCCATTTAATTTTTTTTAAATTAAACAGCGTTTATCATTTGCGATTCCTGGCAACTGTAGTGTTGTGGTTTCTTACAGGTAACCTGCTGTTCCTGGCTGTGGTCAGCCATTTTGGGGCGAAGCTGCACCGGCCCAGGCTCATTGCTATGGGCTGTATCATCATGGCTGTAGAATCCTTCCTCACAGGCCTGCCACACTTCTTCATGGGATGGTAAAAACAACTGAAATACTGGTTAAACTTGTACTTTTAGAGATACTCTAATGCGGAGGATAGTTTCACTTTATAAATAAATAAATGTATCCAGTTGTCGATTAATCTCAGTTAACTTAGAACTAGTCTTGCGTAATTGGTCAGCTGCTTGATTATGTTTTGGGGCCATACATGTTAAGAGAAGGGATTAAGAGATGCTTTAACGGTGATGTGGTAAAGTTGGACCCAGGTGCAGAGAAGAGACCAGAAGATGAAGCAGTGGTTCCAACCAGTGTCTCCACCCCTCAAGGGCTCACTTAACTGCCAAGAGCTCCCGGTTACCTACATCGTAGTTGCCTTTCGGTGGTCGAGAACCGCTTGAAGAGAAAGGCGCATAGGTGAAGTTTCTTGTCCTCCTCTTTTCGCTGTGAAAGGACCGCCCCAGCTCCGGTATCCGAGATGTCCACCTCTACCACAAAGGGGCGAGTAGGATCAGGATAAACGAGGATGGGTCCGGAGGTGAAACGTCCCTTGATCTCTATGAATGCCCTGTCAGCCTTGGGATTCCTGCAAAAACCTGCTTGAATGAGGTGGGACAGGGCCGTATGTGTTCCTGAAGTGTTTTTGGAGAAGATCAGGATGTCGTCGAGGTAAACAAAGACGAACAGATTCACATATCCCTAAGAGTGTCATTGATCAGTGCCTGAAAGACTGCCGGTGAGTTCCATATTCTGAAGGTCATGACTTAATACTCAGTGACCTCTAGGGGTGTTAAAGACAGTTTTCCACTCATCTCCCTCCCTGATTCTCACCAGATTTTAAGCATTGCAGAGGTCCAGTTTGGTGAAGAATTGGGCTCCTATGGCCAACTCCAAGGCGGCGGACATCGGGTAGGGGTAACGATTCTTGATCCTAATTAGAGGTCGACTGATTAATCGGAATAGCCAATTAATTAGGGCCGATTTCAAGTTTTCATAACAATCGTAAATCGGCATTTTTGGACACAGATTTGTCCAATATTTTTATATATATATTTTATATATATTTTTTTATATTTATATATATAAAAAAAAAAATATATATATATATATATATATATATATATATATATATATATACTGCTCAAAAAAATAAAGGGAACACTTAAACAACACAATGTAACTCCAAGTCAATCACACTTCTGTGAAATCAAACTGAAATCAAACTGTCCACTAGACAACAAACTGTCCACTTAGGAAGCAACACTGATTGACAATAAATTTCACATGCTGTTGTGCAAATGGAATAGACAACAGGTGGAAATTATAGGCAATTAGCAAGACACCCCCAATAAAGGAGTGGTTCTGCAGGTGGTGACTACAGACCACTTCTCAGTTCCTTTGCTTCCTGGCTGATGTTTTGGTCACTTTTGAATGCTGCCGGTGCTTTCACTCTAGTGGTAGCATGAGATGGAGTCTACAACCCACACAAGTGGCTCAGGTAGTGCAGCTCATCCAGGATGGCACATCAATGCGAGCTGTGGCAAGAAGGTTTGCTGTGTCTGTCAGCGTAGTGTCCAGAGCATGGAGGCGCTACCAGGAGACAGGCCAGTACATCAAGAGACGTGGAGGAGGCCGTAGGAGGGCAACAACCCAGCAGCAGGACCGCTACCTCAGCCTTTGTGCAAGGAGGAGCAGGAGGAGCACTGCCAGAGCCCTGCAAAATGACCTCCAGCAGGCCACAAATGTGCATGTGTCTGCTCAAACGGTCAGAAACAGACTCCATGAGGGTGGTATGAGGGGCTGACGTCCACAGGTGGGGGTTGTGCTTACATCCCAACACCGTGCAGGACGTTTGGCATTTGCCAGGGAACACCAAGATTGGCAAATTCGCCACTGGCGCCCTGTGCTCTTCACAGATGAAAGCAGGTTCACACTGAGCACATGGGACAGACGTGACAGAGTCTGGAGACGCCGTGGAGAACATTCTGCTGCCTGCAAAATCCTCCAGCATGACCGGTTTGGAGGTGGGTCAGTCATGGTGTGGGGTGGCATTTCTTTGGGGGCCGCACAGCCCTCCATGTGCTCGCCAGAGGTAGCCTCACTGCCATTAGGTACCGAGATGAGATCCTCAGACCCCTTGTGAGACCATATGCTGGTGCGGTTGGCCCTGGGTTCCTCCTAATGCAAGACAATGCTATACCTCATGTGGCTGGAGTGTGTCAGCAGCTCCTACAAGAGGAAGGCATTGATGCTATGGACTGGCCCGCCCGTTCCCCAGACCTGAATCCAATTGAGCACATCTGGGTCATCATGTCTCGCTCCATCCACCAATGCCACGTTGCACCACAGACTGTCCAGGAGTTGGCGGATGCTTTAGTCCAGGTCTGGGAGGAGATCCCTCAGGAGACCATCCGCCACCTCATCAGGAGCATGCCCAGGCGTTGTAGGGAGGTCATACAGGCACGTGGAGGCCACACACACTACTGAGCCTCATTTTGACTTGTTTTAAGGACATTACATCAAAGTTGGATCAGCCTGTAGCGTTGGTTTTCCACTTTAATTTTGAGTGTGACTCCAAATCCAGACCTCCATGGGTTGATAAATTTGATTTCCATTGATAATTTTTGTGTGATTTTGTTCTCAGCACATTCAACTATGTGAAGAAAAAAGTTTTTAATAAAAATATTTCATTCATTCAGATCTAGGATGTGTTATTTTACTGTTCCCTTTATTTTTTTGACTATATATATATATATTTTTTTTTTTGACTGTATATATTACACCTTTATTTAACTAGGCAAGTCAGTTAAGAACACATTCTTACTTTCAATGACGGGCTAGGAACGGTGGGTTACCTGCCTTGTTCAGGGGCAGAACGACAGATGTTTACCTTGTCAGCTCGGAGATTCAATCTTGCAACCATACGGTTAACTTGTCCAACGCTCTAACCACCTGCCTTACATTGCACTCCACGAGGAGCCTGCCTGTTACGCGAATGCAGTAAGAAGCCAAGGTAAGTTGCTAGCTAGCATTAAACTTATCTTATAAAAAACAATCAATCAATCATAATCACTAGTTATAACTACACATGGTTGATGATATTACTAGTTTATCTAGCGTGTCCTGCCTTGCATATAATCGATGCGGTGCGCATTCACAAAAAAGGACTCGTTGCTCCAAACGTGGACCTAACCATAAACATCAATGTCTTTCTTAAAATCAATACACAATTATATATTTTTAAACCTGCATATTTAGTTAGTATTGCCTTCTAACATGAATTTCTTTTAACTAGGTAAATTGCGTCACTTCTCTTGCAACAGAGTCAGGGTATATGCAGCAGTTTGGGCCGCCTGGCTCATTGCGAACTGTGTGAAGACTATATTTTCCTAACAAAGACAGCCAACTTCGCCAAACGGGGGATGATTTAACAAAAGCACATTTGCAAAAAAATCACAATCGTTGCACGAATGTACCTAACCATAAACATCAATACCTTTCTTAAAATCAATACACAAAAGTATATATTTTTAAACCTGCATATTTAGCTAAAAGAAATCCAGGTTAGCAGGCAATATTAACCAGGTGAAATTGTGTCACTTCTCTTGCGTTGCACGTAGAGTCAGGGTATATGCAACAGTTTGGGCCGCCTGGCTCGTTGCCAGAATTTTTTGTCAGAATTTTACATAATTATGACATAACATTGAAGGTTGTGCAATGTAACAGCAATATTTAGACTTAGGGATGCCACCCGTTAGATAAAATACGGAACGGTTCTGCATTTCACTGAAAGAATAGCAAGGAACTTAAACGTTAGCTTTTTTACATGGCACATATTGCACTTTCACTTTCTTCTCCAAGACTTTCTTTTTGCATTATCATAAACCAAATTGAACATGTTTCATTATTTATTTGAGGCTAAATGGATTTTATTGATGTATTACATTAAGTTAAAATAAAAGTGTTCATTCAGTATTGTTGTAATTGTCATTTTTACAAATAGATAAATAAAATTTTTTTAAATCGGCCGATTCATCGGTATCTGCTTTTTTTTGGTCCTCCAATAATTGGTATCTGCGTTGAAAAATCATAATCGGTCGACCTCTACAAGGTGCCATTGAACAACACAAACCTCTTGCTTTTCGACTGAACTAAACTCCATCTTCTCCCTGTATGAAGAGTATGTTGTATAGTCACCACCAGGGCTGGGGTCAATTCAGTGAATCATTTCATTCAAATCGCCCATCATTTATTGTGAAGACTTTTCATTTTACTGAACTAACTGAATTAAAGTCAACCCTGATCACCATAACAGCTGTACAGTGGTAATTTGACAGGACTGTGAGAGAAAGCAAAACATACATGTAAGTTGGATAGTAACAACAATAAATCCAGTACTGTATAGCTGGAGTACCACCCCACATAGCCTGGTTCCTCTCTAGGTTTCTTCCTAGGTTTTGGCCTTTCTAGGGAGCTTTTCCTAGCCACCGTGCTTCTACACCTGCATTGCTTGCTGTTTGGGGTTTTAGGCTGGGTTTCTGTACAGCACTTTGAGATATCAGCTGATGTACGAAGGGCTATATAAATACATTTGATTTGATTTGATATAGCTACCGCTGTAGAAGAACTCAAATCTATGCCACATAGATCCCAATGTTGTGCAACTGACTGGCTCTGGAAACGTTGCAAAAATATTTTTACATTGTTTCTACCTTTCTCAGGTAATTAACCTACCCGTTCTACCTCCAATGTTTTGACAGTGTATCTCCGATAGTTTCCCTTTCGATTTTTCAGCTCAACTCAGCTTCCTTGCATGACATCATCATACACAATGGAATCTCTTCAAACAATATCCCGTTTGCTTTAGAGATCACATTCACTTTAATTTTAAAGTGCTGTACACGGAATCCCTCATTGTATTCATGCTATTCCATATCGTAACGCTCGGCCCATTCTCATTGCAAGACATGCCAGGCAGTGTTGCCCTCTAGTGATTGTTTGGAGATACAGCATGTATTATTTTATCATTAGTCATCATGGGTTGTGGTTAATTCCATTTCAATGCCAGTCAATTCAGAAACTAAACCAGATTCAAATTACACATGTTCCTCATTGAAAAACATTTAAAATAATTGGAATTTCAAGGTACTTTCCTGAATTGACTGGAATTTAAATGGAATTGACCTCAAACCTGAGGTTCATCAACCAAAGGTTTACTCAGCTGGAAAGTTTTTTTAACACACAATGGAAGTAAATGTTATTGTCACTTTTCCTAATAAAAATATAATTCATGTGTGAGTATGTGTGTATATACAATATATATAATTCACTGAACAAAAATATAAACGCAACATGCAACCATTTCTAAGATTTTACTGAGTTACAGTTTATATGAGCAAACTAGTCAATTGAAATAAATTCATTAGGCCCTAATCTATGGATTTCACATGACTGGGAATACAGATATGCATCTGTTGGTCACAGATACCTTCAAAAAGGTAGTGGCATGGATCAGGACACCAGTCAGTATCTGGTGTGACCACCATTTGCCTCATGCAGTGCGACACATCTCCTTCACATAGAGTTAATCAGGCGGTCAATTGTGGAATGTTGTCCCACCCTCTTCAATGGTTGCGTGAAGTTGCTGGATATTGCCGGGAACTGGAATGCGCTGTCGTTAATGTCAATCCAGAGCATCCCTAACATGCTCAATGTGTAACATGTTTGGTTAGTATGCAGGCCATGGAAGAACTGGGACATTTTCAGCTTCTAGGAATTGTGTACAGATCCGATAACATGGGGCCGTGCATTATCATGCTGAAACATGAGGTGATGGCGGTGGATGAATGGCACAACAATGAGCCTCAGGGTCTCATCACGGTATCTCTGTGCATTCAAATTGCCAAAGATAAAATGCAATTGTGTTTGTTGTCTGTAGCTTATGCCTGCCCATACCATAACCCCACCGCCACCATGGGGCACTCGCTGTTTACAGCGATGACATCACCAAACCGCTCGCTATCTGCCCAGTACAGTTGAAACCGGGATTCATCCGTGAAGAGCAAACTTCTCCAGCGTGCCAGCGGCCATCGAAGGTGAGCATTTTCCCACTGAAGTCGGTTACGACCCAAAATGCAGTCAGGTCAAGACTATGGTGAGGACGGCGAGTTTGCAGATGTTTCTGACAGTTTGTGCAGAAATTCTTCAGTTGTGCAAATCCACAGTATCATCAGCTGTCTGGGTGGCTGGTCTCAGATGATCCCAATGGTGAAGAAACTGGATGTCGAGGTCCTGGGCTGGCGTGGTTACACGTGGTCTGCGGTTGTGAGGCTTATTGGACGTACTGCCAAATTCTCTAAAACAACGTTGGAGGCGGTTTATGGTAGAGAAATTAACATTCTATGCTCTGGCAACAGCTTTGGTAGACACTCCAGCAGCCGCATGGCAAATTGCCCGCTCCCTTAAAACTTGAAAGATCTGTAGCATTGTGTTGTGTGACAAAACTGCACATTTTAGAGTGGCCTTTATTTGTCCCCAGCACAAGGTGCACCTGTGTAAGGACCATGGTGTTTAATCAGCTTCTTGATATATTTTCAACCACTCCACAAATGTCTTGTTAACAAACTATAGCTTTGGCAAGTCGGTTAGGACATCTACTTTGTACATGACACAAGTCATTTTTCCAACAATTGTTTACAGACAGATTATTTCACTTATAATTCACTGTATCACAATTCCAGTGGGTCAGAAGTTTACATACACTAAGTTGACTGTGCCTTTAAACAGGTTGGAAAATTCCAGAAAATGGCTTTAGAAGCTTCTTATAGGCTAATTGACAACATTTGAGTCAATTGGAGGTGTACCTGTGGATGTATTTCAAGGCCTACCTTCAAACTTTTGCTTGACATCATGGGAAAATAAAATAAAATCAGCCAAGACCTCAGAAAGAAATTGTAGACCTCCACAAGCCTGGTTCATCCTTGGGAGGAATTTCCAAACGCCTGAAGCTACCACGTTCATCTGTACAAACAATAGAACGCAAGTATAAACACCAAGGGACCACGCCGCCATCATACCGCTCAGGAAGGAGATGCGTTCTGTCTTCTAGAGATGAACGTACTTTGGTGCGGAAAGTGCATATCAATCCCAGAACAACATTAAAGGACCTGGTGAAGATGCTGGAGGAAACAGGTACAAAAGTATCTATATCCACAGTAAAACGAGTCCTATATTGACATAACCTGAAAGGCCGCCCAGCAAGGAAGAAGCCACTGCTCCAAAACCGCCATTAAAAAGCCAGACAACGGTTTGCAACTGCACATGGGGACAAAGATCGTACTTTTTGGATAAATGTCCCCTGGTCTGATGAAACAAAATAGAACTGTTTGGCCATAATGACGTCATTATGTTGGGAGGAAAATGGGGAGGCTTGCAAGCCGAAGAACACCATCCCAACCGTGAATCACGGGGGTGGCAGCATCATGTTAGACTGGTGCACTTCACAAAATAGATGACATCATGAGGCAGGAATATATAATATTGAAGCAAAATCTCAAGACATCAGTCAGGAAGTTAAAACTTGGTCGCAAATGGGTCTTCCAAATGGACAACGACCCCAAGCATACTTCCAAAGTTGTGGCAAAATGGCTTCATTAAGGACAACAAAGGCAAGGTATTGGAGTGGCCATCACAAAGCCCTGACCTCAATTCTATAGAAAATGTGTGGGCAGAACTGAAAAAGCGTGTGCGAGCAAGAAGGCCTACAAACCTGACTCAGTTACACCAGCTCTGTCAGGAGGAATAGGCCAGAATTCACACAACTTATTGTGGGAAGCTTTTGGAAGGCTACCCATAATGTTTGACCCAAGTTTAACAATTTAAAGGCAATGCTACCAAAAACTAATTGAGTGTATGTAAACTTCTGACCCACTGGGAATGTGATGAAAGAAATGCAAGCTGAAATAAATAAATCTCCCTACTATTATTCTGATATTTCATATTCTTAAAATAAAGTGGTGATCCTAACTGACCTAAAACAGGGGATTTTTACTAGGATTAAATATCAGAAATTGTGAAAAACTGAGTTTAAATGTATTTGGCTAAGGTGTATGTAAACTTCCGACTTCAACTGTATACAGTGTATATATATATATATATATATATATATATATATATATATATATAAACTCAGCAAAAAAAGAAATGTCCTCTCATTGTCAACTGCGTTTATTTTCAGCAAACTTAACATGTGTAAATATTTGTATGAACATAACAAGATTCAACAACTGAGACATAACCTGAACCAGTTCCACAGAAATTTGACTAACAGAAATGGAATAATCAAAATCAATAGTCAAAATCAAAAGTAACTGGTGTGGCCACCAATTGCATTAAGTACTGCAGTGCATCTCCTCCTCATGGACTGCACCAGATTTGCCAGTTCTTGCTGTGAGATGTTACCCCACTCTTCCACCAAGGCACCTGCAAGGTCCCAGACATTTCTGGGGGGAATGGCCCTAACTCTCACCCTCCGATCCAACAGGTCCCAGATGTCACGCACAGAACGAGCAGTATGGCTGGTGGCATTGTCATGCTGGAGGGTCATGTCAGGATGAGTCTGCAGGAAGGGTACCACATGAGGGAGGAGGATGTCTTCCCTGTAACGCACAGCGTTGAGATTGCCTGCAATGACAACAAGCTCAGTCCGATTGTGCTGTGACACACCGCCCAGACCATGAAGGACCCTCCACCTCCAAATTGATCCCGCTCCAGAGTACAGGACTCGGTGTAATGCTCATTCCTTTGACAATGAACGTGAATCTGACCATCACCCCTGGTGAGACAACTCATCTGTGAAGAGCACTTTTTGCCAGTCCTGTCTGGTCCAGCGACGGTGGGTTTGTGCCCATAGGCGACGTTGTTGCCGGTGATGTCTGGTGAGGACAGACCTACAAGCCCTCAGTTCAGCCTCTCTCAGCCTATTGCGGTCAGTCTGAGGGATTGTGTGTTCTTGGTGTAACTCGAGCAGTTGTTGTTGCCATCCTGTACCTGTCCCGCAGGTGTGATGTTCGGATGTACCGATCCTGTGCAGGTGTTGTTACACGTGGTCTACCACTGTGAGGACAATCAGCTGTCCGTTTTGTCTCCATGTAGTACTGTCTTAGGCATCTCACAGTACGGACATGGCAAGTTATTGCCCTGGCCACATCTGCAGTCCTCATGCCTCCTTGCAGCATGCCTAAGGCATGTTCACGCAGATGAGCATGGGCATCTTTCTTTTGGTGTTTTTCAGAGTCAGTAGAAAGGCCTCTTTAGTGTCCTAAGTTTTCATAACTGTGACCTTAATTTTTTTATTTTACCGTTATTTTACCAGGTAAGTTGACTGAGAACACATTCTCATTTACAGCAACGTCCTGGGGAATAGCTTCAGGGGAAAGGAGGGGGATGAATGAGCCAATTGTAAGCTTGCCTACGGTCTGTAAGCTGTTAGTGTCTTAATGACCGTTCCACAGGTGCATGTTCATTAATTGTTAATGGTTCATTGAGCAAGCATGGGAAACTGTGTTTAAACCCTTTACAATGAAGATCTGTGAAGTTATTTTGATTTTTACAAAGAATCTTTGAAAGACAGGGTCCTGAAAAAGGGGCGTTTATTTTTTTGCTG
Organism: Oncorhynchus kisutch; assembly: GCF_002021735.2. Lineage (NCBI taxonomy): Eukaryota > Metazoa > Chordata > Actinopteri > Salmoniformes > Salmonidae > Oncorhynchus > Oncorhynchus kisutch. Next base: position 33,976,087 of record NC_034175.2, read on the forward strand.
AGTTTTCATTTCTCCGAACGTCCAATTTTGAAGTGTTTTTTAAAAACCATGCGTTGACTTCTCCAAAAGTAACATTTTGTGGTTACTGGTTAAGGTTTTGGATAGGGTTAAAACATTACGTTTCTACATTCATTCTGAATGGTTAAGTTAAAGGTTAAGGTTTGAGATAACAGTTAAAACCAAAAAAGAAAAAATGTGTGTCTACAACTAAGATTGAACATTGGACATTCAGATCTGGAGTCATGGGATTACACCTATCTGCCACCCCAATCCACAGTGTTTTTTAACAAAACGGAAGTCTACATGATGGTAATAGAGCTCACTGTTACCACTAGTGGCTGGTTTTGAAGGCATTTCCCATCATCCTCAGGACATGGACATGAAAACATGCAAAATAATCAAACTAATTACTTTATCTAACCTGTTATACAAAGACTCAATTTGTGTAAGAAAAACATAAGTTTTCAATAAGTAACCAGGCTGACATGACAATCAGATTCTAGCTGCTTGTCTTAAGAACCTGTATACCTGATACTGTAGATGGCTGTCTGGGTGTAATCATATTTAACTGCTGTGTTGTTAAGTTGCTATGCAGAAGAATCTCTGTGTCGGGGCCAAGAAAACAAACAACTGCTGTGTGATTTGTGCTGCTGATGGAAATATCTTCATCAAAGAGCACATAGAACTCTGCTGTGTATAATAGGTCTTTAAATAAATAAGGAGAGGGAAGGACAGAGCAAGATAGAGGGAGACCCACAAACAGATAACTGCCCACCTGTATTATACAAGGTTCTGAATTGGCTTTTCATGGTCAGTGGTATTGACAGCGCCTCTGGAATATGTTGTCTTATTGTGCAGAGGTTACTGGAGTTTGTGTCCCAGGTTGGGAAGAAACAGACAGAACCCACTCTGTTGTGTGCAGAAACGCATGTCTCCCTTTACACAACTAAGCAACAAATTAGATGGGAAACATTTTACTGCGCATAATTCATTAATGAGGGCTCATTCAGCAGTGTAATGCTGTGATGGGGGGGATAATTAATTGGCCCTGGTGGGTGTCCTAGACTTCTAATAAGAAATGTAAATTTTCGCTTCCTGTTGTAAAATGCTTTCAAACATTTTTCTTGGCGTGCCCAAATGTTTAGCTGTGGAGGAGAATCTCAAGGGATATCCCTCATCTTTTTGATATGTTCACTGAGCTTCTACAAAGTGACCTGGTGAAACTTCTGACATGACAATGTCATATCACTAGTATTTTATGTCATACATCCACTATTTAAATTATACATCTGATACACACTTGTGGTTGACTTTTATATTTCTAATGCTCAAGTATATTTTCACTTTCATGATATTTTAAAGTAACTTTTATGCCATGCCAGTGAACTGAAGTTGTTTTAAACAGAGCCAATGGAAATAAGTCTGTTGACTTCGTGTTTTGAATGTGTGTATTGTTATATTCGGCTGAGACAACTCTCTGTATTTTACATTTGTCAAATAAATAAATGTATTCATATTTGGCTCTGGTTTGACAGATTATCATCTAATGAACAGTACAAACCCAAGTTCCACTTTTGACAGGCAGGTGGAGGTGCTGTGCTGTAAAAGTCCATTCATGACAGCTCATTTCTGAGCCTTAATGAAACGTTTTAGCAATGTCTACATTCAGAAATCAGAGCATCAGCCCATTTACCATTTCGGTAAAACTTTCTATGAAGCCTATATGCATAATACATGTATTCATAATGCACTTTGATAGAGTAGTAATGCAGTAAAAGCAGAGCTATAGTATATAGATGCACGTAAAGACTTATAATTCTGCATACAAATCATAATCACTTATGATATACAGCAACATAGTGCTTCATAATTGCTGGCATTATGCATATGGCCTTCATAGAAAGTGTTTCCATAAATGCACCACTTCACCACAATTCTTTTATTTTAAAATAATGCCATGTGTTTTGGCCAGATATTGCCCATTAATTAGAAGCCTAAAGCAGTAAAGTTAAGTTTAAAATCAAGATTTGATCTGTGATTTATGACATCAATATCTCCCTGGGAGGCTTTTGTAAATTGGCTTTGTGTACTGGGGAGTGTTGGTGCAATGTTAGTTTCCAGGTAACTGTTACTAAGGGTATTAATTGTTGCTCTTCAGTGGAAAACTACATGAAAACGTTGCAGTCTTGTTTTGATTTATAAGAGTGAGTGTAAAAATGGGTCCGTAACAATAACTTCAAAGTGAACATTCTGAAAATTCAAATGTTGGTGTTGAAAGATGTTATGACATTAAACTGGTAATATCTTGGCCTTGCTGGCAGTCCACTTGCTGCATACTTGCACGACACAGAAAAGCCAAGCAGAAATTGGTTGAATAATATATATATATATCTCCAATATTTGAAATACTTGAGTATTAATGCAGTTTTTGCACTATTCCATTGGTTCCATTGTACCTGACAATCAAAATCAAGCACACTTCAAGTATTTCAAACAATAGATATGTTGGCTGTTCGTCGGGTCTGAATCCAAGGTCATAACACTAAAAAGGACCATCTCTATATTAGGGAGAAATATAGATAGACCACGATGCATTTCTGCCCACAGACAGAGTAGGATATTTATACTTTCTGTATTATATCATAACCATTTAATAGAAGATTTGAAATTAGGATTTAAAAAAAAAAGATTTTTGTGGAGAATCACTTCTCAAGGCTCAAGAAGATGTTTATATTCTCACTCTTTCAACAGGTTCTCGCCACACCATTTATCTCATCCGCTAATGCCTCGCCCTCCCTTTGTGGAACTTGTTAAGCAATAAGAGTGTTTGAAGACATTCATTCATCTCCACTCTATGCCGTTGCTGTCATGACAACCTGGGTATGACTGAAAACAGACTGCAGTCTGTCTGAGCTGTGTATGCAGTGGCTAGACTTTAGCAAAGCAGAGAAGGCTGTGTGTGGGGCATCTGGCAGTGCTGTGCTGGAGGTAGGTTATAGTAAGTTGACAGTACTTGGCAGTTGACAGTGGTTCTACTAGCTAACAGAAGTTGTAGGAAACAGACTAAAAACAGACTGCATCTCTCCGAGCGAGCTCCATATGCAGTAGATAGAGAAGGCCACAGGGCAGGGGTAACAGTGTAGAACAATTCTTAGGTTGACTGGAGGTAGACTGGGACCAATAGTGCAAGTACTGCAGCCATGCAACACCTGTTGTACCAGCCACTGCTTCTCAATGGAAACAAATACCTGCAGCAGAAGTGGGACAAGGCCTCCTATGAAATGCATCTGAGAAAGGTAAGCGAAAGCTGCTTTGATGCTAAAATCAAAGGCTATCAACAATGTTGGAGATATCCTTAACATATTGACAATATTAATTTAACATTGTTATTAGCTGTTGTTTTTCAAAGTATTGTCATATTCCTGAGTTATCAATTGTCCTTTTTTGTGCTTCCAACAAAACAAGCTGAGTAAAAATGTCCAGTGTTGTTGACCTTTACTGTCGTTTTTTTGTCAAGGTCAAATCAGCGAAACCCACCATCGACACAACTGCACCGAAAACCTATGGTCACCTTGCCCTCAAAATGAAGAAACAAAAGGTGATAAAGGATCTCTAAGTCGTGTCATTTCACCATGTATCCAGCAAAGAGTCCTTTTTCTGAACTTTTGAGCTGGCAAATGTGTCTTTTGAGAAAGCTTACCAATGCGTCTGTCCCAGGCTTTCCTTGAACATTCTGAGTTGCATATTGCAACCTTAGCAGTTGTTACCTTGTATTTTTGTTGTTGCTGTTTTGGTTGGCTTGACTTGTTTTTGTCTTTCTTAATATTTCCTCAATAAGTTTCAGGAGCAAAGCATGTCCAAAATTCAGAGGGAAAACAATATGCTGCTTGAGAAAATATCTCACATCATGAGGACTACTGGTCGCATCGACAACAGGAACGACTATGAAAACAAAAGGTATGGTGTTTACCTCCAGTCTCTTCAGGGGTGTGACTTTAAATCCCACTGCTGACACCAATATTAATTGGTAACAGCTAAACAGTGGTGGAAAAGATAACCAATTGTCATACTTGAGAAAAGTAAAGATGCCGTAATAGAAAATTACTGTAAAAGTGAAAGTCACCCAGTAAAATACTACTTGAGTAAAAATCTAAAGATATTTGGTTTTAAATATACTTAAGTATCGGAAGTAAAAGTATAAATAATTTCAAATTCCTTATGTTAAAGGAAAACTTCACCGAAAAATTATTTTGGTATTTGTTTCATTAGTTTATTGTTGACATAGTCAAAAAAAGTTTTGCTAGTCAAAATGCATCATACGGGGATGATATCTGTATTTTGAAAGTAACATATTTAGGAAACATGTCAACAATGGACTAATGAAATGAAACAAATACCAAAATATTGTTTTGGGGTGGAATTGTCCTTTAAGCAACCCAGATGGCACCATTTTCTTTTTTTAATGTATGGCAAGCTAGGGGTACCCTCTAATAACCAAACATCATTCATAAACGAAGCATGTGTGTTTAGTGTGTCCGAGAATCAGAGGCAGTAGGGATGACTAGGGATGTTCTCTTGATAAGTGTGTGAATTGGTGATAAGTGCATTTTTCTGTCCTGCTAAGCATTCAAAATGTAACGAGTACATGTGGGTGTCAGGGAAAATGTATGGAGTAAAAAGTACATTATTTTCTTTAGGAATGTAGTCAAGTAAAAGTTGTCATATATAAATAGTAAAGTACAGATACCGCAACAAAAATACTTAAGTACAGTACACCACTGCAGCTAAAGCAGGTGTGGACCCACTCAGCTTGCACAGGGCAAGCACATTAAATGTGCCACAATGGTCTAGACCTTTTGGTAGAGGCAGTAGTATGCTTAAATTCAGGGAGGCTTCACCAGGTCCCGAAAATGTCCATGTTCATAAACTTAGCATCCTACTGTACCTCAACTCAATGGCCTACACACAATAGAAAAACTTTTTTTCCCTTGGAATGGTAGTCTCTGCAGAGAGATGCAACAGCAGGAGTTGCTCCGTATCACCAAAGATAACCAGTTGATCCTTCTTCGTCTGACCCAGTGCCAGCCTCACTACAGCATTAAGGACTGGCATGAGGACTGGCTCAAGACAATCAAGCTCATGGAGAGCATTGCACGATATCCACGAAGAGTTAGTGACTAAAAGGTGAGTTCTGTGCATCACATACAGGCGATTGGCAGATCTTACTCAAAACATAACACATTATTGAAATGTATATTAAAGCCCCAGTGCAGTCAAAAATGTGATGTTCCTATGTTTTATATGTAGTTCCACACTATGAGATTGGAATAATACTGTACAATTGTGAAATTATGATAATGCCCTTTTAGTGTAAGAGCTGTTTGAAAAGACTGCCTTTTTAAAATATGCATATCATTTGATGCCAATCCTATAGGGACAAGGCCAGGCCAGTAATGAAGAGCAGCAACACTGAGACTGAAGAAAAGGACAGTCTTCGTGCGGAACAGAGACCAACACAGCAGCATCACTCACAATGGCAAAAGGGGAGTGTGAAGAAGAACCTGATCAACAGGAAGAGGAGGTGGGCCTGTAGGAAACACCTGAGTCATCTGACACACCAAACAAAGGTCCTACATCTGAAAGTCCCCCAATACCTGAACCCCCTCACACACCTGACACACTAAGCACAAGTAACAGACCTGACTCCCCAGTCAAAGGCTGAGAATAGGTGTAAGCACAAGGACATTAAGAAGGGGTAAAGTAATTTGTCTATTTGGTAGATTATTTACATTTGCAATGTATCCAGATGTTCTTTGAAAATATATTACTGGCTTGTAGTATTAAAGGAATTTATAACTTCTCGTCTTGGGATCAGATGCCTTTGCCACCTTTATGCGAAATCAATGCATAATGCATGTTAGCTACACAATAAATAGTTGTCAAAACAAAGGTTCAATCAGAGGAAAGCGTCAGTGATTATATCATAAGACGGTTCATTGCCTGTGAACGAGCTGGGCTAGAACAAAATTGACCTTTTTTTAAAGACATTAGCAGCCTTCCATAACTTCACATGGAGATTAAATTAGGCTACCACATGTGCACAACTAAAACCACAGTATTTGTTCATCTTTTGGTTTAGGTTTTTATGTTCAAGTCAAATGCAGCCTATTATCACCAGGTAGAATACAAAACATATGTTTCATCGACACCAATGTACAGCTGTATAACAACTTTAATTGTAAACGGTATTTAATATGTCAAACTAACTACTGTTTTAATATCAACACCAATGTATAACAACCTGAAATTGGTTAAGACATTGTCAAAGGGGAACATTTTGGAAATTTGTCAAAGTACCAAAAGCTGTCTCACAGTAAGCACCTCTCTGTGTCATGACGTTATGCAGCCCCTTGATGATTCTGACAGCTTTTTGGGCACATTCTAACCAAAGTTCTGTGAATAATTTAACATCTTTGTACAGTACCATTCAAAAGTTTGGACACACGTATTAATTCAAGAGTTTTTCTTTATTTTTACTATTTTCTACATTGTAGAATAATAGTGAAGACATAAACTATGTAATAACACATATGGAATCATGTAGTTAACAAATCAAAATATATTTTAGATTCTTCAAAGTAGCCACCCTTTGCCTTGTTGACAGCTTTGCACACTTGGCATTCTCTCAACCAACTTCACCTGGAATGCTGAGCACTTGTTGGCTACTTTTCCATAACTTTGCAGGCCAACTCATTCCAAACTATCTCAATTGGGTTGTGGTCGGGTGATTGTGGAGGCCAGGTCATTTGATGCAGTACTCCATCACTCTCCTTCTTGGTCAAATAGCCATTACACAGCCTGGAGGTGTGTTGGGTCAATGTCCTGTTGAAAAACAAATGATAGTGGGACTAAGTGCAAACCAGATGGGATGGTGTTATCGCTGCAGAATGCCGTGGCAGCCATGCTGGTTAAGTGTGCCTTGAATTCTAAATAAATCACTGACAGTCACCAGCAAAACATCATCACACCTTCTCCTCCATGCTTTACGGTGGGACCCACACATGCAGAGTTTCTGTTCACCTACTCTGCGTCTCACTAAGACACGGCAGAACCAAAAACTGTAAATTTGATCAAAGGACAGATTTCCACTGGTCTAATGTCCATTGCTAGTGTTTCTTCACCCAAACAAGTCTCTTCTTCTTATTGGTGTCCTTTAGTAGCGGTTTCTTTTCAGCAGTTCGACCATGAAGGCCTGATTCATGCATTCTCCTCTGAACAGTTGATGTTGAGAGAATGCCAAGAGTGTTTAAAGCTGTCATCATGTCAAAGGGTGACTACTTTGAAGAATCTCATCTTAAATATATTTTGATTTGTTAAACACTTCTTTGGTTACTACATGATTCCATATGTGTTATTTCATAGTTTTGATGTCTTCACTATTCTACAATGTAGAAAATAGTAAAAAAATAAAGGTAAACCTTTGCATGAGTAGGTGTGTACAAACTTTTGACTGGTAGTGTGTATCTGACACACCTGGCTCATTTGGTTGAGTATCCTACATCACTATGAACATTTTAAGATATTTAAGATGCCATTGAGGTATATTAGAAAAAGGTGCCATATTAGGCTGCCATATTAGAAAAAGGCTTCTGTGGGGTTAATACATGAATTATGTGACGGCCCTGTATCTACAAATCTTTTTAAAACCCTGTTCTAGCTGTGTGTGTAAAATATGGTGCCTCTATCACAGTTACAATCCAAAAACATAGCTGCCCCACTACATGGAATTATATGGCTAAGCTTCCAAAATTGTAATGTCAATGACGCAATATGTTTATTTTTTATTTTATTTTTTTACAATAGTTGTAGCTGGTGCTTTCAAAGTTGGTATATTATACATGTATATCATTTTTTAAGTCAATTTCATGACCTTTTAGAACCACTAGTACATTTTTGTTTGAATGTTTCAGGGTTTCCTTTAAGCAATTTATACAGGTAATTCTGATATGTACCCTAGAGATTAAAGTTCAGGTTCTGTTGACCTGAACATTCCAAAAATGTGTCTGATAGATAGCGTTCCAATGATATATGATAAGTAAGGAATCACGTGTTGTATAATGACAATGCTTTTCATTAAAGAAAGTGATAACAGAGAAAGCTGCCACTGCTGCACTGCGATCATACATTTTCCAAAGCTAGGGACATAAAAAAAAATCACTATGAGAGACCGTTGGCACAAGTGAGCTTGACCAACTCCCCTGGCACATTGACTATATAGCCTACAGCACATGACTAAAATTTCGATGTTCAGATAGCAACTCCCTGTTTCACTCTGTTGCACTGAACATACTGTAGCCCATCACTTCAACAAGTACAAGAAAGGTGGTACAGTCAAAAAACTCAACATCTAATATAGTGACACTGTTAATTGATTACATACAAATATTTTAATTGAGACTTATTTTTTATTTCAAATATGTTTTATGGTGAAGAATTTGAATCAAGCATAGAGTTAGACAAAGTGATACAAGCTTGTTTTATCAGAAAATAAACATAGGATGAATAAACATAATAAGTACATCAAAAACAGGATGTAGAGAAAAAAGTGTGGTCTTAATCAAGTGATCCATAGCCTAAACTATAGGCCTAGGCTATATGAAGAGCATGCTCGGAGAAGCACATTGTAAGTTATTTTCTCAGAAAATGCATTTCCTTCTAAAGTTTTTGCACTGCTGGGATGGTGAATATAACACTAGGCTACACTGCATTAAAAGTTAAAGTTGCGTGGCTTTTGTTAAAGAAAATGCCTAAAATCATAGGCCTACTCCTTGTTAGCTTAAGATTTAGAAAAAAATGTAACGGACCTGATTTACAGTGCCTTGCGAAAGTATTCGGCCCCATTGAACTTTGCGACCTTTTGCCACATTTCAGGCTTCAAACATAAAGATATAAAACTGTATTTTTTTGTGAAGAATCAACAACAAGTGTGACACAATCATGAAGTGGAACAACATTTATTGGATATTTCAAACTTTTTTAACAAATCAAAAACTGAAAAATTGGGCGTGCAAAATTATTCAGCCCCCTTAAGTTAATACTTTGTAGCGCCACCTTTTGTTGCGATTACAGCTGTAAGTCGCTTGGGGTATGTCTATCAGTTTTGCACATCGAGAGACTGAAATTCTTTCCCATTCCTCCTTGCAAAACAGCTCGAGCTCAGTGAGGTTGGATGGAGAGCATTTGTGAACAGCAGTTTTCAGTTCTTTCCACAGATTCTCGATTGGATTCAGGTCTGGATTTTGACTTGGCCATTCTAAAACCTGGATATGTTTATTTTTGAACCATTCCATTGTAGATTTTGCTTTATGTTTTGGATCATTGTCTTGTTGGAAGACAAATCTCCGTCCCAGTCTCAGGTCTTTTGCAGACTCCATCAGGTTTTCTTCCAGAATGGTCCTGTATTTGGTTCCATCCATCTTCCCATCAATTTGAACCATCTTCCCTGTCCCTGCTGAAGAAAAGCAGGCCCAAACCATGATGCTGCCACTACCATGTTTGACAGTGGGGATGGTGTGTTCAGGGTGATAAGCTGTGTTGCTTTTACGCCAAACATAACGTTTTGCATTGCTGCCAAAAAGTTCAATTTTGGTTTCATCTGACCAGAGCACCTTCTTCCACATGTTTGGTGTGTCTCCCAGGTGGCTTGTGGCAAACTTTAAATGACACTTTTTATGGATATCTTTAAGAAATGGCTTTCTTCTTGCCACTCTTCCATAAAGGCCAGATTTGTGCAATATACGACTGATTGTTGTCCTATGGACAGAGTCTCCCACCTCAGCTGTAGATCTCTGCAGTTCATCCAGAGTGATCATGGGCCTCTTGGCTGCATCTCTGATCAGTCTTCTCCTTGTATGAGCTGAAAGTTTAGAGGGACGGCCAGGTCTTGGTAGATTTGCAGTGGTTTGATACTCCTTCCATTTCAATATTATCGCTTGCACACTGCTCCTTGGGATGTTTAAAGCTTGGGAAATCTTTTTGTATCCAAATCCGGCTTTAAACTTCTTCACAACAGTATCTCGGACCTGCCTGGTGTGTTCCTTGTTCTTCATGATGCTCTCTGCGCTTTTAACGGACCTCTGAGACTATCACAGTGCAGGTGCATTTATACGGAGACTTGATTACACACAGGTGGATTGTATTTATCATCATTAGTCATTTAGGTCAACATTGGATCATTCAGAGATCCTCACTGAACTTCTGGAGAGAGTTTGCTGCACTGAAAGTAAAGGGGCTGAATAATTTTGCACGCCCAATTTTTCCGTTTTTGATTTGTTAAAAAAGTTTGAAATATCCAATAAATGTCGTTCCACTTCATGATTGTGTCCCACTTGTTGTTGATTCTTCACAAAAAAATACAGTTTTATATCTTTATGTTTGAAGCCTGAAATGTGGCAAAAGGTCGCAAAGTTCAAGGGGGCCGAATACTTTCGCAAGGCACTGTATATATAAAGTGATCTATAACAACCATTTAATTCGCAATGCTTTATGCTAGAAACAACCTGTAAAATGCTTTTTTTTCTCGGACCAAAATTAAGATGATAGAATCATGCAGTGCTTATATTATAATGGTGATATTTCCTCCCCTACTCTTGTCTGTGGTGGTCTGCAAATCCGCAACCTCTGGCTACTTGCCGTGTAACGCTTATAAAAAGACAAACAGTTTCTAAAACGGCATATCTAAGGCTATGGTCTGCCCTAGGAGTGTGGATAAGCAGTAGGCATGTTCTCTGCTATCCACTTGATGTTTTAATCATTTTTCAAGCAGGCCAAACATTTTCATTTCAGAGAGGTCAGATTTTCTCCAGGTATCCTTTATCATAAATAGCGTACAGTCCCTTAATTGGAGATATGTTTCACTATAATTGGATCACTCCAATATATTGGTATCAATCCGCAGCGGAGGGATACATCCGAGGTGAGGATTTACTCCCGCGATAGGCATTCTCTTCATTTTCTCAGCGGACATCTGTATAGTTTAAGGTACAAACTTTCCGAAGTTCGCTTGGTAAGTGTAATATCTTGCGTGGAAGTATACTCACTGGCTGTTTGCAGCCTGGAGCAGCTGGCCACATGGCCAGCCCCTCTTGTGTGCTCCACTCGCTGTGCGTGATTGAGCTGTATCTTCCGGTAATTTTTCCCTCACCGAGTTCCTATTCCTCCAAGCGGGTCATGGCATAAGCTCTCCCAGGGTGTTGGAACCCTGCTCCATGGGCTTGCTGGCTTGGCTGAGCTTATGGCTTCCCTTTGTGACAAAGTGGGTCGGCCAGGATCGGGGCTCAGGCTGGGGACGAGCTCCCTCCCTCAGGAGTGGTGCGCCAGCGAGCTCTTAGTCCCTCTGCTGGGCCCAGTACCCCTCCCAGGAAATGTGGCCGGAGCCCCCACAGGCAAAGCCCATCTGCTGCCAGTCCTGGACGGGGGCAGGAGTCGGCCTCTGGGACCATCTTGGACGGAGGACACAAGCCCTGCATCAGGAGGTTGACAGCCTGCATGGCGGCGACAGCTGTTCCCTGTTAACCAGTGATAGGCTGTTCCTGGGGGACGATGCTGGCACTGTTCACCACAGTGAGCGGGACTACCAGGCTGACAGGCCATCAGAAGCCGGTAGTGGAGTTTTATCGCCCCCAGCGGCTCGAAAGGATATGAGGGGCCTGGTGGACAGTGATGATCAAACAGTCAAACTGGTGGACAGTGATGACTCTCCATCTGTCCCCATCTCTGCTGAGTTCTGCGAGGCCTTGCAGGAGAGCTGGCCTCTGCCAGGGGGGCGCTTCCGACTCAAATACTGGACCATGGAGTGTTGTTGCGGGCACAGAGTCACTCGGCCTCTGGGAGTAACCGACCATGAACACCATGATGGCTGCCATGGTCCTCCTGGACCGGGAGATTATAGGGCGGAACCTGTGACTGAGGCCTACCTGCAGACTCTGTTGCCCTGGCTGCAGGAGGGCACTGATGGGCTCCTCCGGGAAGCGATAGAGGTGTCTCGCCTGCTTTCCCTGCTCCAGAGGGATGTGGCCCGCTCCAACCTCCCGCCGCCATCTCTGGCTGGCCCAATCCCGTCTGCCAGCTGCTCTCCAGGGCACATTTGCCACTCTCTCCATCACCCCAGGGCTGATGTTTGGCCCAGGTGTTAATGACATTCTGGAGCAGACCGATAAGGTTCGTAGGGACCGGGAGACCCTCCTGAGGGCCTCCTCAGGCCCTGGGTTCAAGGCAGATGGACCGTCGCCACCCACCTGTGTTGAGGGTCGACAGCGGGGAGGGGCACAGCGTGCGGGAAGCAACAACTTGTCAACCATCACCACCATAGGAACATGCTTGGGAGACCCAGGCGTCGGGGTGCCAGAGGAGAGGAGGGCCTTCGAAGGGAAGAGAGGCGGGCCATCGCTTTCGAAGGGAGGGCTTGCGAATCCACGGTTCTTCCCTTTGGTCTCTCCTTGGCACCCCGCTCTTTCACAAAGTACATGGATGCTGTCCTGGCACCTCACGTCCCGATGATTGTTGATCCTCAATTACCTGGACGATTGGCTGATTTGTGCCCTGACCAGGACCCAGATCCTGTCAGGCAGAGACATGCTCCTGACCTACATCGGCGGGCTGGGCATTACTGTAAATGACAAGAACAGTCGTCTGGTGCCCACCCAGAGGGTGGACTTCATTGGCATGGAACTGGACTGAGTCCTCATGAGAACACGCCTGCCCACCAGAAGGGTTCAGGCGATCTTATCTTGCCTCCACCACTTTCGGCAGGGGCAGGTGGTATCGGCCCTAACCTGCCAACGCCTGTTGGTCTTGCTGACGGCAGCTTCATTGTTGATTCTCCTGAGCCTGCTCCATCTCCGGCCTCTTCAACTGTGGTTCAACTCCCACCAGCTGCACCCGAAGCGCCATCGTCACCGCCAGCTGCGGGTGACCGCACAGTTCCTCAGGGCATTGTTGAGGTGGCGCTGTCACTCCTTTCTCTCAGGTGGGGTGGAGATGCTGAGGATGTGCTACCAGGAGCTGGTCAGCACAGACGCCTCCCAGATCGGCAGGGGGAGGTGTAACCAAGGGCAGGTCGGCTACCCACTTGGAGCGGCAGGCACATCGATACATTAGAGCTCTGAGCTGTACTGCTGGGCCTGCATCTGAATGGAAGACATGTCCTGATGAGAACGGACAACACCACAGTGGTGGATTACATCAACCATCAGGGTGGACTGAGTTCCCACCGCCTCCATCTTATGGCACGGGTGCTACTTCTCTGGGCTCAGCGACGTCTAGCCTCTCTACTCGCAGCACATGCACCTGGCATCCTGAATGTGGCAGCAGATATGCTCTTGAGGGAGGGCCACCACCTTGGGACTGGAGCCTACATCCCCAGGTGGTGCAGCACATGTGGAACAAGTTCGGGAGGGTGCAGGTGGACCTGTTTGCCTCCCTGGACAATGCACACTGCTCCCTGTGGTACTCCATGTCGAAGCCACCAGGGCCTCTGATCTGCTCTGGATCACGATTGGTCAGTGCTGGAGCTTTATGCATTTCCCCCTTTTCCCCAGATCCAGGCTGTGCTGGACAGGACCAGGATGGCAGAGCATCATCTGCTTCTGGTGGCCCCATACTGGCTCCGACAACCCTGGTTCAGCCTCCCCCTGTCCCTGTTGTCTGGGACACCTTGGCAACTTTCCCTGAGACAAGACCTGCTGTCTCAGGCTGGGGAACTCTGTGGCATCCGAGACCGCACCGCCTTGGTCTGTGGGCTTGGCCACTGAACAGCACCAATGGTCCATGTTAGGTCGACAGGAGGGTGTAATGAACACCATGCATTAGCGCAAAGGCACCGGCAACAACCGCGGCATAGCAGTTGCGCTGGCTGTTGTTCTGCTCTTGGTGTACTGGTATTGAGGTTGCGCCTGAGTCATGTGGGGTGCAGTATGTCCTGCAATACCTGCAGTCTCGCTTGGATGAGGGTTTGACAGCTTCTACAACTGAGAGGGTATTTGGCTGCTTTATCTGCCTGCCATATGGGGTGGATGGACAGGCCAGTCGGGTGCATTCCTTGGTCCCTTGGTCTCCAGGTTTATGAAGGGGGTTCATCGCCTGCATCCAGCTAGGACCCGCTCAATGGCGAGCTGGGATCTGGATGTGGTCTTGGCAGCTTTGGCAAAACCGCCTTTTGAACCGTTGGAGTCTGCATCCCTGAAACACATCTCTATGAAGGTGGCTTTCTTGGTAGCAATTACTTCCATGAAGAGGGTGGGTGAGCTCTATGCTCTTTCGCTAAGTTCTGAGTGCTACCGGATGGACCCCGGGAGGAGGAGTATATCTCTCTGCCCCAACCCTTCATTCCGCCCCAAGGTTCTGTCAGATAGGCATGTGAACATCCCTTTTATCCTGCCTGCTTACGACCCCCCGGCAGTGGCGGGGGAGTCTGGGCCTCCCTCCGGCATGCTGTTCCCTGTGAGGCCACTGGCTGCCAATGTGGAGTGGACATGGTCAGTGAGAACAACAGACCAGCTCTTTGTCTGCTATGGTGAGAGAGTCCTGGGGGCTGGACTATCAAAGCAGAGGCTCTCTAACTGGATCGTGGACATGATTACAACAGTATACTGCCTGGCTGGCAGGCCAGTGCTGGGATCTGTGATGGCACATTCAACACGAGGTGTGGCTGCGTCCTGGGCTCTACTGAGAGGAGTGCCCCTCACTGATATCTGTGCTGTGGCCAACTGGGCTTCCTCTTGCACCTTTGCTAGGTACTATCGGGTAAATGTGGCACCTCCCTTTGCTGTTGGTTCAGTGGTCCTGGGCGTCGCCTCCCCTTCCGGGGACTGTGCCGGAATCCACCCTTTAACATTGACGGTCCCGCGCTGGGACCCTCTAGCACCGACTAAATCTGGTAGGGTATACCAATATATTGGAGTGATCCAATATAGTGAAACAAAATGAATGTATGTAACCACGGTTATGTGAGCTATATGGATCACTCCAATCCTCTACGGTGCTAGAGGCGCCTTGAAAAATATGTAGAGAACTTGTGTCACGGCCATGGGGTCTATGTATAGGGGCGGACCCCAGCCGAGACACAGGTGTACACAGGAGTAAATCTGTAAATCCTCACCTCGGATGTATCCCTCCGCCGCGGAGTGATACCAATATATTGGAGTGATCCATATAGCTCACATAACCGTGGTTACACACGTAACCGTGGTTGTTTAGCAACAAATCTGACGCATGCGCAACTATGGGGCAAATCAGAAGGGGTTGGCTTAGATTGTTGATAACATGTAAACTATATTTTGTCTCCAATGTTTGTTGAAAACATAAATAAAGTTGCACAATGAGCACTTGTTGCTCAAATACATTGTTACATTTGTTGGTTAGCTAGCTAGAAATTGAGCTATATTAGCATAGACATGACATCAGTCAAAACACCTCAAAACAAGACATGGTATCAAGATCGAACTTGCTGAAATGAGCCACATATGATTCAATGCTAGTTTCTTGTTATTGTTGCTAACTATCTGGCCACACAAAAGTGACATAGTAATCAAACATTGTAAATATATAACATACTAAATAAAGTACAAGAAGCATGCAGATAAAAGAAAACAGATTAAATTAAAATACTACTTTTTTATAGCCTGTAGAGACATTGTTTGCCCATGTGCAAAATGAGTGCAGTAGCAGCATTGGAATATATGAAAGTATATACACATTAGTAGTGCAGTAAGGTGACATAACTATTGGTCTGGTAGACATAAGTCATTTCAGAGTGCAGGACATTAATAAATTGTAAGTGTGTGGTAGGGTACAGTAGTCAGCCCAGGGTTCACCTTTTGGAACAGTCTTGTGACTTGAAGTTAAGGGCTGGCTTTGAGACAGCTGCTCCGAGACTGTCGACCCTCACTGGAGCGATCCCTTTCCCCTGTGCGCTGCCACCTCCCGCTTTCACAATCGGAGACCCCTTTCAGGTAACAGGTGATCTAAATCTGACCAACTCATATGTGGCATCCGGTGTTGCAGGTTCTTCCGAATGGCTCCTATACACAAAGAAATTACATTCAGATGCATTTGAATCGCACATTTAAAAATATCAAAACTTATTGTGAAGTATGGTCTTCAGAAGCAAGTCCCTGAAACAGGCCTTATACACTGCCCCAGTCCAGGTTGTGGCGATGGCAAGACGGTTTGACAGAAAGGAAGGTAAGCACATCAGCTTTGCACATCTGGTTTTGGGAATTTTATTCTATTCTTTCTTGCAGACTTTCTCAAGCTCTGTTCAGTCTTTCCACAGATTCAAGTCTGGGCTTTGGCTGGGCCACTCAAGGACCTAAACATTCTTGTTCAAAAGCCATTCCAGCATTGCTTTGGCTATATGCTTGGGGTCATTGTCCTGTTAAAACGTAAATCTTCACCCCAGTCTAAGGTCTTTTGCACTCTGAAACAAGTTCTCATCAAGGATTTACCTGTATTTTGCTCCATTCATTGTTCCCTCAATCCTTAAGTCTCCCAGTCCCTGCTGCTGAAAAGCATCCCCTTAGCATGATGCTGCCACCACCATTATTCATGGTAGGGATGGTTTTCGACCTGTGCCTATTTTTTTCCTGACATATCATTTTGCGTTTAGTCCAAAGAGTTACATTTTTGTCTTATCAGTCAACAGAGTCTTTCACGTGACTTTTTGCAAACTCCAGGTCTGCTGTCATGTGCCTTTTTCTCAGGAGTGGTGTCCGTCTGGCCACTCTCTGTGCACAATATTTTAGAGAAATACGTTTTTTGTGCATATGGAAAATGTCTTTAATCTTTTATTTCAGCTCACGAAAAATGGGACCAACACTTTACATATTGTATTTATATTTTTGTTCAGTGTTCATAGTGTATTTTATAGTGTTACAGCCTGAATTAAAAATGAGATGTTGTGTCACTGGCAATATACCCTATAATAAAAAAATAAAAATAAAACGTTTTTACAAATTTAAAGCTGAAATGTTTTGAATCAATAGGTATTCTACCCCTTTGCTATGGCAAGCCAACATAAATTCAGGCATTACCCAGGGAATATATGGAGATTGTGGCGCTATAACTCCCTACTATCAACCAATCAGCATCCAGGACCCAAACAACCATTTAAAAAAAAACGGTGCTATTGCAGTTATTATAAATTAAGATTAATGTTTGCCTTTGTTATATCTAATGTACCATGTTTTCACATTCTATAAGGTCGATACATGAAAACGCGGGCATCCTATCGAAGTTACAGGCATGAAAAGAGAACCGCGACTCTAACAAGCGGGTAACCAATATGCCCTAACCATGACTGACCTCTTCAGCTAATGGGTAATTCGGGAATGGCTTCGATAATCACCAACAAACTTCTTGATTTTGGACAGCATCATCACTGAACGGGGAGCGGAGTGAATTGTTACATGGTGAACTGAGAAACATACAGATTGTCTGGTTAATGCTTGAAGAAGTTAGTTTGAAAAGTTTTACAACTTGAATTCATATTAACTGGTGTTATGCTGAAAAAAAGACTGCAAGTTTTTTTTAAATGAATTGTTTTAATTTCCTTTACATCCTGAGCACTTTAAATATAATTTACTGTATATCTATTTAACTCCTATACCTTCGATAGAACATCACTCAGAGATGCACAAAAGCAATAACATTACAAGTGGGTGAACCTGTAGCTATAATACAGAAAAGGATTTCGCCTCATATTTTCTACAAATATAAACACATTTTAATCGGCTATATCTATCATGTAATTAACTATTTTCAAATGTTCTCCGCCGCAATTAAAATATTCATAGCATTTTATTTTCTGTGAAATGACCGGAACCCTTAATCAAAGGCCCGAGTTTCCTTGCGGAGTTTAAGTGACACTACTGCTGCAGAAGAAGCCGCGTAGCTAGCTACTACTATAGGGAGTACATTTTCACATGATAATGATACGCTTTGATTTGTAAAAAGCATTCGGACAATTACAATGAATCTCGACAGACTTCGAAAACGTGTACGACACTACATTGATCAGGTAAGAAATGTAGCTACCTAGACTAGGTCTTGATAAGAATCGAGGTAGCTAACGTTAGATAGTTAAATTAGGTTACCGCTGTCAGATTGCTCCTGCTAGCTAAGTAAATGGGCTAGGTACTGTTCAGAATGACAAGTCTACAGGAACGTTATCCAGCTGTGTAAGGTTATATTTGCGATAGCATAATGTAAATAGAACTTGCCAACTTGTTGTCGATAAAAAAAAGAAAAAGTAACCCAATATTTACCTGGGTTTCCAACGGGGGTAAATTAATCATAGTGGGCATAGTGAGGTCCTACTGGCGCTTTCTAGCATTTATTTGCCTATTTCCGTTAAGGAACGCCAAGCGAGGGTGTGCAATAACTCAATTCGCCATAGTACTCCTAAACAACGCAATTTAAAAAAATGTTTTTGGTAAAGTCTACAAAACGTAGTCCACACTCTTTGTAACATTCTAGTTTGGAGAACAGGAAACTACTGAGATCAAATGTTTAATCAATGAGAAAATGTGCAGAATGTTGGACAAAATCCATCTCGCTCCATTTTCACCCAGCCACTGGGCTTCCTGCCATCACCATATTTGGTGGTGAGTGGAAATGCCAACCGGATGCTTCAGATTTATGCGGCTCATTGCTCGATCTGTGTTGTAGTCCTAAAAAACGGAAATGAGTAACCTCTGGTTCGTTTGGCTATTCCTATGGGGGTTTGGGATAAGTGCTGAAAATAAGGTCTGAGCTTAACACAGGTTTAGGAGATCTAATATGTTTTGTTCTGAGATATCAGTCAATTAACATAACCTTTTATGAATTAGCTAGTAACTTGTTAGCTACCCTGCTTGTGCTTGCTACTAAGTCAGTGGCCTGAGCTAGCTACTATGTACTTGGAGGTTAGCCACATTATATCAGGGCCAGCTAACTTGTATCAGTGAGTGTTGACAGCCCCTGACAGTGTCAGTTTCATACTTGTAGTAAACACATTCAGAATGTTTGGTTTCATGCTGCCTTCCCTGTCTGTTTTGTTTGCAGCAACAGTATCAAAGTGCTCTATTTTGGGCAGATAAGATTGCATCCCTGTCACATGGTGAGTGATCTTCCTGATTGATGAGATGTAACAATTTTTTTGTGTTCATCTGGCTAGTTAGTATAAAATGTTAGTTGGTAAGGTATCTAACGGAGGTGATGCCTTTTTCCTGTCCTTGCAGAAGACCCCCAGGATATCTACTGGCTAGCACAGTGCCTTTACCTCACCTCTCAGTACCATAGAGCCTCCCATGCCCTCCGCTCACGTAAACTAGATAAGGTAAGACCACCTGGTTGGCTTCCCCCAATTTGTTGCAATGGGGCATGCAGGTACTTTGGGTGCCTCCCTGTTCTACACGTCTCACTGAGGGGCCCTCATGCACTAGCATACAGAAGGACATGTTGGATACTCTGCATATTCTGACTTGTCATTATGAGTCTGTCCAGTCTATATGTTACTCTTCTATGTAGCTTTCATACTTTGTGCCATCCAGAGTATGCCTTTGATATTTTTGATAGAAGAAGCATTGTACTGGGTGTGCGGCATGTCCTTGGTAATCTGAACTAGAGGTCGACCGATTAATCGGAATGGCCGATTAATTAGGGCCAATTTCAAGTTTTCATAACCATCGGAAATCGGTATTTTGGGGCGCCAATTTGCCTTTTTGAAATTTTTTAAATATTTTTATTTTTTTTGTACCTTTTTTAATTTTATTTAACTAGGCAAGTCAATTAAGAACACATTCTTATTTTCAATAACTGCCTAGGAACAGTCGGTTAACTGCCTTGTTCAGGGGCAGAACGACAGATTTTCACCTTGTCAGCTCGGGGGCTCCAATCTTGCAACCTTATAGTTAACTAGTCCAACGCAATAACGACCTGCCTCTCTCTCGTTGCACTCCACAAGGAGACTGCCTGTTACGCAAATGCAGTAAGCCAAGGTTGCTAGTTAGCATTAAACTTATCTTATAAAAAACAATCTAACATAATCACTAGTTAACTACACATGGTTGATGATATTACTAGATATTATCTAGCGTGTCCTGCGTTGCATATAATCTGACTGAGCATACAAGTATCTGACTGAGCGGTGGTAGGCAGAAGCAGGCGCGTAAACATTAATTCAAACAGCACTTTAGTGCGTTTTGCCAGCAGCTCTTCGTTGTGCGTCAAGCATTGCGCTGTTTATGACTTCAAGCCTATCAACTCCCGAGATGAGGCTGGTGTAACCGAAGTGAAATGGCTAGCTAGTTAGCGCGCGCTAATAGCGTTTCAAACGTCACTCGCTCTGAGCCTTCTAGTAGTTGTTCCCCTTGCTCTACATGGGTAACGCTGCTTCGATGGTGGCTGTTGTCGTTGTGTTGCTGGTTCGAGCCCAGGGAGGAGCGAGGAGAGGGACAGAAGCTATACTGTTACACTGACAATACTAAAGTGCCTATAAGAACATCCAATAGTCAAAGGTTAATGTAATACAAATGGTATAGAGGGAAATAGTCCTATAATTCCTATAATAACTACAACCTAAAAGTTGGGAATATTGAAGACTCATGTTAAAAGGAACCACCAGCTTTCATATGTTCTCATGTTTTGAGCAAGTAACTTTTACTTCTCCAACACTTTGTTTTTGCATTATTTAAACCAAATTGAACATGTTTCATTATTTACTTGAGGCTAAATTGTTTTTATTGATGTATTATATTAAGTTAAAATAAGTGTTCATTCAGTATTGTAGTAATTGTCCTTATTTTAGGTTTTTTGGTCCTCCAATAATCATTATCGGTATCGACGTTGAAAAAAATCACAATCTGTCGACCTCTAATCTGAAAAATTGTCAGTCAGCTTGTTCCTAATATTTATCTTTCATTTCAGTTGTATGGCGCTTGTCAATATCTTGCTGCTAGGTGCCACGTGAGTATTAATCTTAGGCTACTTCTTGTGATGAAATATACCTGTTCAAACTCTCCATGATCCCATGGGTCAATCCACTTAAATTCAATTACTTTTCTACAGTATCCCTTTTGATTTAAACATATCTTTTCAAACATGTTTGCCCATGAAATGAGTGGTCAGAACGTGACTTCTTGGACCTTTATGCCAAAACATTTAGAAGATAAAGGTGTTCAAAGTTGACGCATTTTGCATACCCCACCATATTGTGAGACATGTCTTCATTGCTGAAAAATATAAACATTTGACTTTGATATTATTTGAAACCTTACACACAGTTGTCTAACTATTTTCTAATTTATTAAAGTGTATTTTAACAATTACCGCAAAGGATCTAAAATTGCGTCAACTAATTTTTTTTTCATATTCTCTTATGTTATAGCTTAGACCCTATTTTACATCATCTGAGGTTTTTATGTTGTGCCGCCATTGGTTGAGACACAACATGCTCATGTAAACAGTGGATGTTATTTTTATCATAGAAATATAATGAATAGAATGGACCTATCCCTTCAGATCACTGCAATTTTACTGAACTTGAATAGAACAAAAATAAGTTTATGCTGGATAGTAAATAATGCCGGAAAAGCTTTTGTGCAAACAAACTTCCAGAAGTAATCAAGGCACTCTCATGTAGTGGCTAAATGAGAAAGCCTTTATTGTTATTACAGCTTATGCATAGCAGGAATAAAAAAATACTATGCAGCATCAACTTTGTTCTGTAGTAGTTCATCCCATGATCAAAGAGCACCTCATGGATTAACTATCTACCAAATACTTTCCTGTGTCTCTTATTGAAAAATTTACATTTTAAGTGACAATTTAAATTCTGGCCACCGGTCAACTTAAATGGTTATGTCTATTCTATTATCTATTTCTATGATTTCAATAGGTTTCCAATGAACAGTAATTTAAAACAACAGATTCCTATTCAAGTCAACATTCTCTGATGTGTGGACCTCCAAGTGTCTTTGTGGTATCGTTTGAAAGTTGAAATGGTTGTACATTTATCAGCCAAAACATGACACCCCACCCTGTATTAAATAGCATGTTATGTCTCAACCGATGGCGGGCACAACAAACCTCAGATGTAAAATAATCTAAGCTACAACATGCATTGGGGTTTACACATTTTTGGATAATCAAAAAATGTATAGAAAAATTCAAGAAAGAAAATTGTTTCACAACCCTGTTTTGTAAGCTTTTAAATGGTATCAATCTCAACCGTTAATGCCTCATGGTATGCAAAATGGGTCAACTTTAAAGCACTTTTTATCTCTTGAATATTTTTTACATTCAGGTACAAAAACCCACAACCCTAAATTTCCCAACACCATACTCTTAACTGAGCTGCGCCATTGGAAGTACTAACCTAGTGTTTGTGTTTTGTGCAGTATGCTGCCAAAGAGTTCCAGCAGGCCTTAGACATCCTGGACATGGAGGAGCCAACCAGCAAGAAGCTGCTGGACCGGAGTGTCAAAGAGGAGAACAGGATACAAGAGTCAGACTGGGAGATGACCCCTGCCTCTGTGAGTCTCAGCTTTGACATAATAGGGTCCCATATATTTTTGTGCCCCTGTAATACCACGTTTGTGGTCTTTCAATGGGATTTTCCAGCATCTTCACATTTATGGTGTTGTGATTACAGGTTAACTAGTTAGATACTGTACTATAGGTGACTGAGGCAGAGATTGAATACCATGTTGCCATGTCAAAGACCCTTTGGCTGAATTTTTATGGTTTTGTTCCTTTCTAAGCTATAATAATGTCCTTTTGTCATTCTCACCATCATATTATTAAAGGGGTCCTGTCATTCACCCGGTAGCCACATCACCTGCCATATTCATACAAAACTCATGTGTTGGTCTTTTTTTGAATGTCAGAGTCCTCTCGAGTTTTCTGACTGATGCTGCTTTAGTAGTTCTGACCCCTTGTGGTCCCTTTAACGTCTTTCTTTTCCTCTCTTTTTCAGATCAACAGTTCCATCTGCCTGTTGCGGGGGAAGATCTATGATGCCATGGACAACCGGCCTCTGGCCACGTCCAGCTACAAAGAGGCCTTGAAACTGGATGTGTACTGCTTTGAAGCCTTCGACCTTCTAACGTCCCACCACATGCTGACCGCTCAGGAAGGTGAGGCCAGAGCAAGACTTGGAACAGAAACAGCCTTAAGGACTGTTGAATCAAAAAATAAGAGTAACATTTTTTGCACGTGTGCATCAGAAGTAATGTACAGGGATGTGAACTTGTCACTTTTTGGAGATATTTGCAGTTTTGATCTCAAAATGTAGGTCCTCCACTGGAATCGTGTAGATCTGTCAGGAAAAAAAACGCTAGCTCGATGGGGTTTAAATCTGGAGACTGTGCTGGCTATTCCATGATTTGAAGCCTACCATGTTGTTATTTTCTTCTAAGGTAGTTCTGACATAGCCTGGAGGTATGTTTTGGTGCATTATCTTGCTGTAGGTAGGATGAACCCCTGACAACTAGGCGTACACCAGAGGGTATTGCATGGTGCTGCAAAATTATGTGGTAGCCATTTTGGTTCTGGGTGCCACCCACTCTGCAAGTCACCGACTCTGGATCCACGCTTCCTCCTCCATGTGGAATCATCCTTTCGCCCACAATATGGCGTACAAAAACCCTGCATGATGAACCAAAGATTTTGATTAATCGTTCCAGAAGACCGTCCAGTCTTCAGTAGTCCACTGGCGGGGTGCTTCATGGCCCAGGCAAGCCTCTTTTTCTTATTTTGCCATCTTAGCAATGGCTTCCTTACTGCAACTTGACCTGTCAAACTTGCAGCTCGAAGTCTTTATTTTATTTTTTATTTAACCTTATTTTAACCAGGTAGGCAAGTTGAGAACAAGTAAGCATTTACAATTGCGACCTGGCCAAGATAAAGCAAAGCAGTTAGACAGATACAACGACACAGAGTTACACATGGAGTAAAACAAACATACAGTCAATAATACAGTATAAACAAGTCTATATACGATGTGAGCAAATGAGGTGAGAAGGGAGGTAAAGGCAAAAAAGGCCATGGGGGCAAAGTAAATACAATATCGCAAGTAAAACACTGGACTGGTAGTTTTGCAATGGAAAAGTAGAATTAAAAATAATGGGGTGCAAAGGAGCAAAATTAATTAATTAAATAAATACAGTTGGGAAAGAGGTAGTTGTTTGGGCTAAATTATAGGTGGGCTATGTACAGGTGCAGTAATCTGTGAGCTTCTCTGACAGTTGGTGCTTAAAGCTAGTGAGGGAGATAAGTGTTCCCATTTTCAGAGATTTTTGTAGTTCGTTCCAGTCATTGGCAGCAGAGAACTGGAAGGAGAGGCGGCCAAAGAAAGAATTGGCTTTGGGGGTGACTAGAGAGATATACCTGCTGGAGCTTGTGCTACAGGTGGGAGATGCTATGGTGACCAGCGAGCTGAGATAAGGGGGGCCTTTACCTAGCAGGGTCTTGTAGATGACATGGAGCCAGTGGGTTTGGCGACGAGTATGAAGCGAGGGCCAGCCAACGAGAGCGTACAGGTCGCAATGGTGGGTAGTATATGGGGCTTTGGTGACAAAACGGATTGCACTGTGATAGACTGCATCCAATTTGTTGAGTAGGGTATTGGAGGCTATTTTGTAAATGACATCGCCGAAGTCGAGGATTGGTAGGATGGTCAGTTTTACAAGGGTATGTTTGGCAGCATGAGTGAAGGATGCTTTGTTGCGAAATAGGAAGCCAATTCTAGATTTAACTTTGGATTGGAGATGTTTGATATGGGTCTGGAAGGAGAGTTTACAGTCTAACCAGACACCTAAGTATTTGTAGTTGTCCACGTATTCTAAGTCAGAGCCGTCCAGAGTAGTGATGTTGGACAGGCGGGTAGGTGCAGGTAGCGATCGGTTGAAGAGCATGCATTTAGTTTTACTTGTATTTAAGAGCAATTGGAGGCCACGGAAGGAGAGTTGTATGGCATTGAAGCTTGCCTGGAGGGTTGTTAACACAGTGTCCAAAGAAGGGCCGGAAGTATACAGAATGGTGTCGTCTGCGTAGAGGTGGATCAGGGACTCACCAGCAGCAAGAGCGACCTCATTGATGTATACATGATGAGATGAGTTGATGGAAAATAAAAAAATGCACGTGAAAAAAGTTGTTCATGTGTATATATATACGGGACAAGACGAGGACAAAAGACGTCTGAACTGCTATGCCATCTTGGGTACTTAAGTCTTCTCTTCACAGTTGAGACTAAGACAGCTGCGCCACTCGGGAGCCCTAAGGAACTGCATCTCAGTGCTAGTGGTGTCACTACAGACTCTGGTTCGATGCCAGGCTGTATCACAATCGGCCGTGATTGGAGTCCCGTAGTGCTTTGCACAATTGGCCCAGCGTAGTTGGGGTTTGGCTGGGGTTGAATTTGTTCTTAAAACTTCTTCGGGATCGGTGTCCCATCCTAGGGATGGTTGAGCAAATGTAGGCTAATGCGATTAGCATGAAGTTCTAAGTAACAAGATAATTTCCCCAGGACATAGACATATCTGATATTGGCAGAAAGCTTAAATTCTTGTTAATCTAACTGCACTGTCCAATTTACAGTAGCTATTACAGTGAACGAATATCATGCTATTGTTTGAGGAGAGTGCACAATTTTGAACATGAAAAGTTATTAACTAACAAATTAGGAACATTTGGGCAGTCTTGAGACAAAAATTAACAGAAATGCAATGGTTCATTGGATCAGTCTTAAACGTTGCACATACTGCCATCTAGTGGCCAAAATCTAAATTTCACCTGGGCTGGAATAATATATTATGGCCTTTCTCTTGCATTTCAAAGATGATGGTACAAAAAACATACAAAATAATGTGTTTTTTTTCTTATCTTTTGCCAGATCTATTGTTATATTCTCCTACATTCCTTTCACATTTCCACAAAGTTTTTTCTTTCAAATGGTACCACGAATATGCATATCATTTACTTCAGGACCTTAGCTATAGGCAGTTAGATTTCGGTATGTCATTTTAAGCGCAAAAATTGGGGGGAAAAGGGGCGGATCCTTCAGAGGTTCTGTAACCGACTTGCATGTAAATACATTTGCTTGATTCGACCAGTGTTAAGCTCTGCTTGAAGCTGTTGCACTGTGAGCCACCGATCATGCAAGCTGTTAAATCTCAAACAATACTGTCCAAATAATGCTTAAGAGGGTGTATGTAGTAACTAGAGGTCGACCGATTAATCGAAATGGCCGATTTAATTAGGGCCGATTTTTCAAGTTTCCATAACAATCGGAAATCAGTATTTTTGGATGCCGATTTTTAATTAGATTTTTTTTAACAACTTTATTTAACGAGGCAAGTCTGTTAAGAACACATTCTTATTTTCAATGACGGCCTAGGAACGGTGGGTTAACTGCCTTGTTCAGGGGCAAAACGACAGACTTTTACCTTGTCAGCAAAGGGATTCAATCTTGCAACCTTACAGTTAACTAGTCCAACGCTCTAACCACCTGCCTCATGAGGAGCCTGCCTGTTACGCGAATGTAGTAAGAAGCCAAGGTAAGTTGCTAGCTAGCATTAAACTTATCTTATAAAAAACAATCAATCAATCATAATCACTAGTTATAACTACACATGGTTGATGATATTACTAGTTTATCTAGCGTGTCCTGCGTTGCATATAATCGATGCGGTGTGCATTCTCGAAAAAGGACTCGTTGCTCCGTGTACCTAACCATAAACATCAATGACTTTCTTAAAATCAATACACCTAAGTATATATTTTTAAACCTGCATATTTAGCTAAAAGAAAGGTTAGCAGGCAATCTTAACCATGTGAAATTGTCACTTCTCTTGCGTTCATTGCACGCAGAGTCAGGGTATATGCAACAGTTTGGGCTGCCTGGCTCATTGCGAACTAATTTGCCAGAATTTTACGTAATTATGACATAACATTGAAGGTTGTGCAATGTAACAGCAATATTTAGACTTAGGGATGCCATCCGTATTTCACTGAAACTATAATTTCGAAAACAAAACGTTTATTGTTTCCGGATTCGACTATATTAATGACCTATGGTTCCTATTTCTGTGTGTTATTATGTTATAATTAAGTATGATTTGATAGAGCAGTCTGACTGAGCGATGGTAGGCACCAGCAGGCTCGTAAGCACTCATTCAAACAGCACTTTTGTGCGTTTTGCCAGCAGCTCGTCGCAGTGCTTCAAATGTCACTTGCTCTGAGACTTGGAGTAGTTGTTCCCCTTGCCCTGCATGGGTAACGCTGCTTCCAGGGTGGCTGTTGATGTGTTCCTGGTTCGAGCCCAGGTAGTGGCGAGGTGAGGGACGGAAGCTATACTGTTACACTGGCAATACTAAAGTGCCTATAAAAACATCCAATAGTCAAAGGTATATGAAATACAAATCGTATAGAGAAATAGTCCTATAATTCCTATAATAACTACAACCTAAAACTTCTTACCTGGAAATATTGAAGACTCATTTTAAAAGGAACCACCAGCTTTCATATGTTCTCATGTTCTGAGCAAGGAACTTAAATATTAGCTTTCTTACATGGCACATATTGCACTTTTACTTTCTTCTCCAACACTTTGTTTTTGCATTATTTAAACAAAATTGAACATGTTTCATTATTTATTTGAGGCTAAATGGATTTTTGATGTATTATATTAAGTTAAAATAAGAGTTCATTCAGTATTCTTGTAATTGTCATTATTACAAATACATTTAAAAAATTGACCGATTAAATCGGTATCGGCTTTTTTGGTCCTCCAATAATCGGTATCGGCGTTGAAAAACCATAATCGGTCGACCACTAGTAGGAACACAGTCTGTTCCAACACTGCTTTTATACAGACAGAGGTTTTGTAAGTAGTCAACAAAAGTTGGGACACCTGTAGGAATTGTTAGCATCAACTTTCAAGGCTTAATTTACTTCAATTGCTGTAGAACAGCTGTAATTTGTTCCCTGAAAAGGCCTTTTTTGTAACTCTGAAATGTACATTGTTTTTCTGTAACCTAAACTTGTTTAAATGTATTAACCTCTGGCAGTTTACTGCTTATCTTTGTACCATTTCAGGTTATTCATTGGACTTGAACTGCTTAAATTTCAAAACTGGAAAAATGGGGGTGTTCTGAAACATTTAGGCGTTTGTATGTGATTTATATATATTTTTTTATTGATAACTTTTTTTTTTGCTTCTTGGGCCCCCATGGGCCTTGGCCTGGTATCACATTGTTAGTAAAATGTTGGTATTGTGACAACCCCACTCTGATAATATATACAGATTTTTTGTGTGTTTCTGTGCCCCTTTTTGGGCCCTTACCAGTTTGCATCCCTGAAATATAGGTATGTATGTTGCTTTGTTTTATGCCATTAATGGTTTATAGAGGTGTCTGTAGGGTAAATGTATTACATTTATTCCCAAACCCCTTATTTTGAAGACCTTTTGTCATTTTTGTGTTTGTAGAAAAGG
The DNA here is from genome assembly GCF_002021735.2 of Oncorhynchus kisutch. Classification (NCBI taxonomy): domain Eukaryota; kingdom Metazoa; phylum Chordata; class Actinopteri; order Salmoniformes; family Salmonidae; genus Oncorhynchus; species Oncorhynchus kisutch. Next base: position 34,004,618 of record NC_034175.2, read on the forward strand.
ACTTCCTGGACTTGCTTCCTTTGAGCCAACAGTGCACAGAGGAAGAAGACAAATTACTTCACTTCCTGTTTGAGAATAAATTGAAGAAGGTACGTCCACTGTTATCCTCCATGTCAGGACATCAGTTGCGTTCAGATTCCTATGTTAAGTTTCAATATTTTACATTTGCCATGTGCAATGTTGCTCACTATGTTGTGTTTCTTTGTAGGAATACACAGGTCATCATGTCACTTTGGATTTTGCCCTACAGTTCAGAATGAACCATATGATTATTTTCTAAATATTACAATCACTCATATTTAGTTAATATTGGTTGTCTACAGTTGCCCCTAACAATGCTGATAACAACAACCCAGAAATGTTCTCTCTGATTTTACTAAAGTTACGTGGTCATCTGTCTCAAATTAGTGTTGATGGTGCTTTTGTTCCAATTCCACATTTGTTTCCCCATCCCTTTCTCCACTATTTTTTTCTCCATCCATCCTTTCCTCTTTCTTTCCCTCAGTATAACAAACCCAGTGATATGGTGGTCCCAGAGATGGTCAATGGTCTCCAGGACAATTTGGACGTGGTGGTCTCCCTTGCTGAGAGGCATTATTACAACTGTGACTTCAAAATGTGCTACAAACTCACTTCCATGTAAGTTTGGTAACTAACCGCTGGCCCACCTTAACCTTTTAACTACAAATTGAGATTTGTTGGCAGTCTGCAAGCGTTAACTGGCCAATCTGAACTTTTTATTTTTTTTAATAAGAACTGTTTTGATATTCGTATAGGTTTGTTAGTGGAATATTATTCTCGCTCGGCTCAGTTGTGTAAAAAGGATATACATTTCACACATATCATTTGGTCCTGTCTGTAAAACGTGAATGTTTTGTGTTTCTTCAAGGGTGATGGTGAAAGACCCATTCCATGCCAACTGTCTACCTGTTCATATAGGAACACTGGTGGAACTCAGCAAAGCAAATGGTAAGACCGTTGAAGCTCTTAAGTTTGGTTATTCATACATGTGAAAGATACATTTAACATCTGAATGTGTACCATGATTCTCCTCTTTTTACTACCACAGAACTGTTTTACCTTTCGCACAGGCTTGTGGACTTGTATCCCAACAACCCAGTAAGTATAGTCCCTGCCCTATATAGTGCAAAGTGTTGCCTGCTCTGCTATGAATACCCCCCCCCCCCCAATCTTGCCATTCCACACATCCAAGCTCTGATTGGTACGGTATGTTTTCTTTTGTGTGTATTTTATTTTTTGACCATTAGACAAATGGTAAATGTTGTTTTCATCCAGGTCTCTTGGTTTGCTGTGGGATGCTACTATCTAATGGTTGGTCACAAAAATGAACATGCGCGTAGATATCTCAGGTACCAGATATCATGTTTTTCTTATCACCAAGTGTATTTTATATTCAGCAGTAAGACATTGATATTCTATATATTGTAAATTAAAATATTTTGATTCACTTGCTGCTGAATCAAATCTACAAATTTCAAAGTATTATAAAAAAAAACATAATTGATTATCTTTCACTCAGACTAGAATATCTCTCTTATTTACACTATGTTCCTTATGCTGTCTCCCACAGCAAGGCGACCACTCTGGAGCGGACGTACGGTCCGGCATGGATTGCCTACGGTCACTCGTTTGCAGTGGAGAGTGAACACGACCAGGCCATGGCTGCCTACTTCACTGCTGCTCAACTGATGAAGGGGTATGTACTGTTATTGTACCCAGACACAACACCACACATCCACAGAACAGGGCTGTCACGTGCTGAAAAGCAATATTGAACATGAACACATTTGTTAGCGTCTGTTCAAAGATGTATCTTGCTAAAAGCAGGTGTGCCTTAGTCATTGAAAACATGTAATGTACAGTATCATAACGAATATATAATAGCATGTACCTTCACAACCTTGCCCATTAGACTTGACCCCTAACCCTTTCTCTCATCTCTCTTGTCCAGATGTCATCTCCCCATGTTGTACATAGGGCTGGAGTACGGTCTTACAAACAACTCTAAACTGGCCGAGCGCTTCTTCAGCCAGGCCCTGAGCATAGCACCAGAAGACCCCTTTGTCATGCATGAGGTGGCTGTTGTGGCCTTTCAGAATGGAGAGTGAGTCACACACACAAATACATAGAGAGATAATGTGTATGCAAACACCCACACATTGGGAAAACGTACATATGTGCATACTCACACACGTACACCAAAGAGGATATATAGCATACACTGTAATACCCTCACGTGCTCACATACTACACTGAGTGTACAAAGCATTAGGAACACCTCCCTAATATTGAGTTTCTACCCCTGTTACCCTCAGAACAGCCTCAATTTGTCGGGCATGGACTCTACATGGTGTCGAAAGCAGTCCACAGGGATGCTGGCCCTTGTTGACTCCAATGCTTTCCACATTTGTGTCAAGTTGGCCGGATGTCCTTTGGGTGGTGGACCATTCTTGGGACACACAGGAATCTGTTGATTGTGAAAAACACAGCTGTGTTGCAGTTCTTGACACACTCAAACCGGTGCACCTGGGCACCTACTACCATACCTTGTTCAAAGACACCTTCAATATTTTGTCTTGCCCATTCATCCTCTGAAGGGCACACACACGCAATCTGTGTCTCAGTTGTTTCAAGGCTTAAAAATCTTTCTTTTAACTGTCTCCTCCCCTTCATCTACACTGATTATAAAGTTGATTTAACAAGTGACATTAAAAGGATCAAAGCTTTCACCTGGTCAGTCTATGTCATGGAAATACACTGAGTGTTTTGTACACTCAGTGTTTAACAAACTCTGCAATACCCTCACATGCACAAATACACGCTTGAGGGCTCTCATCATAGCCATTAGCAAATGGGTTAGGAGAGTGTTCTTCTAACGATGGGTTTAAACCCACGAATGATTCGGTTTGGGTCGTGACGATAAACATGGATTCTGTCTATTTATTGAGGTTTAGCTGCACCTGGCCACGCCTCCATCATAGTTGCTGGAACCGTGCCGGAAAGGACCATTTGTAAAGAAAAAATCTGTGCTGGCACCGTATGGTTCGGGTTGACACAATAGTGTGTGTGAAAGGGTACTTATGCCTTATTTTTTTTATTTGTTCATGTGTTGGGTTTGATTGTGCTGAAATGTGCTCAATTCTGCAATTTTCAGCTGGAAAACAGCTGAGAAGTTGTTCCTGGACGCAATGGACAAGATCAAAGCCATTGGGAATGAGGTAGCTGATCATTTGACTCGACTAACTCTAGCCCCACATGTACTGTGTCATACGCCATTCTTACATTTTTTTGTTTTACTTCTTAAGAAGAACTGGCAGCCAGTGTAGTAGCTGTGTTTATTTTCAATGCAAAAATTCCTCTTTTAGTAAAAGTTGTGTTTTCTTCCAGGTAACAGTGGACAAGTGGGAGCCACTCCTGAACAACCTGGGTCACGTATGTCGAAAACTGAAGTGAGTATAAAGATCCTCCGCAAATATTTACTCATCCGGACACCAGAGGGGTATGTCACGAAGCAGAATGGAGTTGCGAGCTCACTTTGGTTTATTCTGAATTGGGATAACTATTGTTACGAAGGGGTCAACACCTTTTAGCCAGGTAAATTACTAGGGTAACTGTTGGACTCTGGGTTTTCCATGTGCGACATGCACACGCAGTTACAAACCTGGTTTGAATTAGTGGAAGCTGTTGGATGAAGAGAGGCTTTGCAGTGCAAGTGGCTGTTTTGAAAATGTTTGGTTACTTCATATCTAAAGGGGCACCTTTGGTAATCCACACCAGGCAGTTAATGCGTGTTTTTATTTTAATGAAGGCTTCTTAACAGGATTGCAGTGTTCACTGATCTATTGAATTAATCAGTTGGTAAAGCCCTGCAAACAACATGCACATGGTTCTGTAATTGATTTGTTCAAGAGATGATGGGATGTTTTCCTATGTGGTGAATTTGATTATGGTAAAATATTGAGCCATTAATTGAACCTGAGTGGAGTGAGAGGCAGGGTTTGCACTTTTGGGACTATTCAATTGGTTCCATTGTGCCAATCTCAATCAAGAACTGCTAATAATTATTCAAACACAATCGAAGTTTATCATTTTAAAAGGCTAATTGATCATTAGAAAACCCTTTTGCAATTATATTAGCACAGCTGAAAACTGTTCTGATTTTTAAATGATCAATTAGCCTTTTAAAATGATAAACTTGGATTAGCTAACACAACGTGCCATTGGAACACAGGAGTGATGGTTGCTCATAATGGGCCTCTGTATGCCTATGTAGATATTCCATAAAAAATCAGCTGTTTCCAGCTACAATAGTCATTTACGACATTAACAATGTGTAGACTATTTCTGATCAATTTGATATTTTAATAGACCAAAAAAATTTGCTTTTCTTTCAAAACCTGGACATTTCTAAGTGACCCCAAACTTTTGAACAGAAGTGTATATACAAAAAAAGAATAATTTGCACCTTGGGTGTGAGAAGTGATTTACAAATTAAATGAATTATTAATATTATAAGCAGTTCTTGATTGAGATTGGCACAATGGAACCAATTGAATAGTCCAAAACTGCAAGGTACATGAAAGCTTTTCTGAATAGCCTTGTCTGGTTGGGTATGATGCTACAAGCTTGGCACACCTGTATTTGGAGAGTTTCTCTCATTCTTCTCTGCAACTCTATTTTTGGGTCTCTCCAGAGATGTTTGATAGGGTTCAAGTCCAGGCTCTGACTGGGTCACTCAAGACATTCAGAGACTTGTCCCGAAGTCACTCCTGCGTTGTCTTCGCTGTGTTCTTAGGGTCGTTGTCCTGTTGGAAAGTGAACCGTCACCCAAGTCTGATAACCTGCTGCAGAGCACTCAGGACTTCAAGGACCTCTCTGTACTTTCTCCGTTCATCACTCCCTCTCTTGACTAGTCTCCAAGTCCCTGCCGCTGAAAAAAATGCTTCATGCTTCACCGTAGGGACAGTGCCAGGTTTCCTCCAGACGTGACGTTTGGCATTCAGGCCAAAGGGTTCAATCAAACTCCAAGTGGGCTGTTGTGGATTTTGCTGAGGAGTGGCTTCCATCGTGAATTGCTACAGAGATAGTTGTCCTTCTGGAAGGTTCTCCCATCTTCACAGAGGAACTCTGGAGCTCTGTCAGTGACCATCAGGTTCTTGGTCACCATCCTGACCAAGGCCCTTCTTCCCCGAAAGCTCAGTTTGGCCAGGTGGCCAGCTCTAGGAAGAGTCTAGGTTGTTCCAAACTTCTTCCATTTAAGAATGATGGAGGCCGCTGTGTTCTTGGGACTTTCAGTGCTGCAGAAATGTTTTGGTACCTTTCTCCAGATCTGTGCTTCGACACAATCCTGTCTCGGAGCTCTACGAACAATTCCATCGACCTCATGGCTTGGTTTAGCTCTGAAATGCACTGTCAAGTGTGGGACCATTTTTTTTTATAGACAAGTGTGTGGACATGATTTTGGAAAGGCAATCAATTGAATTTACCACAGGTGGACTCAAATAAAGTTGTAGAAACATCTCAAGGGTGATCAATGGAAACAGAATTCCCCTGAGCTCAATTTCGAGTTTCATATCAAAGGGTCTGAATGCTTATGTAAATAAGGTATTTCTGTTTATTTGTTAATACATTTTCAATAGTTTCTAAACTTGTTTTCACTTTGTCATTATGGGGTATTGTGTGTAGATTGAGATGTTTTATTTAATCCGTTTTAGAATAACGCTGTAAACAAATGTTGAGAAAGGGAAGGGGTCTGAATACTTTCTGAATGCACTGTAGTGTAGCTTGTTTATGGACTTGGCAGATGCGCCAACAAACAGGGCGCTTACAATAGTCCAGACGGGATTAAATAAAGGCGTGGATGAGTCGATCAGCCTAAGGCTGTGATAGTATAGGTCGTAACCTGGCAATGTTCTGTAGATGGAAAATTAGACTTTGGTCACACTGGATGTGGGCCTCAAACGAGAGCATACAGTCATATCACACCCAGGTTGCGAACCTCACTGAAGAGGAGGATCTTGACACCATCACTATTGAGGCTGTAGCTGCTGATATTTATGATGGTGTGAGTGCCAATCTGTCTTTTTGCAGTTTAACTGTAAGAGGCGGCAGGTAGTCTAGCGGTTAGAGCGTTGGGCCAGTAACCGAAAGGTTGCAAGATCGAATCCCAGAGCTGCCAAGGTAAAAATCTGCCGTTCTGCCCCTGAACAAGGCAGTTAACCCACTGTTCCTAGGCCGTCATTGAAAATGAGAATTTGTTCATAACTTACTTGCCTAGTTAATAAAGGTTTTAGAAAAAAATGGGGAAAAATCAACTCAACTGCATCCACGCATTGATGTCCTGCAGACTGTTTACCAGGAATGGAGTGGTTAGCTTTTTCTAAATAGAAAAGTATTGGACTGGCCGCATAAGTGTTTATTCGGGTCCAAACAGTAAAAATAAAATAGAAAAGTTTTGACACACCTAACCATTCAGGGGATTTTATTTTTTATATTTTCTACATTGTAAGATAATAGTGAAGACAAACTATGAAATAACACATGTAATCATGTAGTAACCAGAAAAGTGTCCAACAAATCAAAATATATTTGAGATTCTTCAAAGTAGCCACCCTTTGTCTTTGACAGCTTTGCACACTCTTGGCATTCTCTCAACCAGCTTCACCTGGACTGCTTTTCCATCCTTCTTGAAGGTGTTCCCACATATGCTGAGCACTTGTTGGCTGCTTTTTCTTCAATCTGCGGTCCCAATCATCTCAATTGGGTTGAGGTTTGGTGCTTGTGGAGGCCAGGTCATCTGATGAAGCACTCCATCACTCTCCTTATTGGTCAAATAGCCCTTACACAGCCTGGAGGTGTGTGTTGGGTCATTTTCCTGTTGAAAAACAAATGATAGTCCCAAGAAGCGCAAACCAGATGGGATGGTGTATCGCTGCAAAATGCTGTGGTAGCCATGCTGGTTATGCATGCCTTGAATTCTAAATAAATCACTGAACGTGTCACCAGCAAGGCACCATAACACCTCCATGCTTCACGGTGGGAACCACCCGTTCGGAAATCATCTACTCTGCGTCTCACAAAGACATGGCGGTTGGAATCAAAAAATCTCAAATTTGGACTCCTCAGACCAAAGAACAGATTTTGACCAGTCTAATGTCCATTGACCTTGTTGCTTGGCCGAAGCAAGTCTTCTCATTATTGGTGTTCTTTTAGTAGTGGGTTCTTTGCAGTAATTTGACCTGATTCACACAGTCTAATCTGAACAGTTGTTGAGATGTCTGTTACTTTAACTCTAAAGCATTTATTTGGGCTGCAATTTCTGAGGCTGGTAACTCTAATGAACTTATCCTCTGCAGCAGAGGTAACTCTGGGTCTTCCTTTCCTGTGGCGGTCCTCATGAGAGCCAGTTTCATCGTAGTGCTTGATGGTTTTTGCGAATGCACTTGGAAGAAACTTGAAATGTTTTGGATTGACTGACCTTCATGTCTTTTAAATTAAAGACAGACTGTCATTTCTCTTTGCTTATTTGAGCTGTTCTTGCCATAATATGGACTTGGTATTTTACCAAATAGTGTTATCTTCTGTATAACCCCCCCCTACCTTGTCACAACACAACTGATGGGCTCAACCGCATTAAGAAGGAAAGAAATTCCACAAATGTACTTTTAACAAGGCACACCTGTTAATTTAATTGCTTCTTTCCACCTTTATTTAACCAGGTAGGCTAGTTGAGAACAAGTTCTCATTTGCGACCTGGCCAAGATAAAGCAAAGCAGTTCGACACACAGCAACACACATGGAATAAACAAACATACAATCAATAATACAGTAGAAAAAGTCTATATACAGCATGTGCAAATGAGGTAGCATAAGAGCGGTAAAGGCAATAAATAGGTCATGGTGGCAAAGTATTTACAATATAGCAATTAAACACTGGAATGGTAGAATGTGCAGAAGATGAATGTGCAAGTAGAGATACTGGGGTGCAAAGGAGCAAGTTGAATGAATAAATACAGTATGGGGATGAGGTAGCTTGGATAGGCTATTTAGAGATTAGTTATGTACAGGAGCAGTGATCTGTGAGCTGCTCTGGCAGCTTGTGCTTAAAGCTAGTGAGGGACTTAAGCTTTGAGGGACTTAAGTCTCCAGATTTAGTGATTTTTTTTAAATATATTTTTTTGCAGTTTGTTTCAGTCATTGGCAGCAGAGGTGGCCAAAGGAAGAATTGGCTTTAGGGGTGAACAGTGAGATATACCTCCTGGAGCGCGAGCTACGGATGGCTGCTGCTATGGTGACTAGTGAGCTGAGATAAGGCGGGGCTTTACCTAGCAGAGGCTTGTAGATGACCAGGATCCAGTGGGTTTGGCGACGAGTATGAAGCGAGGGCCAGCCAACGAGAACCTACAGGTCGCAGTGGTGGGTAGTATATGGGGCTTGGGTGACAAAATGGATGGCACTGTGATAGACTGCATCCAATTTGTTGAGTAGAGTGTTGGAGCCTATTTTTAAATGACATCGCTGAAGTCGAGGATCGGTAGGATGGTATGTTTGGCAGCATGAGAGAAGAATGCTTTGTTGTGAAATAGGAAGCCAATTCTAGATTTAATTTTGGATTGGAGATGTTTAATGTGAGTCTGGAAGGAGAGTTTACAGTCTAACCAGACACCTAGGTATTTTAAGTTGTCCACATATTCTAAGTCAGAACCGTCCAGAGCAGGTGCGGGCAGCGATCAGTTGAAGAGCTTGCATTTAAGAGCAGTTGGAGGCCACGGAAGGAGTGTTGTATGGCATTGAAGCTCATCTGGAGGTTAGTTAACAGTGTCCAAAGAATGGCCAGATGTATACAGAATGGTGTCATCTGCATAGAGGTGGATCAGAGAATCACGAGCAGCAAGAGCAACATCATATATATATATATACACATACACACATACACACATACACACATACACACATACACAAGCGAGGCAATCAATTGAGAAACCAAGGCTGTTGAGTCTGCCAATAAGAATGTTGTGATTGACAGTCATGAAGCTGGTTGAGAGAATGCCAGGAGTGTGCAAGGCTGTCATCAAGGCGAAGGGTGGCAACTTTGAAGAATCTCATATATAAATATATTTTTTGGTTACTAAGTGATTCCATATGTGCTATTTTATAGTTTTGACATCTTAAATATTATTTTACAATGAGTAAAAAAAAAAAAGAAACTCTTGAATGACTTGGTGTGTCCAACTTTGACTGGTACTTATAAACTCCTCCCTTTTTCAGGACCCTGTCTTTCAAAGATAATTCGTAAAAATCCAAATAACTTCACAGACCTTTATTGTAATAAACTGTTTGAACATGCACCTGTGGAAAGGTCGTTGAGACAGTTATGAAAATTTAGGACACTATAGAGGCCTTTCTACTGACTGCTCATCTGTGTGAATGTGCCTTAGGCATGCTGCAAGGAGGCAGGAGGACTGCAGATGTGACCAGGGCAATAAATTGCAATGTCTGTACTGTGAGGCGCCTAAGACGGTCCTACAGGGCGTCAGGACGGACAGCTGATCATCCTCTTAGTTGCAGACCATGTGTAACAACACCTGCACGGGTTTGGTACATCCGAACATCACACCTGCGGGACAGGTACAGGATGGCAACAACTGCCTGAGTTACACCAGGAATGCACAATCCTCCATCACTGCTCATACTACCCGCAATTGGCTGAAAGAGGCTGGACTGAGGGCTTGTAGGCCCGTTGTAAGGCAGGTCCTCAACCAGACATCACCAGCAAAAACATTGCCTATTCATTGTCTGCATGCAACTTACTGTTATGTAAATTGTTATGCAATAAAAACATGTTTTACTCCTGAACTTATTTAGGCTTGCCATAACCAAGTGTTTGAATATGTATTGACTGAAGACATTTCAGATTTTCATTTTTAATTAATTTGTAAACATTTTGTAAAACAGTTCCTTCAGAAAGTATTCATACCCCTTGACTTACTCCACATTTTGTTGTTGCATCATGAATTCAAAATGGATTAAATATATTTTTCTCACACATCTACACAACCCATAATGACAAAGTGAATCTGTTTTAGACATGTTTGCAAATTTATTGAAAATGAGACAGAAATATCTTATTTACATAAGTATTCCCCTGAGCCAATACATGGTAGAATCATCTTTTGCAGGGATTACAGCTGGGAGTCTTTCTGGGTAATTCTCTAAACGCCTAGTTTGTACAATATTTGCACTTTCTTTCAAAAAAATCTTCAAGCCATGTCAAGTTGGTTGTTGATCATTGCTAGACAGAAATTGAAGTTTCGCCGTAGATTTTTAAATAAAAACGGTAGCTAGGCCACTCAGGAACATTCAGTCTTCTTGGTAAGCAACTCCAGTGTATAGTTGGCCTTGTGTTTTAGGTTATTCTGCTGAAAGGTGAATTTCTCCCAGTGTCTGTTGGAATGCAGACTGAACCAGGTTTTCCTCTTTCTTTTTAGCAGATGACAAGCATATCCATAACACGATGCAGCCACAACCATGTTTGAAAATTTGAAGAGTGGTACTCGGTGATGTTAGATTTGCCCCAAACATAACACTTTGTATTCAGGAAATAGTTCATTTCTTTGACCACATATTTTGCAATTTTATTTGTGGAGTAATTACAATGTTATTGATCTGTCCTCAGTTTCCTCCTATCACAGCCGTTCAACTCTAACTGTTCTAAAGTCACCATTGGCCTCATGGTGAAATCCCCGGATGGTTTCCTTCCTCTCCTGCAACTGAGTTAGGAAAGATGCCTGTATCTTTGTAGTGAATGGGTTTAGGATACACTATCCAAAGTGTAATTAATACCATGCTCAAAGTGATATTCAGTGTCTGCTTAAAAAATTGGAAAACCTCCCTGATCTTTGTGGTTGAGTCTTTGTTAGAAATTCACTGCTCGACTTGGGGATTTTACAGTTATCTGTATGAGGTAGTCATTCAAAAATCATGTTAAACACTCGCACACACCGTGAGTCCATTCAAAATAACTTTATTTAGGCTTGTCATAACAAAGGGGTTGAATACTTTACTCAAAACATTTCAGTTTTACATTTTTTATTCATTTGTAAAAATGTCAAAAAAACAATTCCACTTTTACATTATGGGTGCGCTAGTGACACTCAATTTAATAATTTTTAAATTCAGGTTATAACACAAAATGTTGAAAAAAGTCAAAGGGGTATGAATACTTTCTGAAGGCACAATGCTCATTGGGCTGATGCCAAGTCTGTGAGACCAAGACCTCTATCAGCAATGATGTCATTCAGTAGTAAGCCTTTGTTTATGGGATCTTGCATTTAAAAGCCCCAGTTGACTTACTTTACGAAGTTGCCTGAGGCACAGCATGCAGAACTGTCCAGTGTCCTTTATCATCCACCTCCGGTGTGCATGATGTACTGTGTTGTATTGAACTGGGCAGTGTATACAATAGACTTACAATAGGTTTGTTCTTTAGTCTACCACCCCATTATCCTTGCGGTCTGCATTTTTTTCTGGAGGATCCCGTATAGGCTTTTCTTCAGTTTCCTGCACAGGTTTTCTTTTCAAATGTTCCAAAACATCTGAGGAATCCTTGGGTGTAGTGAACGATAGTTCCAGCCTTTGGTCCCATTTCTGTATCTTTTGGTCCAGCCTTTGGTCCTGTAGATGGGAGACAGGAGCAAAAAAATATTGGATATTCAAAGCTTTCAGTTACTAGCCCAATACTCTAACCGCTAGGCTATTTGTCACCCTAGGATCCTAGGAGGATTGGAGCTGATATTTAAATCCAAATAACTACAGTTGAAGTCAGAAGTTGACATACATCTTAGCCAAATCCATGTAAAAAAATCCCTGTCTTAGGTCAGTTAGGATCACCACTTTTATTTTAAGAATGTGAAATGTCAGAATAATAGTAGAGAGAATGGTTTATTTCAGCTTTTATTTCTTACATCACATTCCCAGTGGGTCAGAAGTTTACATACACTCAATTAGTATTTGGTAGCATTGCCTTTAAATTGTTTATCTTGGGTCAAATGTTTCAGGTAGCCTTCCACAAGCTTCCCACAATAAGTTTGGTGAATTTTGGCCCATTCCTCCTGACAGAGCTGGTGTAACTGAGTCAGGTTTGTAGGCCTCCTTGCTCTCACACACTTTTTCAGTTCTTCCCATAAATTTTCTATAGGAATGAGGTCACGGCTTTGTGATGGTCACTCCAATACCTTCAGTCAATCAAATGTATTTATAAAGCCCTTCTTACATTAGCTGATATCTCAAAGTGCTGTACAGAAACCCAGCCTAAAACCCCAAACAAGCAATGCAGGTGTAGAAGCACAGTGGTTAGGAAAAACTCCCTAGGAAGGCCAGAACCTAGAGAGGAACCCGGCTATGAGGGGTGGCCAGTCCTCTTCTGGCTGTGCCGGGTGGAGATTATAACAGAACATGGCCAAGATGTTCAAATGTTCATAGATGACCAACAGGGTCAAATAATAATAATCAGTGGTTGTCGAGGGTGCAACAGGTCAGCACCTCAGGAGTAAATGTCAGTTGGCTTTTCATAGCCGATCATTCTAGAGACAGCAGGAACGGTAGAGAAAATCTGAGAGTTGAAAACCGCAGGTCTGGGACAGGTAACACGTCCGGTGAACAGATCAGGTTTCCACAGCCGCAGGCAGAACAGTTGAAACTGGAGCAGCAGCACGGCCAGGTGGACTGGGGACAGCAGGGAGTCATCAGGCCAGGTAGTCCTGAGGCATGGTCCTAGTGCTCAGGTCCTCCGAGAGCGAGAAAGAAAGAAAAAGAGAGGAAAGAGCGAATTAGAGAGAACATACTTAAATTCACACAGGACACCGGATAAGACAGGAGAAATACTCCAGATATAACAGACTGATCCTAGCACCCCGACACAAACTACTGCAGTATAAATACTGGAGGCTGAGACAGGAGGGATCGGGAGACACTGTGGCCCTGTCTGACGATACCCCCGGACAGGGCCAAACGGGCAGGATATAACCCCACCCACTTTGCCAAAGCACAGCCCCCACACCACTAGAGGGATATCTTCAACCACCACCTTGACTTTGTTGTCCTTAAGCCATTTTGCCACAACTTTGGAAGTATGCTTGGAGTCATTATCCATTTGGAAGATCCATTTGCTACCAAGCTGTCAGCTGTTGTACCCCATAAGAACCCAAAATACAAGCTTGTTTCACTCCATTGTTTGTGAATAAATGTAAAACTAAACAAGCAACACTAGAAAGCCTCAAAGCATGGTTTAAACTATAACTTGTAAAACATTATTGGTCAGTCCTTCCATTATTGGTATCCATAGCTCTGTCTATGAATTTGAGTGCTTACATTTCTCCAGCTCTATCGCTCAGCATATTTATTATTTTGACTTCTAATTGCTGTTCTAAGGATTAAGTTTGCAAGAGTAAATTACCAAGGCTGCCACTAGGCGCCATGGCAACAATGGAACAATATCAAAAATAAAACAAATACTGTTTTTTTTTACCTAGTTCTGATAGGGAAGGTATTGTTTGGTTACATCCTTTTTTTGTCTCTCTGAACCCACCCAGCCCAGGCAGAACTCTTTATTCGTCTCTGGTCATTAGAGAACTGTCCAATTGGTTGTTTTGTTCTGTCCTCCAATAGGAAGTATGTCCAGGCGTTGGAGTACCACCGCCAGGCCCTGGTTCTCATCCCCCAGCACGCGTCAACCTACTCCGCCATCGGATATGTGCACAGCCTCATGGGAGACTTCGAGAGCGCCATCGACTACTTCCACACGGTACTGTTTATTTTTTTTGTCCGTTTTATTTACATTTTAAATCCATAGACACAGAACCTGTGTGACACGTTGAATAAATATTGCTGTGCTTTTCAATGTTATTACAGCAATTGATGTGAGTTTTTTGCTTCTTTTTCTGACAGGCACTCGGTCTTAAGCGAGATGACACGTTTTCTGTGACGATGCTCGGCCACTGCATTGAGATGTACATTGGCGATACGGATGCCTACATAGGTAAAACTTCCTACATAGGTAAAATGACTTCCTTTGCAACCCACGCTAAAACAGATTTGCGACAATCATTTGTGGATGCATTTGTTATATTTTTGCCTGTAAACATCAATGACTTACAAGACATTTAAGTACTGTTGATTTTGCGTTTCTTTTTTGCTTTTTCCGAGTCTTGTTGCCAGTGTGTGCCTTGCCGGCAATTGTGTTAAGAAATAATGTCGCTTTTTCTGAGGGACACTTTTGGATACTATGTGCATTATGCACTGGGATTGCGACCCCGAGCCCCTGTGTCATCTGTTAGAAAGACCCTGCAAGTCAGTGATCCACTGTCAAAGGTTTAATTCTAACAAACAAGAAGAAGAATGAATAGTAGTTGGATGAGTGTATTTTCTATAAAAATGTATCATAAAATATTAGTAATTTTAAAATGAGTCAACACCATAATGACAGATGCACAATGGGAATATGCATAATAATTTCAGTCTGGAATGTATACGTTGTTTTAATGTTAAACATTATGGGTGGATTGCAGCGAACAGGCAGAACTTAACGTGCACCTGCAGGTTAGCGCTGGATTTCTTATTTCTTAACATGCTAAAAGAACAGCGGAAAACTAGTAAACCACCAGTCCTGACGTTGTTACGGTGTCAAGCCGGCTTGATACAAGACATATACACACACACACACAAAAGTATGTGGAAACCCCTTCAAATTGGTGGATTCGGCTATTTCAGTCACACCTGTTGCTGATAGGTGTATAAAATCGAGCACAAAGCCTTGCAATTGCCATAGACAAACATTGGCAGTAGAATGGCCTTACTGAAGAGCTCAGTGACTTTCAACGTGGCACTGTCATAGTTGTTGTTGTCATATGCCAACAAATCACTTTGTCAAATTTCTGCTCTGCTAGAGCTGCCCCGGTCAACTGTAAGTTATGATATTGTGTAGTGGAAACGTCTAGGAGCAACAACGGCTCAGCCACAAAGATGTAGGCCACACAAGCTCACAGAACGGGACAACCGAGTGCTGAAGCGTGTAGCGCGTACAAATTGTCTGTCCTCGGTTGCGACACTCACTAACGAGTACCAAACTTCCTCTGAAAGCAACGTCAGCACAATAACTGTTTATCGGGAGCTTTATAAAATGGGTTTCCGTGGCCGAACAGCCACACACACAAGCCTAAGATCACCATGCCAATGCCAAGCGTTGGCTGGAGTGGTGTAAAGCTCGCCGTCATTGGACTCTGGAACATTGGAAACGCATTCTCTGTAGTGATGAATCATGCTTCACAATCTGACAGGCTGACTGACTAATCTGGATTTGACGGATGGCAGGAGAACCTGCCCAACTGCATAATGCAAACTGTAAAGTTTGAGGAATAATAGTCTGGGGCTGTTTTTCATGGTTTGGGCTAGGCCCCTTAGTTCCAGTGAAGGCAAATCTTAACGCTACAACACAATGATATTCGAGACGATGTTGTGCTTCCAAGGCCCTTTCCTGTTTAAGCATGAAAATGCCCCCTTGCCCGTGAGGTCCATACAGAAATGGTTTGTTGAGATCGGTATGGAAGAACTTGACTAGCCTGCACAGAGCCCTGACCTCAACCCCATCTACCACCTTTGGGTAGATGGGGTCCACCACGCCCAATCAGTGGTGGACCTCACTAATGCTCTTATGACTGAATGGAAGCAAGTACCCACAGCAATGTTCCAACATCTAGTGGAAAGCCTTCCCAGAAGCGTGGAGGCCGTTCTAGCAGCGACGGGGAGGACCAACTTCATGTTAATGCTCATAATTTTGGAATGAGCAGGTGTCCACATACTTTTGTGTGTGTGTGTGTGTGTGTGTTTGTATGTGTGTGTCTAAGGCATTTAATAGTGTATGTGTGTGTCTAAATCATTTAATAATGTATGTGTCTTTCAGGAACGGACATAAAAGACAAAGTCCGTGGGACGCTGAGCACCACGGGGTTGATGAAGATGCTGAACACGTCGACGGAACCCAGTAACGCTCGAACCACGGTTCTTCTGGAGGAGAGCGGCATCATGGCCCTGGAGACGCCGCAGTCCAATCAGGACAAGGCCTCGTTGGACACGCCCCTACGGAGCTCGCTACCCCTGGAATGCAACATGTACGAGAGTGACATGATGCTCGAGACCTCGATGTCCGACACCAGCGCGTGATGTCACTGATGATATCATAGTAGTGGCAGGTTGCCTGGTCCCAGCCTTCGGGACCCATTACCAACCAGACAGTTGGCACTTATCTATAGGTTTCTCGTCGTGTTCCCCTCTTGGGGATTTGAAATGATGGGATTGGAATAGATTAAGCGATGGGGAAGAGGTTAAGGCAGAGCTTTTTAGCATGAATTTGACCTTCAGTCCAATTGGTTTTGTTGGAAAAAGATGTCACGCTCAGTACCGTATTGTAAAATATATATTTTTTGGCTGAATTAATATTGCTCACACTATTTCAATCCTTTCATATTCCCAAGGGAGGTTGAAAGGGACCTGGGGATGTGAGGTGTGGGCTTGGTTTGGATTTGTGCCTCAGGCGGGTAGTCTGAAGACAGTGGGGAAAGCAAAGACATGGTACTCTGATGCTTAACAGAATGGAATGAATGCAGAAGTAACTGACTGTGCCCCCTACTCCTGCCCACTAGCAGGAACGTGTGTTGCTACCTGTGGATTTTTACTTTGAATAAACAAACAAAAAATGCTGAATGGAAGAGCGTTTTGATGAAAATACTGGTAATACTTACAATAAACCATACGTTTATCTTTTTATATTCTGTTTTTTTTGTGATCATTGCAGTCTTGGTCAGGTTGCTTTAAAAAAAAAAATGTTGACACTAATACTTTTCACACTTCCAACCATATTTGTATACATCCCAATGCATTTCAATTGCTATAGACATGAATGAAAAAAATTCTGGTCGTAACTAGTCTTCCACCGTTTAAGCTAGAAATGGAATTCAAACCTTAAAATGTGGATTAAACGGCATTCAAACTTTAAAACGTGGTCTGGAATAGGTTGCTTGTATACAGTCGTGGCCAAACGTTTTGAGAATGACACAAATATAAATTTTCACAAAGACTGCTGCCTCAGTTTGTATGATGGCAATTTGCATATACTCAAGAATGATATGAAGAGTGATCAGATGAATTGCAAAGTCCCTCTTTGCCATGCAAATGAACTGAATCCTAAAAAAAAAAAACATTTCCACTGCATTTCAGGCCTGCCACAAAAGGACCAGCTGACATCATGTCACAGGTGTGAGTGTTGATGAGGACAAGGCTGGAGATCACTCTGTCATGCTGATTGAGTTCCAATAAAAGACTGGAAGCTTCAAAAGGAGGGTGGTGCTTAGAATCATTGTTCTTCCTCTGTCAACCATGGTTACCTGCAAGGAAACACATGCCGTCATCATTGCTTTGCACAAAAAGGGCTTCACAGGCAAGGATATTGCTGCCAGTAAGATTGCACCTAAATCGACCATTTATCGGATCTTCAAGGAGAGCAGTTAAAGTGTTGTGAAGAAGGCTACAGGGGGCCCAAGAAAGTCCAGCAAGCGCCAGGACCGTCTCCTAAAGTTGATTCAGCTGCGGGATCGGGTCACCACCAATACAGAGCTTGCTCAGGAATGGCAGCAGGCAGGTGTGAGTGCATCTGCACGCACAGTGAGGCGAAGACTTTGAGGATGGCCTGGTGTCAAGAAGTGCATCAATGAAGCCACTTCTCTCCAGGAAAAACATCAGGGACAGACTGATATTCTGCAAAAGGGACAGACTGCTGAGGACTGAGGTAAAGTCATTTTCTTTGATGAATCCCCTTTCCGATTGTTTGGGGCATCCGGGAAAAAAGCTTGTCTGGAGAAGACAAGGTGAGCGGGACCATCAGTCCTGTGTCATGCCAACAGTAAAGCATCCTGAGATCATTCATATGTAGCTTCTCAGCCAAGGGAGTGGACTCACTCACAATTTTGCCTAAGAACACATCCATGAATAAAGAATGGTCCTCGAGAGAAACTTCTCCCAACTATCCAGGAACAGTTTGGTGACGAACAATGCCTTTTCCAGCATGATGGAGCACCTTGCCATAAGGCAAAAGTGATGACTGAGTGGCTCGGGGGAACAACACATCAATATTTTGGGTCCATGGCCAGGAAACTCCCCAGACCTTAATCCCATTGAGAACTTGTGGTCAATCCTCAAGAGGCGGGTGGACAAACAAACACTTTTTTTGACAAACTCCAAGCATTGATTATGCAAGCATGGGCTGCCATCAGTCAGGATGTGGCCCAGAAGTTAATTGACAGCACGCCAGGGCGGATTGCAGAGGTCTTGAAGAAGAAGGGTCAACACTGAAAATATTGACTCTTCGCATCAACTTCATGTAATTGTCAATAAAACCCTTTGACACTTATGAAATGCTTGTAATTATACTTCAGTATTCCATTGTAACATCTGTCAAAAATATCTAAAGACACTGACGCAGCAAACTTTGTGAAAATTAATATTTGTGTCATTCTCAAAACTTTTGGCCAACAACTGTACAACTTTTTGATACCATTTATACTTTTGGAACTCCATAGACACCAATGGAAAATATTTGGATATGCCACTCCTCATAAACTGTTAAAGCTACCAACACAAAAACAACTTAAAAATTGGTACTGGTACTGTTGATTGTAAAAAATAAAATAAAATGTTATACTACTACACCATATTTGCATGAATCCCAATGTATTTCAGGTGCCTTAGAAACGACATTCAAACTTTAAAATGTGCAGACCAGTCTGGAGTAGTGTGCTTGTATACTGACCACAACTACTGAATGAATACAACTACTAACCACAACTACACACCTATTGACCACAACTACTGCACATCACTTCTGACCACAACCACACAACTATTGACCACAACCACATAACTGACCACTACTACTGAACACAACCACATAGCTTACTACCAGCCTACTAACATAATATTGTCCTATTCGCAGCTCAGACCTGTAAAGACTGTTTATAACATGTGAATACTAAATAAATCAATAAACTATTGAAGTCGCACTTATTGTATATTAACAACGCATTTTTTTTATAGATATTTTCTCAAACTGATAAATGAGAAGTGCGCACGACATAAACAACACAGCAGCACAAGCTCTTGCGGACAGCGTCGTTGCTGAGGCTTTGAATAATCTCGGTACTTGGTTTAGAACTCTCGCGAGGGGACATAGTGACTTCCACAGGAGAGGAAGAGAGATGGAGAGAGATGAGGTCTGAAAAGGACCAAATGCCCGGAGGCAGGGAGAAAAGTGTCGTCGAGATACAATTTAGAGACATTCCGAGGGAACAGGACGCCGTCTTTGTCAACTCAAAGCAGAAAGAAGAGAAGAAGGAGGTATTTACTAAGGTAGGCAGAGCGCTGTGATGGCGTGTTTGTTATTGCAGTCGGCCGCAGATATGGACGAGGCAACATAATCGGCACCACAGGCAGCGAACGGGAGAGGTATGCTAAAATACAATTGATGCTTGATTCGAAAATGTTGTCGGTTCTCCTTATGTGGAGGGTGTGACGCATTTACGGAGCCTCTGGAAGGCACGCAGAGGCCGAATTGAGCTCTCTGTACTGCATCGCCATGCGCCTACCAATTTTTTTAACGATCTGCATTAGGTGCATGCAATATATGTCAACAACAACATACACTACATGACCAAAAGTATGTTGACACCTGCTGTTGAACAGTTCTTTCCAAAATCATTCAAATTGAGTTGTTCCTCCCCCTTTGCTACTATAACTGCCTCCACTCTTTTGGGAAGGCTTTCCACTAGATGTTGGAACATTGCTGCGGGGACTTGCTTCCATTTAGCCACGAGCATTAGAGAGGTCGGGCACTGATGTTGGGCGATTAGGCCTGGCTCGCAGTCGGCTTACCAATTTAATCACAAAAGTGTTTGATGGGGTTGAGGTCAGGGCTCTGTGCAGGCCAGGCAAGTTCTTCCTCGCCAATCTCGACACAACAGTTCTGTATGGACCTCACTTTGTGCATGGTAGCATTCTGAACCAGGAAAGGGCCTTCCACAAACTGTTGCCACAAAGTTGAAGCACAGAATCATCTGGAATGTAACTGGAAGTAAGGGGCCTAGCTCAACCATGAAATACAGCCTCAGACCATTTTTCCTCCTCCACCAGACTTTACAGTTGGCACTATGCGTTCGGGCAGGTAGCGTTCTCCTGGTATCTGCCAAACCCATATTCGTCCATCGGACTGCCAGATGGTGAAGCGTGGTTCATCACTCCATAGAACGCATTTCCAGGGCAGAAATTTGACAAACTGATTTACTGGAAAGGTGCCATCTGATGACAGTGCCACGTTGAAAGTCACTGAGCTCTTTAGTAAGGCCATAATCCTGCCAATGTTTGTCTATGGAGATTGCATGGCTGTTGTGCTTGATTTTATACACCTGTCAGCAACGGGTGTGGCTGAAATGTATTTTTATTTTTATTTCACCTTTATTTAACCAGGTAGGCTAGTTGAGAACAAGTTCTCATTTACAACTGGACCTGGCCAAGATAAAGCAAAGCAGTGTGAACAGACAACAACACAGAGTTACACATGGAGTAAACAATATTTTTAAGTGTCTATATACATTGTGTGCAAAAGGCATGAGGTAGGCGAATAATTACAATTTAGCAGATTAACACTGGAGTGATACATGATCAGATGGTCATGTGCAGGTAGAGATACTGTTGTGCAAAAGAGCAGAAAAGTAATTAAATAAAAACAGTGTGGGGATGAGGTAGGTAAATTGGGTGGGCTATTTACCAATAGACTATGTTCAGCTGCAGCGATCGGTTAGCTGCACAGATAGCAGATGTTTAAAGTTGGTAAGGGAGATAAAAGTCTCCAACTTCAGCATTTATTTTTTTTGCAATTCGTTCCAGTCACAGGCAGCAGAAAACTGGAAGGAAAGGCGGCCGAATGAGGTGTTTGGCTTTAGGGATGATCAGTGAGATTCACCTGCAGAAGCGCGTGCTACGGGTGGGTGGTGCCATCGTGACCAGTGAACTGAGATAAGGCGGAGCTTTACCTAGCATGGACTTGTGGGTCTGGCGACGAATATGTAGCGAGGGCCAGCCGACTAGAGCATACAGGTCGCAGTGGTGGGTGGTATAAGGTGCTTTAGTAACAAAACGGATGGCACTGTGATAAACTGCATCCAGTTTGCTGAGTAGAGTATTGGAAGCTATTTTGTAGATGACATCGCCGAAGTGGAGGATCGGTAGGATAGTCAGTTTTACTAGGCGGCGTGAGTGAAGGAGGCTTTGTTGCGGAATTGAAAGCCGACTCTAGATTTGATTTTAGATTGGAGATGTTTGATATGAGTCTGGAAGGAGAGTTTACAGTCTAGCCAGACACCTAGGTACTTATAGATGTCCACCTATTCTAGGTCAAAACCATCCAAAATAACCGATTCCACTAATTTGAAGAGGTGTCCACATACTTTTGTATATATAGTGTATCTGATGTAGTAGGCCTATGTTTGAACAAAGTAATATGTATGTTTGCTGTACTATCGTATGCATGTAACGCTACTGTAGCTTATGCTATGTTGATAAAGTTGCAAAGGAATAGGCGGTGCACTTCTGCCCCTTTTCTGTAGAAAAGACACCTGTCCACAACCTCAAACAGTCACACTCCAAACTCCACTATGGCCAAGACCAAGGAGCTGTCAAAGGACACCAGAAACAAAATTGTAGACCTGCACCAGGCTGGGAAGACTGAATCTGCAATAGGTAAGCAGCTTGGTTTGAAGAAATCAACTGTGGGAGCAATTATTAGGAAATGGAAGACATACAAGACTACTGATAATCTCCCTCGATCTTGGGCTCCACGCAAGATCTCACCCCGTGGGGTCAAAATAATCACAAGAACGGTGAGAAAAAATCCAAGAAGCACACGGGGGGACCTAGTGAATGACCTGCAGAGAGCTGCGACCAAAGTAACAAAGCCTACCATCAGTAACACACTACGCCGCCAGGGACTCAAATTCTGCAGTGCCAGACGTGTCTCCCTGCTTAAGCCAGTACATGTCCAGGCCCGTCTGAAGTTTCCTAGAGAGCATTTGGATGATCCAGAAGAAGATTGGGAGAATGTCATATGGTCAGATGAAACCAAAATATAACTTTTTGGTAAAAACTCAACACGTCGTGTTTGGAGGACAAAGAATGCTGAGTTGCATCCAAAGAACACCATACCTACTGTGAAGCATGGGGGTGGAAACATCATGCTTTGGGGCTGTTTTTCTGCAAAGGGACCAGCATGACTGATCCGTGTAAAGAATGAATGGGGCCATGTATTGTGAGATTTTGAGTGAAAACCTCCTTCCATCAGCAAGGGCATTGAAGATGAAACGTGGCTGGGTATTTCAGCATGACAATGATCCCAAACACACTGCCCCGGCAACGAAGGAGTGGCTTCGTAAGAAGCATTTCAAGGTCCTGGAGTGGCCTAGCCAGTCTCCAGATCTCAACCCCATAGAAAATCTTTGGAGGGAGTTGAAAGTCCGTGTTGCCCAGCAACAGCCCCAAAACATCACTGCTCTAGAGGAGATCTGCATGGAGGAATGGGCCAAAATACCAGCAACAGTGTGTGAAGACGTACAGAAAACGTTTGACCTCTGTCGTTGCCAACAAAGGGTATATAACAAAGTATTGAGAAACTTTTGTTATTGACCAAATACTTATTTTCCACCATAATTTACAAATAAATTCATAAAAAATCCTACAATGTGATTTGGATTTTTTTTTCTCATTTTGTCTGTCATAGTTGAAGTGTATGTAATCAAACAACCAAGACACACAGTACAAATTCATTGATTAAGAGTAAATTCCATCCAAATATTAACGTGACCATGAATGTCTTTGGTGTCTTGCCAATTCTAGTGTAATTTCAACCCACTATTTTGTGTTTGTGCATGTATGTCCTTCTCGGTTCCAGGTAGTAATAAGGCGACTTCCACCCAACCTGTCCAAGGACCAGCTGGAAGAACAGCTCAGTCCTCTTCCATCCTTTGACTACTTTGAGTTCTTCCCTGCAGATCAAAGGTGAATATTTAGTGGGATACTCCATGTGTTGGGACAGGGTGCCTGCACAGATCATTGTTTTTCTCAGATCTGCATCGGGTGATGCCAACATCATGATATTGACATTACCCACAGATATTAAACAATTGGCTTCACCAAACATTGGTTTGTGAAATCCATACTGCCTTTGCTGTTAATGCCGATTCAGCCTGAGTGAATGAATTCTAAATGATCTTGCCAAAACAAAGCTAAAACACTAGCACAGTAATCTAATCATTAGGTTACCACCTAAAATCAGGGTGTATCAGAGAATATGTCATCATCACTCTTTTAACTCCACATTTTAGATGGGCTGCTCTTGATGGAATTGCTTTCTAAAACAACCTGTTAATTCCATGCAGCCTCTACCCACACTTGTTCTCCAGAGCTTACATCAACTTCAAAAACCCAGAGGACATCCTGCTCTTCAGAGACCGCTTTGATGGCTATGTTTTCATTGATAACAAAGGTATATTTTTTATGTACACTACCATTCAAAAGTTTGGGGTCACTTAGAAATGTCCTTGTTTATGAAAGAAAAGCAAAACATTTTTGCCCATTAAAATAACAACAATTTGATCAGAAATACAGTGTAGACATTATGAATGCTGTAATTACTATTGTAGCTGAAAATCTACATAGGCTTACAGAGGCCCATTATCAGCAACCTTCACTCCTGTGTACCAATGGCACATTGTGTTAGCTAATCCAAGTTTATAATTTTAAAAGGCTAATTGATCATTAGAAAACCCTTTTGCAATTATGTTAGCACAGCTGAAAAATGGTGTCCTGATTTAAAGAAGCAATAAAACTGTCCTTCTTTAGACTAGTTGAGTATCTGGAGCATCAGCATTTGTGGGTTCGATTACAGGCTCAAAATGTCCAGAAACAAAAACTTTCTATTGAAACTTGTCATTCTATTCTTGTTCTGAGAAATGGTGACTCCAGGATGCTGGCCTTTTAGGCAGAGTTGCAAAGAAAAAGCCATATCTCAGATTGGCCAATAAAAAGAAAAGGTTAAGATGGGCAAAATAACACAGACACTGGACAGAGTAACTCTGCCTAGAAGGCCAGCATCCCGGGGGACGCCTCTTTACTGTTGACGTTGAGACTGGTGTTTTGCGGGTACTATTTAATGAAGCTGCCAGTTGAGGACTTGTGAGGTGTCTGTTTCTCAAACTAGACACTCTGATGTACTTGTCCTTTTGCTCAGTTGTGCACCGGGGCCTGCCACTCTTCTTCCTATTCTGGAGATTCTCCATCGATCTTGCTTTTTAGTGCAGGACTAGGCTTAATCTGTGTCTGGGAAACCTATCCTAAATATTTCCTATTACCAATGTCTTAGTGCTTAGTAGTTAGTGTTTACACAATGTTTTTGAGCAGATAGTCCTGTAGGTAGAAGTACAGTGCCTTTGGAAAGTATTCGGAACCCTTGACTTTTCCACATTTTGTTATGTTTACAGCCTTATTCTAAAATGTATTACATACAAATAATTCCTCAGCAATCGACGCACAATAACCCATAATGACAAAGTGAAAACAGGTTTTTAGAATGTTTTGCTAATTTATGTAAAATAAAAAACTGATACCTTATTTACATTATTCAGACCATTCGCTGTAAGACTCGAAATTGAGCTCAGGTCAATCATGTTTCCTTTCATCATCCTTTAGATGTTTCTATGACTTTATTGGACTCCACCTGTGGTAAATTCAATTGATTGGACATGATTTGAAAAAGGCACACACCTGTCTATGTAAGGTCCCACAGTTGACAGTGCATGTCAGAGAAAAAACCAAGCCATGAGGTCGAAGGAATTGTTCGTAGAGCTCCGAGATAGGATTGTGTCGAGGCACAGATCTGAGAAAGGGTACCAAAACATTTCTGCAGCATTGAAGGTTCCCAAGAACACAGTGGCCTCCAACATTCTTAAAAGGAAGAAGTTTGGAACCACCAGGACTGGCTGCCCCAAACTGAGCAATCGGGGGAGAAGGGCCTTGGTCAAGGTGAACAAGAACCCGATGACAGAGCTCTCGAGTTCATCTGTGGAGATGGGAGAACCTTCCAGAAGGACAGCCATCTCTGCAGCACTCCACAAATCAGGCCTATATGGTAGAGTGGCCAGACAGAGGCCAAACCTCAGTAAAAGGCACATGAGTTGGAGTTTGCCAAAAAGCACCTAAAGACTCTCAGACCATGAGAAACAAGATTCTCTGGTCTGATGAAACCAAACTTGAACTCTTTGGCCTAATTGCCAAGCATTACGTCTGGAGGAAACCTGGCACCATCCCTATGGTGAAGCATGGCAGTGGCAGCATCATGCTGTGGGGATGTTTTTCAGCGGCAGGGACTGGGAGAGAAGTCAGGATCGAGGCAAAGATGAACAGAGCAGAGTACAGAGATCCTTGATGAAAACCTGCTCCAGAGCGCTCATGTCATCAGACTGGGGCGAAGGTTCACCTTCCAACAGGACAACGCACCTAAGTACACGGCCAAGACAAGGCAGGAATGGCTTCGGGACAAGTCTCTGAATGTCCTTGAGTGGCCCAGCCAGAGCCCGGACTTGAACCCGATCGAACATCTCTGGAGAAATAGCTGTGCAGCAACACTCCCCAGCCAACCTGACAGAGCTTGAGAGGTTCTGCAGAGAAGAATGGGAGAGACTCTCCAAATACAGGTGTGCCAAGCTTATAGTGTCATACCCAAGAAGAATCAAGGCTGTAATCACTGCCAAATGTGCTTCAATAAAGTGCTGAGTAAAGGGTCTGAATACTTATGTAAATGTGATATTTCAGTTTTTTTGTTTTACAAATTGGCAAACATTTCTAAACCTGGTTTTACTTTGTCATTATGGGGTTTTGTGTGTAGATTGAGAGGGGGAAAAAAAATATTATCAATTTTAGAATAAGGCTGTAATTTAACAAATTGTGGAAAAAGTCAAGCGGTCTGAATACTTTCTGAAGGCACTGTAAATAGTGGGTAGAAGTATAGTGCTGCTGGATATATATAATCCAATTAAACACATCCTGAATGGTCAACGTTCAGTGTTTTCTTGTGATGCTTCTTTTTTTTGTGGTGCTTTATTGTGTGTGTGTGTGTGTGTGTGTGTGTGTGTGTGTGTGTGTGTGTAGGCTCTAATCTGTCTTGAGACAGGAGGGTTTCACAACCCCAGATGCCATGGTAATGGTTTGATCATTGTGTCAGGTGTTGTCTAATGATGATCTGTCTCCATGTCAATATTTGCTCAGGCCAGGAGTACCCAGCTGTGGTAGAGTTTGCACCCTTTCAGAAAGTATCCAAGAAGAAACTCAAAAAGAAAGATGCCAAAGCCGGAAGCATTGAAGAAGGTGGGTGCTGGACCTGTGACTTTTTTAGAAACTATTCAGACATATAGCCTGGATGCCTGATTTGTTTCTGCATTCAATGTCAAAACATGTCGGGACTGGCAAACACAGACTGGAACCCATGCTACCCTTTACATTTATAGTATATGGGGTTTCAGCCCCCTCATTGTACTTTATGCATTTATCCAGCATCTGATAAATAACGCAAATAAAACAAATCGGGGATGTAGTGAAGGATAAACGCACATAAATGCAGATAACAAACCTTTCTATTTTCTGAATAGAGATACACACCTATTACACCAAATTAGCGTATTTAGCTTTGATAACATCACCTCCTGTCATCTGAAGCTTTAACCCTATATTTTACCCCCCTTTTTCTTTACCACCACATCCTTGGTAACAATGTGACTGATGGACCTCATCCCTCTTCTTGACTCATCCTAGTCCTTCTCCCCTCGCAGACCCAGAGTACTGTCGGTTTCTGGAGAACTACTCCTGTGATGAGGAGAAGTCCATGGCCAACCCTGAAACCCTGCTGGGAGAGATAGAGGCCAAGACAAGGGAACTCATAGGTACTAGGATCAATCAGTCAACCAATGAGTCAGGCATTCAATCAATCTGACTTTGCATTATATGTGATTTAATTTCAGCCAAAAGAACAACACCTCTTCTGGAGTACATCAAGAATAAGAAACTTGAGAAGCAGGTAAGAGCAATGTAACAGTGAAAAATAATGTGTTTATAGTTGTCCATTGTGGACTCTTATCCAGACATACAGTGGTTCCTCAATTAAAAGTTGCGTTACACCACGGTAAAGCCAATTTATGCTTGATCTGAAAATGTGGTCGAAGCAGCCATATGGATGGTGTGACGCAATTACGGAGTCTCCGGAGTCATAGAGAGGCCAAATTGAGCTCCGTACCACATCGCTGTGCACCTCTCAAATTTTGTTCTCTTATTTACAGCACTGTATGGGTTTTGACTGACAGCCATTATAAACTTCAGCACTCTGTGACAAGATGCCCCTATCTCTCCCGCTAATTTGGATACTTTTGTATATTTGTTGTGTAAATGAGGGAGGGATATTCTGTAAATCGAGATGCCACCAGATGTTTATTTCTATTGTTGTTATCTATTCGGTAACATTCCATAAATCTATTCATTCAGAAGGTCAAAATCAATAGGCACACTGCGCTCGCCCCTATCCTCGCTCAGATGACTGACCGCAGCATTTAGCGGTAGCCTAAACTGTGGCACAAATTGGGGTTTTAACACCTCGCTGAGTTATTGGTGGTGTGAATGTTTCTGTCCGAGAGTCTCTCCTCTCACACTATAGAGGTTTGAAAAAATACAGCTTCGTTGTGAATTACCATGAATAAAAATAAAGAGCTATCTCATCAGCCCAAAAATCAGTTGGCGGGTGGTCCTGGAGTTGAGCGAGAGAGTAAAAAAAGGATACTTGTGCCTTACAGCCCATTATATAAACAAAGAGTGGGTGCTTGTGGAGAGGGAGCTATTGATCACGGAGTGGGACAGTTCCCAGCACAAAACTGCAGATAACAGCTATTGTGAAACAGGGATGTTGT
Source organism: Oncorhynchus kisutch (assembly GCF_002021735.2). Taxonomy (NCBI): domain Eukaryota; kingdom Metazoa; phylum Chordata; class Actinopteri; order Salmoniformes; family Salmonidae; genus Oncorhynchus; species Oncorhynchus kisutch. The sequence goes on from NC_034175.2 coordinate 34,032,736, forward strand.
TGATTTCCTCTATCGCTTCAAAGAGGCCACACTCGCCGTTGAGGCAGGCAAATGGCCTACTCTTCACCTGGTAATTGTGTGGTTCCAAAGGGTAAAGTGTCACCTACATCTGGATAGGCCTACAGTATATCTAACTTGGGTTTTGGGTTTTTCCTTTCAATTAAGACCTAGACAACCATGTGAGGGGAATTCTTTACTAATTAGTGACCTTAATTCATCAAATCAAAGGGAGCCTTGACTAAGTAAACAATAAATAAACCGCAACATGTTGGCTAAAGGAATTGCATTCACGAATAAATGCAAATGTTTTTCATCTTAGCCATTCTTTATAAATTATTTTTGTATGTGTTGTTTACACTGTTCCAAATGGTAAAAAAGATTGTTCTCCTGTTTGATACAAGTCTAAAAATAGAAATCAACTCGGCGTCAAGGGTCAATGTATTTCAAAATAACAGAATAGCATGTTTTGAGTTTTATTTACCCCTGCTTAGTAGCCGAAGCTATATGGCTGTACCATCAATTTATTAATTTAGGAGTCAACACATATATATTTTAAGACTATAATGGAATATAACATTACATTTTTTGTTTGTCTTTCAAGAGGCAATTATCAGTTTCTATCACCCATTCATCAATGCACATCATTCAGTGAGAAGAGAGACACATTAGCACCTGGGTACCAGCGCTTTACTCCAAACCCAAATGCTTCACCAGTGTTCTAGCTCCCCCTTGCAGTGATGCAAAGTACCACACTATACCACAATCTACCTCCGTGCTCTACAGCATAAACTCAAAACTTTTAATTTAGGAACCACTGTAGATTAACTCTCACTATGAGATGCCATTTTTCTGCAGAGGATAAGAGAGGAAAAGAGAGAGGAGCGTCGACGCAGGGAGATGGAGAAGAAACGCCAGAGGGAGGAGGAGAAAAGGAAGCGGAGGGAGGAGGAGAGACGCAAACGCAAGGATGCGGATAAACTGAAGAAGCTGTCGGAGAAGGAGATCAAGATAAAGGTGGTCACTGGTTCATTTTGAGTAGTATATGCACATTCACTAAATTCAAGAGTTTAGGAAGCCCATTGTGTGCTGGGTTTTGTTAGTTTTAAGTATTAGTTAGTTAGTAAACTTGGGACCTAGAGTTAAAGCTGCAATCAGCAGTAAAAATAATAACAAATCGCCCTCCCAGCCGGTTTCGGTAAAAAACTGAGGGATGGGGCTGGAGAAATGTAATCACTCTCAAATTCATAGTTCTAAGGATGACCAAAATTTGAGTTTTAGCCATATTTTGATGCTATATACTGTTTGTGTACATTTACTTTGTTTACAAACATTGGAGTAAAACAAACATATACAGTTGAAGTCGGAAGTTTACATACACTTAGGTTGGAGTCATTGAGACTTGTTTTTCAACCACTCCACAAATTTCTTGTTAACAAACTATAGTTTTGGCAAGTCAGTTAGGACATCTACTTTGTGCATAACACAAGTAATTTTTCTAACAATTGTTTACAGACAGATTATTTCACTTATAATTCACTGTATCACAATTCCAGTGGGTCAGAAGTTTACATACGCTAAGTTGACTGCCTTTAAACAGGTTGGAAAATTCCAGAATATTATGTCATGGTTTTAGAAGCTTCTCATAGGCTAATTGATGTCATTTAAGTCAATTGGAGGTGTACCTGTGGATGTATTTCAAGGCCTACTACCTTCAAACTCCGTGCCTCTTTGCTTGACATCATGGGAAAATCAAAAGAAATCAGCCAAGACCTCAGAAAAAAAGACTGTAGACCTCCACAGGTCTGGTTCATCCTTGGGAGCAATTTCCAAATGCCTGAAGGTACCATGTTCATCTGTACAAACAATAGTACGCAAGTATAAACACCTTGGAACCACGCAGCCGTCGTACCGCTCAGGAAGGAGTTCAGGAAGTTCTGTCTCCTAGAAATAAATGTACTCTGGTGCGAAAAGTGCAAATCAGTCCTAGAACAGCAGCAAAGGACCTTGATCTATATTCCCAGTAAAACAAGTCCTAAATCAACTTAACCTGAATGGCCGCTCAGCAAGGAAGAAGCCACTGCTCCAAAACCGCCATAGAAAAGGCAGACTACGGTTTGCAACTGCACATGGGGACAAAGATCATACTTTTTGGAGAAATGTCCTCTGGTCTAATGAAACAAAAATAGAACTGTTTGGCCATAATGACCATCCTTATGTTTGGAAGAAAAAGGGGGAGGCTTGCAATCCGAAGAACACCATCCTAACCGTGAAGCACGGGGGTGGCAGCATCATGTTGTGAGGGTGCTTTGCTGCAGGAGGGACTGGTGCACTTCACAAAATAGATGGCATCATGAGGGAGGATAATTATGTTAATATATTTAAGCAACATCTCAAGACATCAGTCAGGAAGTTAAAGCTTGGTCGCAAATGGGTCTTCCAAATCAACAATGACCCCAAGCATACTTCCAAAGCTGTGTCAAAATGGCTTAAGGACAACCTGGTCAAGGTATTGGAGTGGCCATCACAAAGCCCTGATCTCAATGCTATAGAACATTTGTGGGCAGAACTGAAAAAGCGTGTGCGAACAAACCTGACTCAGCCACACAAGCTCTGTCAGGAGGAATGGGCCAAAAAGCTTGTGGAAGGCCCCCCCGAAACGTTTGACCCAAGTTAAACAATTTAAAGGCAATGCTACCAAATACTAATTGAGTGCATGTAAACTTCTGACCCACTGGGAATGTGATGAAAGAAATAATAGCTGCAATAAATCCTTCTCTCTACTATTATTCTAACATTTTACATTCTTAAAATAAAGTGGTGATCGTAACTGATGTAAGACAGGGAATTTCTACTAGGATTAAATGTCAGGAATTGTGAAGCTGCGTTTAAATGTATTTGTCTAAGGTGTATGTAAACTTCTGACTTCAACTGTATTTTGGGTTCTGATTGGGTAGAAGAGTTGAATTCAGCTCATGAGGCATTTTTAATGGATTTTTCAAGAATCAAATATAATTTATAAGTCAAAAAATGTATGTAGCAACTGGCCATTTAAGGCTTAAAGAAAGATCAGATAGTTAGTTACTGTGTTTTGCTAATAAGTGTTCGTAGTTTTTGGGTAGTAAGTGTGTTTTGGGCTTGCCTTAGCTCCTAAAGAAGAGTGACCGGGACGATGACATGGACTCTGACAGGCTCAAGGACAAAGGGGACAGTGGGGATACGGAGAGGGCCAAGTGGGACAAACCCAGTGGACAAATTAAGTTCAAGGAAGCCAAGGACAAGTAAGTACCTTTTTTTAAAGTGAACTATTCATGTAGATAACTCTGTTTTTTTGTTGTTTTTTTCTCAGTTATAACAAACCAAAATTGGAGTTAGCTAGTGGTCGGACGTTTTCTATGCCTTAAGCCCTTTTCTCACCAACTGCATAGCAATCTTTTCATCCGAATTCACCAAAAATACAGATTCAGATTTTGACGCACTAAACCATTCACATAAAATCTGATGCATATTTCCTTCCACTTTTCCAAACAATTCGTATAATATCACCAATGCTGCTGTGGTCATTCTCAGTACTAATATGCTGTTCATAGTAGCTGGAGAGGATGCAGTAATGAGAAAAAGAATACACTACTGGAAAAACAATATGCGACTGAAAATATTTGGATAGGCTATTCATCTATAGGATGGATCATGACTCAATATGATATTATTGGCTACGTTTCATTCAGTGGCACATTTAATAAGAGAGGGAACGCAAAACTGGCACTTGTCGTCATTTCTCACACATAAAATATGCTGACCGTCATGATGCTTGCTACCTACAGTTTTCTTTCTATCTGATTAAAGAGATGAAGTCCAGACAAGCTAGGTCTATTTTATTAAACTATGTGAATGGACATAAAGAATTAACGAACTCATAGCCTACACGTACACCCACCGAAAAGGACCCATCAATCAAAGCCTCCTGCAGCGCATTTTACTCAGACACATAAGCAAATCACATTTCTCCATTAACTTCAAAATAATTTCTGTTGGATATCAAAAATTAGTCTACGTTATAGAGTAGTGCTCAATCAATGAAGCCTATCATTAAAATTGATTAGGAAAGTTTTAAGTGGGAGATATAGAGACAGCGTTGATATAGGCTATATGAAGATGAAATTGACAACTATTAGAAAATAACACATGCATTCAACCTTTCCATAGCCTAATGATCAGACATTTTTTTTAAGCAGTGTGTGGTTATTTTGACACTTCATTTTAACTTGAGTGCTTTATCTAAATCTGTGCAACCACTTATTGATTAGGGTAAACTCCGACGGATTTTGTCTGTCTTTTAGGGTTGCTTATCGAACAGGTGATCGCCTAGATTCACTTCAAAAAATTATATATATATATATATGCTATACGAATTATTCATTAATATATTATTATGCCCCTACACATAGACTCGGTTGGCAATCAACTTTACAGCAACCTACTGGAGTGTGCACCTCTAAGTTCATCTTTCAATCACCCACGTGGGTATATGCTCCTAAAAACCAATGAGGTGATGGCACGTTGGTATATGCTCCTAAAAGCCAGTGAGGAGATGGGAGAGGCCGGACTTGCAGCACGTTGAGCGTCACAAATATAACCAATTTCTATTTTAGCGCCTGACCATGCAGACGCTCGCTGACACGGTATGGGTGCAATGATTGAATAACATGTATGCGTAAATTTATTTTGCGACGCGAGCGGTGTAGTCAGCATGTTACACAGATCTCTGTCTTCCTTAATATTCCCTTCATGCGCAATTCATGCATCTCTGCTGGCAACTCGACTTTCTCTTCCCCCTCTCTCTAGCTCTTGAATGAGCAACCTATATTGACAATGAACAGCAATATAGTTTGAAACTTATTTCAAGCCTAGGCCTATTCGAGGAGACAAGCATAGATCGATCCTCTTGGCTACAGTTGGTAATGAACTAGCAGGGACGTTTGAATGGCGAGAGCGACGTGTAGCTAGTGTGCTGTGATTAGATTGGCTATTGATACATTGATGCACTGATGTAATGTAAAAAACAGGCAGAGAAATGTATTAATTCATTCATTCACAGAACGAAACCCACAGACCTGTCAGTGGCAGTGCGCGACCTGTCAGTGTCCCAGATAACAATTTCAGCTTATAGACGGTGACAAGTTCACGCAAATGATTTGTGTGCATCAATTGTGGCCGGAAGCCATGCTTTGTTATGATTCTGAACAGTCAGATAGCTAGCAAAAATGACACGGTCGGGAATCGATGGTGGCTCATTTCAGCTAGTTTTATCTTGTTCTTGACACCATGTCTTGTTTTGAGGTGTTTTGACTGATTTCATGTTAATGCTAATATGGCTAAAATTTGCTAGCTAGCTAACCAACAACTGTAACGATCTATTTGAGAGAGTGCTCATTGTGCAAATGTATTTGTTTTCAATAAACATTTGGAGATTAAATATAGTTGACATATTGTCAACAATCTCAGCCAATTGTCTGTTTTGCCCCATAGTTGTCAGCGCAGTGGTTGTTGCTAAACAACCAACCCCTCTATTTTCACATGTGAAAGCAAAAATCTATCCAGTACTGAATAAATATGACGGATTGCAGCAGGACAATATTTTTGTTTTATTGTTCTTGTTTTATTTAATTTGCACCAAAGAAAACAAGTGATAGACAACAATACAGATTTTTTTTAAATGAGACATGGACCTCCCGAGTGGCGCAGTGGTGCCATTAGAGATTCGAGTCCAGGCTCTGTCGCAGCCGGCCCCAACCGGGAGGCCCGTGGGGCGGAGCACAATTTGGCCCAGCGTCGGCCGGGTTAGGGAGAGTTTGGCCGGCAGGAATATCCTTGCCTCATCGCCCACTAGCAACTCCTGTGGCGGGCCGGGCGCAGTGTACGCTGACACGGTCGCCAGGTGTACGGTGTTTCCTCTGACACATTGGTGCGGCTGGCTTCTGGGTTGGATGGGCATTGTGTCAAGAAGCAGTGCGGCTTGGTTGGGTTGTGTTTCGGAGGATGCATGGCTCTCGACCTTCGCCTCTCCCGAGTCCGTACGGAGTTGCAGCGATGAGACAGGACTGTAACAACTACCAATTAGATACCACAAAATTGGGGAGAGAAAAGGGGTGGAAAAAAACCACAAAAAATACACGACGTGCTCGTATTCATTTTTTCCGTCCAAATCACGGACTTGGTGAGAAAGAGCCTTTTACTTTGAGCGAAACTTCCTTTTCACAGTGGGATGCCAACTTTGTCCATGACCCACCTACAACTTTACCTTTACAAAACGAATGTTTCTATTCAGGGCCAAGGTCTTAAACTGATACCACAACCCTCCAGTGTGATAACTGTTCTTCCCTTTTCTGCCACTAGGGGTCAGATGGAGAGCGATAAGGGAGAACACGGCCGCAGGCAGAGAGACAAAGACCACAGAGGAAGAGACGAGGAGAGGAAACGACAGCGCCACCACTATGAGTTTGACAAGTTCATACGGCGCAAGGAGGAGACCAAGTGGGGCAAAGGCTACTGCCAGGACCGGGCCAAGAAAGATGGCCACCACCACGGCTCCTACTCCTACTGCCCCAGTACGGGTGACAAAGTGGGTAAGGAGGACAGGGAGGGCATTGGCGCTAGCAGGAAGGACCGCACCCGGAACAAGGTGAGCGACAAGGTGAGCAAAGAGAGGTTCTGGTGTTGGGGTAGGTTGTTCTTTTTGTGGTTAATTTTTATTGAAATAACATTGGTGATGTACAGTAGGTTACGTTTTATATTACAGTGCCTTTATTACTGTGTCATTATTCCTGTGTGTACACTGTAAAAAGTATTGTTGCAAGGTTGGATTCGTTTGGACTGTTAAGTACTTTTAAGTTAACAAAGGTTGTTTTACATTCTTGTAATATATTCTGTTTTTTTTAGAATATAACCCCACCATACAGTGGTTTCTCCTTTAAAAGTTGTGAGCTTACACTGCGGGACTTAGAGGTACCCAGTGTCACAGCTTCATTGCTCCAGACCACCACAAGGGGGAGTTAGAGAACTCATTACAGATGTTGATTTAGTTATGGATCCATAATGAATTACTATGGGAATAAATATCACTGATTTACAGAAATATTGGAACAAAGTTGTAACCACAGCGGCTATGCATTCTGTGCCCACTCGTGGTATCTCTCTTCGGTTACACATCCTTGGAATAGCAGAACAGCATAACGGTCCGGGCGGCCCTTGCTATGCCTGGTGAGCAGTTGGTCAAATTCTGTTGTCAGAATAGGAATCTAATGAAGGCAAACAATTTAGAATCCTCCAGTTCTGTAGCCTACTCCCAACCGTCATGTTGGGAGCCTACTCCCAGCCGTATTTTCCATTCCATCCTAACGGAAACCCTGATGGTTTTGTTTTTCGTTTTTCTCTGAATAGAAACGCCATAACATTAATCAAATTAATTAAGCCAAATTTCCTAATCATTCCCATATTCTATGTTATTACAAAAAAGGTTTTAAATTCTCTGGTAATGCCAATACGGAACACGATCAAATGCTTCTCAAAGATGCCCTCTGGTGGTCAAACTAACAATAACTTGCAGTAACAGAATCAATGGTTGAGAATGAAATGCAGTGCCACAGAATGCTGCGGCAGCACACAAGGTGTGCCACAGTAAGACGCAACTTTTAAAGGAGGAACCACTGAACACATTTCCAGCTGCTTGTCACACAGCATGTATACCCAAGTCTGTGTTTCGTCAGCTGTGAAGACAGTGTTATACTGTTGCAGTGGAGACATTTTTATTTCAATACAACTTTATTGTGCACGAGATGATTTACAGCATAAGTTGATCGTATGTACTGTCATCCTACATCGTGTTGAAAACAGTGAAAATTACAGTACATATGCACCACACATAAGAACATTACATATCTACATGTTACTCCTATTGATCCAGGCTCGTGTCTGTCAGTCTGTGTTAGCCCATCAGGACAGAGGGACGTCCCAGTCAGAGGGGCCACACCAGATAGGAGGGGCTCTGCCAAACAAGGTACAGTCAGCTATCCTTTCCACTACCAGCTAAGGTACAGCTAGGCTATCTACATGGGTGATGAGGGGGGGGGGGGGGGGGGGCAGGGTTTGCACTTTTGGGAGTAATTTATTGCACCAGGCAAGCTCAATTAAAAGCAGATAAAGAAAGTACTTTTTAAACCCAGGTCTGATCGGTGGGGGCCGGGGGTTGGGGCATCTGCTAGTACAGCATCTAACATATCAACATCTAACAATATGCTTTTGATGTAATTTGGAGAGAAAAAATTATTAAACATCTTCTTCTCCAGAATCACTGGAGCAATCGGCACCAAATTCGTTATATAGCATGTATGGATACACATCTTCAATATTTCCAAGACTGTAGCTGAAACAATATGGCCGCTATAAGCCAATGAGCTTGCATGAATATTTCTTTCCTGTCCAACAGTACCACCATGCTGCCGAATTGAACCATACTTTACAGGTTATTTAGATTCCTATCCCTGAGCATTTATGACAAATTGTATCACTCTGAGGCAAACAGAACAAGACATATAAACGTCCCCATTATAGCACCACTGTGTCAATCTCAAAGTGATTGCATATTTTGAGTCTTGACAGTGTTTAGAATATGAATGTGTGTTGGTCAGTAGCGACCATGTGGTTTGAGATGCTAACCTGGAACATATTGTGCTGAGAGACCTTGATCCATAGATGCTATATATTACATTTATTCTAGATCTGTCCAGTGGTTCCAGAGTAGATGTCATTTAAGTGTTTTTCACAAAATTCAAAATGGCAGAAAATCCATTATGGTGGACCTTATGGGTTCATGAGGCAAATTTGTTCCTTGTGAGGAGAGGGACCAATGTACCGAATTATGAGCTGAGGGGCATGACCTTTTAAAGGTTGCATTTTCAATCGCTTGTTGTGGCGCCACCATGTGGCTAATAGCATTGCATCCGCGGGTGTGGCCCATGGCCATTTACCATCATGCAACTTTACTTCCTCATAGGCCTTATTATCTCACGGGAATATATATTTTTTTTCTCACCAAATTTGCAGAATTGGTATAATAATAATGACGAGAAATACAAAAAGGGTTTCACCAGCTTCACTGCTTGAACCCCTAATAATCAACGGCAACAAATACAATAGGATTTCACCAGCTTAGGTGCTGAACCCCTAATAATAATAATAATAATAATAATAATAATAATAATAATAATAATAATAATAATAATAATAATAATAATAAACTCAGCAAAAAAGGAAATGTCCCTTTTTCAGGACCCTGTCTTTCAAAGATAAATCCAAATAACTTCACAGATCTTCATTGTAAAGGGTTTAAACACTGTTTCCCATGCTTGTTCAATGAACCATAAACAATTAATGAACATGCACTTGGTCGTTAAGACAATAGCAGCTTACAGACGGTAGGCAATTAAGGTCACAGTTATGAAAACCTAGGACACTAAAGAGGCCTTTCTACTGACTCTGAAAAACATCAAACGAAAGATGTCCAGGCTCCCTGCTCATCTGCGTGAATGTGCCTTAGGCATGCTGCAAGGAGGCATGAGGACTGCAGATGTGGCCAGGGCAATAAATTGCAATTTCCATACTGTGAGACGCCTAAGACAGTGCCACAAGGTGACCGGACGGACAGCTGATCGTCCTCGCAGTGGCAGACTGGGTAACAACACCTGCACAGGATCGGTACATCCGAACATCACACCTGCGGGACAGGTACAGGATGGCAACAACAACAGCCCGAGTTACACCAGGAATGCACAATCCCTCCATCAGTGCTCAGACTGTCCGCAATAGGCTGAGAGAGGCTGGACTGAGGGCTTGTAGGCCTGTTGTAAGGCAGGTCCTCACCAGACATCACGGCAACAACGTTGTCTATGGGCGCAAACCCACCGTCGCTGGACCAGACAGGACTGGCAAAAAGTGTCAAGGTTTTGTCTCACCAGTGGTGATGGTCGGATTCGCGTTTATTGTTGAAGGAATGAGCATTACACCGAGGCCTGTACTCTGGAGCCGGATCGAGGTGGAGGGTCCATCATGGTCTGGGGCGGTGTGTCACAGCATCATCGGACTGAGCTTGTTATTGCAGGCAATCTCAACTCTGTGCGTTACAGGAAATACATCCTCCTCCCTCATGTGGTACCCTTTCTGCAGGCTCATCCTGACATGACCCTCCAGCATGACAACGCTACCAGCCATACTGCTCGTTCTGTGCGTGATTTCCTTTCCCCTCCAAGACAGTAATGTCAGTGTTCTGCCATGGCCAGCGAAGAGCCCGGATCTCAATCCCATTGAGCATGTCTGGGACCTGTTTGATCAGAGAATGAGGGCTAGGGCCATTCCCCCCCCAGAAATGTCTGGGAACTTGCAGGTGCCTTGGTGGAAGAGTGGGGTAACATCTCACAGCAAGAACTGGCAAATCTGGTGCAGTCCATGAGGACGTGATGCACTGCAGTACTTAATGCACACCAGATACTGACTGTTACTTTTAAATTTGCACATTATTCCATTTCTGTTACTCACATGTCTGTGAAATTGTTCAGTTTATGTATCAGTTGTTGAATCTTATGTTCATACAAATATTTACACATGTTAAGTTTGCTGAAAATAAACGCAGTTGACAGTGAGTACGTTTATTTTTTTGTTGAGTTTATATGGGACTTATATAGAGCTTTTCAATTACCCAAAGTCGTTTAATTAATTAATTAATATAGACACTCCCATTTTCAATGATAAAAATGTAGATCTTGAAAGAATAGTACAGAATAGGCACAAAACTCTGACAATATCAGAATCTTACAGTAAACTTCCATTAGACAGGCTTCATTTTCTTTCTGTCCTGAACGTTATTCACTTACTGTAAATAGCCCTCTTATGGATGATTTCCCGGACAAAGATTAACCCTAGTCCTGGATTAAAAGCGCTCTCAATGTAGAATCTCCATTGAAATAGCTTTTTTTGTCCAGAACTAGGCTCAATGTGTGGCAAGGAAAACAACTCGGATAGTTTAGCAGCCATTTTGCTTGTTGTTGTTGTGAACCGGATTGTGTCGCTTTTCTCTCCCGTGTTCCTGCCTCCTCTCCATACAGGACCGACCGGCCATGCAGCTCTACCAGCCTGGCACTCGCAAATGCATGGGCTCAGCGAGCAAAGGTTACGAGCTCCCCATCGGCCAGTCGCCAGAACACGTTGCGGTAGATCACTGCTATGAGGCCATTGCCATGGGAACAGGCTCGGAAAAGAGTAGTGAAGATTAGTCCAGTCCGTAGTCCGCTCTGATAAGCCTTTCACATTCTTTATGCGTAGTGGGCTGCCAGATTGTAGGCTTGTGCATTACTAAACAACACGCATGCGCAAGGCTTTGGGGTTGATGGAGCTGCACTCACAGGTCACATCATTTGAACTTTCTGACACTTCTGCATCAAAACCTTTGTGCAAATAATGTGAAAGGCTTGTAAGATTGGCCTGCCCTGACAGGAGGAGGAGGGTAACAAAAATCAAACATTCCCAGAACATAATGGGAACATTTTCATTGTGTTCCCATTTGGTTGTATACTGTGCATCACAAGAGAATGTTCTCTTAAGCATGACGGGACCGAAGTTATAGGAAGTTGTTTGTTTATTGCCTGTGTGTTATTCCCATCTTGGTTCACCCTTGGGTACAATAGCACAATAATGACCTTCATTAATTATGTTTTTTTGTTTTTTTACCCTATATGTACAGTTGTTTCATGACAGGATAGTTAATCCGTGGTGTTTACACGTCTGGTACATTCACTCATTTCAGAAACCACTGCCTGATAACAGTTATTTATATATATATATATATGTTATAGTTATATTTTGTATATTCCACATGAGACATTGTGTCATTGTTTTAATGAGAGTGTACCTGGGGCAGCACATTTACAAGCCAGTTTCCCAGACACAGATTACGCCTAGTCCTGGAATAAAAAAGCATGGTCAACGGAGAAGTTTTCTAGTCCAGGGCTAAAATGTATCTGTGTCCTGTAAACTTCCCCTATGTGTCTGTCTACTAAGGAATATCTCAGCAAGTGAGATCATATTTATAAGCCTTTTTAGTGATTCCATTTGACTGGGATGTTTTTCAAAGAAGTCTATAGATTTTATCACAACAAAAATATATGAAGTAGTGAGAATTATATTTAAGATATTCAAAATGTATTTGCAGTGTTGGATGTAGAACCTTTTAGAATATATTAAGCAAATAATTGTGTGTGCGTGTGTGTTTCAGTGTTTTGAGTGTGTGATAGGAGCCAGAGAGGAAAATGTTTAGGTTGTCAACAATATGCTTTGTCAATTGTTCCCTTGTATAATGTGACTTATGACTATTCTTACATCATCGTGTTTCTAGTTGTCATAGACAGTAGCTATTTGTGTTAGGAAACAAGGTGACGTGAACTGTCTTATAAAACAGTATTTCACACTTGAGCCAAGAAGAACATAATTATTCATCATGGATTTAGAGCCCAGAGTTTTTCCTGGTCAGGTTACACAATCAACAAAAACTTCTGCCACTTAAATGTCATGATGAAAAGGAGGCAAAATAACATTAAAGGTGCTGAGTTTGATGCTGTTAAAAGTCTACATTTTCTAAACTGTTTGCACGGTTTTCTACCAAATTGTGAACTGTTGGATTCAGCTGATTCCTGAACTGCAGTATGTTATGTTATAGATATGTGTAACATGCCTTAGATATTTTTTGCACATGACAGTAAAATCACATTCTGGTTAAGACACTTTCCTTCTGTTTGTTGTTTGTTTTCATGAAATGATTTGAAAAAAAGTGAATAAAAATTATCCAATAGAGGTTTTCATGTTCCTCGATTGAATTAATAATTTTTCTGTTTGGAAAAAGAAGGATGTCCACTTCTTTTATGACTAGGAGTACATGTATAATATCCACTCCGTAATATCTTAATATTTCAATTACACTTTCTATGAATACACTTTTCATGATGAGTACATTGTAATGCCTCATGGGCTATGCATACTGGCATTATGGTGCTCAACATAGGTGCATAGCTGTTCTATTAATAACGCATTACAAGCCGACAAAGACAGCACAATGTTTTAGAAAGCTAAACGATATAATCCATATTCTGACGCAATGTTTGTGCAATGAGGGTTGATTGCCATGAATCTCCATTGAACTCCATTCTACTCTTACTTGATGTTACGTTTTATGATGACACGCAAAAAGATGTCATAGGATTGGGTGAATCTCTCGATTCTTCTTCCGCTATGCTTGCGCATGCGTTGTCTCTTGTAAGCGCAACAAGGAATTCATTCGCATGGAAGATCTGCAGGTAATGTTTTTTCATTTAGCCGTCGAAGATTTCAAAGTGTAATTTATTAAATTACACTTCAAAGCAGCTTTGCCCAAGGTTGTATGCTGCATGTTGTAAACATTTCTTGAGGTTTGAGATGTCGTAACTGAATAGCTGAACTTGCATGATCTGAGGAAGAGTTTCTCAAGCTAAGCAGTGAAATGTGCGACATGGTAACGTTAACGTTACTTGTTTCCATGTCAATAATTATCACTGATCCATACAAACACTAACCAGACCTTTCCCTTTTAAGTTGTCAACTAACTTCTAACTCCGCTAACATAATAATTCGGTCTATTCATGGCATATTCTAGGATAGCCCAATAAAGGACTAAATGGAGCCTAACGTTACTCTGACCTTATTGTCCAGTGACCTTACATTTTCTTTTTAAATGGGAAATGGTCTGGCAGATAAAACACTCAATCTAAACGTGAATGGATTCTTCAGTGCGGGATGCTTCTATAAACATAAAACGCTCTACATAATTTCACAAATGTTAAATATACAGATACTGTACACTGTTTTAACACAGTTGCAGCAGTATTTTTTGTAAACAAGTGCAGTAACATGGACAAATGGTCGTGTGGGAACCTTAACCATAACCCTATAAAGGTGTGAAATAATTTAACCTTTAGTTAAAAAAAAAATGTTTTTTTGCTGATATCAAAGGTATGTTCCTTGTGTTTCCAAAACCGTACCGCATGCAATGTGTTTTAACGTTCAGAACGATCGTCCGGGCTGTCAACAAAGCTACACCAGCCAGAAGATAATATTGCCAATAGGTGCGAAAGGTATTTCGCATCAATGGATAGGTTCATTCTAGGATAGCCCTTTGATCCCTTGCCACAAATTCCACGTCAGTGTATTTTTGATTACAAGAGAACAATGAGGTGTAGCCTACAAAAGCATATTGACCTGAATACGTGCATTGTATGTAGGCAGTAAAGTGTGACCGCAAATGGTAAGTATGCTACTTCAAGGCAAAGTCACAGGCATCTGACAGCAAACAGCTGACTGAGACGAACTAGTAGCCTAATGTTTAACTTGTATATGCTGCAGTGAGGAGGTCACCATGGTGTTGATGAATCCTGTAATTTCCAAGCTGACCGGTAAGCTGGTCGTCCTGGCTAGTGCATCTCCAAGGAGGCTGGAGATACTCACCAATGTGGTAAGACCGAGGCCTCCTTCCTTACCCTCTTTCACTTTGATAGGATAAATAAGTGAATGCAAGGTTTCTACAATATTGGACATTTGCAATCACCTATCCATGTCATGAAAGTTCAATGATTACATCCGTTAAGGGAGTAAGAAAGCAAACTTTTTTTAAAGCCTAATCAAACTGAGCCTCTAAGGTACAGTAATGACATGTAGTATCTAATGGTGATGATGCCTTGTTATTCCATTTATGTCACAGGGTTTACGATTTGAGGTTGTCCCATCCTGGTTCAAGGAAACGTTAGACAAGAGGCTGTTCAAAACACCCCATGAGTATGCTGTGGAGACTGCCAAGCAGAAGGCCCTGGAGGTGGCCAAGAGGATGCCGTTTGTCAGTGAAGCCTTTGCTTACTGTTATTATTATTACAATATCATTACCACATTTGTCTGTTGATACTCTTTCCTCACTGAAGAAACAAATATATACTTTTGAATGTCTGTGGTTTCTTAATTTGTTCTAGAAACACCTGAAAACTCCAGACATTGTGATCGGAGCAGACACTGTTGTTGTAAGCAAAGTCAGCTATATCAATATCTTCTATCCTTCATATCATAGTGGTTATTATTTCCTTTACACTGTATTGGTTGTCTTCTTTTCTCAGACAGTGGATGGACTTATTCTTGAGAAGCCAGTGGACAAGCAAGATGCCTACCGAATGCTTTCAAGGTTTTGAGAGAATTCTGTGTACATTAAAAAATTAAAAATAACAATAGGAAAAGGTAGTTCTCCCATTTTATCTTTGTTTTTGTGTTTCTGAACAGGTTGAGTGGTAAAGAACACAGTGTTTTTACCGGAGTGGCGATCATTCTCTGCCATGAGAAAGAAGGTATGCCTTAAACATAAAATAGGTAAAAGGGTAGGTTGGGAAGTTGCCTGCTTTAAAGTTGTACATTCTTATTTATTTCAATGGTTCCCTCTCTGATTCAGAGGGGTTGGGTTAAATGGGAAGACACATTTCAGTTGAATGCATTCAGTTTTACAACTGACTAGGTCCCGTTCTTTCCAGATGAAGAGATTGATTATCAAGTTATTGACTTCTATGAGGAGACCAAGGTGAAGTTTGCAGATCTGTCTGATGATTTACTCTGGGAGTACATCAATAGCGGAGAACCCATGTGAGTTTAACCTCTCTTCTTCTGTTTGCATTACTGGCTATGGTGTAATGCCAATAGATTTGTCTAAGTTTAGAACCTCACCTCACCTCTCGCAGAGGCAATTGGGGTCACTTCCCTGAATTCAAACCTTGTGAACCCATGGTTTTGTGGACTTTGATACAGCCAACCAGTCCATTTTGTGTCGCTTTATTGAGATAAGGTATGGATTTTGTTATATAATTTCAGCCTGAAAGAAACAAGTGAGGGTCAATGAGCCTTAGTTCAATCATAGAAGCATGTTCTGCTGTGTGGTCTCGTATACCGTGGCCAGTTCTGACACAGTATTGCCTGACACGTCACATAATTGTCACCTCTGTGTGTGTGTGTGTGTGTGTGTGTTCCCTGTGTCTTGGTGTCCTGTCTTTATATGTGGCCCCTCTCTCTATCGCTCTCTGTCTCTGTTTGTCTCAATCTCTGTCAATTTATGTGAGACGTGTGTGTTTGTTGTGTCTCTGTTTGTGTATGCATGCATCTGGGTCTCTCTGTCTGTATGTGTGTGTGTGTGACAGGGACAAGGCTGGTGGCTATGGTATCCAGGCTCTGGGTGGTATGCTGGTGGAGTATGTACACGGAGACTTCCTGAATGTGGTGGGCTTCCCGCTCAACCAGTTCTGCAAGAAGCTGGGTCTCATCTTCAGCCCCCCAGGCAGTCTGACACACAACAGCACCCAGAACAGCCCCCAAGGCAGCCCTGTCGACACGGTCCCACCAGCCGAGCCAGCCGCCAGCAGCCCCCCAGGCAGCCCAACCCATAACGGCCCTCCGGACAGCCAAGGACAAAACATCCCTTCAGCCAGTACAGCCCATAATGTCAGTACACATGTCAATGCATTGAAATACGTCTTTTGCCCTTAGCAATTATTGCACAACACTTAATTTGTCATATGTCAGTGTTGGTGTTTTCAATGAATTGTTTTTAATGTGTTACATGGACAATAAAGTTAATTGAATTGAATCCATTTATAATTTATCTCATTCATCCATCTAGGTGAAACAGGAGGAGAGTGGGTGTGGAGAGGGCGAGGTGCCCTGGACGTTGGTCAACAACCTGTCTAAGTGCTCTGAGAACGGGGAGGCTGAGCCCCAGGGCATCAGTGACCCTGCAGCACTAGACTTGACCAGCAGGGGCACCATTCAGATGCAGAATGTGAGGGAGCACGAGACAGAAGACGGCAAGGAAAAGTTGAGCAAGATGATCGAGCTCATGGATGGATTTAAAGCCTCAAAGGTATCCTGTGGATGGATATGTATTTACAGTTGAAGTCGGAAGTTTACATACACTTAGGTTGGAGTCATTAAAACTCGTTTTTCAACCACTCCACAAATTTCTTGTTAACAAACTATAGTTTTGGCAAGTCGGTTAGGACATCTACTTTGTGCATGACACAAGTAATTTTTCTAACAATTGTTTACAAACAGATTATTTCACTTGTAATTCACTGTACCACAATTCCAGTGGGTCAGAAGTTTACATACACTAAGTTGACTGTGCCTTTATAAACAGCTTGGAAAATTCCAGAAAATTATGTCATGGCCTTAGAAGCTTCTGATAGACGCATTCTGTCTCCTTTTTTATTTATTTGATTTATTTCACCTTTATTTAACCAGGTAGGCTAGTTGAGAACAAGTTCTCATTTGCAACTGCGACCTGGCCAAGATAAAGCATAGCAATTCGGCACATACAACAACAGAGTTACACATGGAATAAACAAAACATACAGTCAATAATACAGTAGCAAAAAAGAAAACAAAAAAAGTCTATATACAGTAAGTGCAATCTCCTAGAGATGAACGTACGTTGGTGCGAAAAGTGTAAATCAGTCCCAGAACAACGGCAAAGGACCTTGTGAAGATGCTTGAGGATACAGGTACAAAAGTGTCTATATCCACAGTAAAACGAGTCCTATATTGACATAACCTGAAAGGCCGCTCAGCAAGGAAGAAGCCACTGCTCCAAAACCGCCATAAAAAGCCAGACTACGGTTTGCACCTGCACATGGGGTCAAAGATTGTACTTTTTGGAGACATGTCCTCTGGTCTGATGAAACAAAAATAGAACTGTTTGGCCACAATGACCATTGTTTTGTTTGGAGGAAAAAGGGGGATGCTTGCAAGCCAAAGAACACCATCCCGACCGTGAAGCACGGGGGTGGCAGCATCATGTTGTGGGGGTGCTTTGCTGCAGGAGGGACTGGTGCATTTCACAAAATAGATGGCATCATGAGGAAGGATAATTATGTGAATATATTTAAGCAACATTTCAAGACATCAGTCAGGAAGTTAAAGCTTGGTCGCAAATGGATCTTCCAAATGGACAAGGACCCCAAGCATACTTCCAAAGTTGTGGCAAAATGGCGTAAGGACAACAAAGTCAAGATATTGGAGTGGCCATCACAATGCCCTGACCTCAATCCCATATAAACTTTGTGGGCAGACCTGAAAAAACTTGTGCGAGCAAGGAGGCCTACAAACCTGACTCAGTTACACAAGCTCTGTCAGGAGGGATGGGCCAAAATTCACCCAACTTATTGTGGGGAGCTTGTGGAAAGCTACACAAAATGCTTGACCCAAGTTAAACAATTGAAAGGCAATGCTACCAAATACTAATTGAGTGTATGTAAACTTCTGGCCGACTGGGAATGTGATGAAAGAAATGAAAGCTGAAAGAAATTATTCTCTCTACTATTATTCTGACATTTCACATTCTTAAAATAAAGTGGTGATCCTAACTGACCTAAAACAAGGACTTTTTACTAGGATTAAATGTCAGGAATTGTGAAAAACTGAGTTTAAATGTATTTGGCTAAGGTGTATGTAAACTTCCGTCTTCAACTGTATATACTATAACAAAACATTGAGTTCCTTGCTATTGTGTTTTAATTCCCCATACAGCTAGGTTTTATGTTGCTCATGTAGTCATGTTCAAGCTGAGGTTGCAGGAAGTTTAATTTTAGGCTTATTAATCAAACTACTTTTGCTTGAGGTAGGTTAAAACATGACTTGGAATTTTCTATTACTCCTCTTCTTTCTCTAGTCTCGCATTGAACGTTTTCCCTTTGTTTTGTATCCTAGGTGTTGTTCACAGCATCCAAGCTGCGTGTGTTTGACGTGTTAAGGAGCAGTAAGACAGGGGAGCTGCAGGCTGAGGATGTGGCCCAGGAGATCAAAGCATCTATTATGGGGACCGAACGCCTGCTGGAGGCCTGCGTCTCTCTGGGACTCCTGCAAAGAACGGGAAAAGGTATACTGTCTCAATTTCTCACATTGTCTCCCTCTATAATTTGTTTCCTTCTGTTAGACATATTCTTTATTTTTTCCTCGACATTGTTCATGGCGTCTAAGCTGTGTGTGTCAAGGAGTGATTTATGACATGCCTTCTGACATGCCAATTTCTCCCTAGAGTACACAAACACAGCAATGTCCAGGCATTTCCTGCTGTCGGACGGTCCCCTCTCTCTGCAGGGGTACATCCAGCACTGTAACGAACTGGTGTGGCCTCTCTTCACCCACCTGGAGACTGCTGTGAGGGAGGGGACCAACCAGCACGAGAAGGCCTTCGGGAAAACCTCTAACCTTTTCCAGGTAATAACAATCTCAAGTTTCATGTCACATTCCAGTTACCTTGGTAATTATTCAACAGATCAGTCTTGTTCCTGGGGAGCCACAGTACGGCAGCTTTTTGTTCAAGCTTAGCAGAATCAGCTAGTCAAGGTGTGGGATACGTGTTGATTAGTTGTATCAGGTGTGAAGGCACTAAACTGGGATTAAAATATACAGTCAATGCAGCTCTCCAGTTAACACTAGATAGAATGGTTTTGTATTATTGTTTATAAGTAAACAATTGAATATACAAACATTAAGAACACTGTTTTTGTTTTCGTCCTTGTTGTTCATTGTTATAGGATGCCTACTACAGCAGACATGAAGTGAAGCTGCGATTCATGAAGGCCATGCACAGCATCGCAAAGGTTTCTGGTAGAGATGTGGCGACGGCCTTTGACCTCTCCAAATATAAGACGGCCTGCGACCTGGGAGGTGAGGTCATAGTAACCTAAATCTCAGTTCCATTTAAAATGGCCATCACATTGTTTTGCTACAATATTGTAGTAAAATCTCAAATGGCCCTTCTGTTATTATCTTCAATGTGATTTACATTAGAAAGCCTCTGGCTATGCCCTGAAATAGGGAATCGGGTGTAGCCTATCAGAATCAATCCATACCAATCATCAGTGTTTTTTTCCTTCATCCAGGATGCACTGGGGCCATGGCGTATGAGTTTGCCAAAGCACACCCGGGGTTGTCTGTGACCATGTTCGACTTACCCGAAGTCATTGAGATGAGAGGTCACTTCCGGCCACATGACGCAGATGACAGAGTATCTTTTGTAGCAGGTTTGTTTAATGACTTACAGCGGGTGGAATGGATTTTAGAATACTGTTATCATCATGGGTAATGTCGTCTGTAGATGCACAATAACATTTAGCGTTGGGCGCGCAAGATGGCGGTCAGTGCAGATAATTTGTTTTGGATTATTTCTACGGTCATAAAACTCCGTATGAATATGGTTTAGTTTATTTACCAAAGTAATTGATTACTTTCTGCAAGTTATTCACCTCTAAAACAAAGTTTGCAACAACACTAGATAGCCTGATAAGCTAGCTAGCTCAAAAACTAGCTTGTCGAACGTACATGGAAACTGCCACGACCAGAACCAAAAGGAAAGAAATGGAAAGATCGTCAGATGGACAATTAACCACAAAAGATAGTATGATTTTGGGTACTCCTCTTAAGTATGATTTTGGGTACTCCTCTTAAGTATGATTTTGGGTACTCCTCTTCAGAATGTAACTGGGGGGAAATACTGCAATGGATGATGAAAATGTGGTGATGGGTGATGAATATGTGGTGAGCAACAATGCTCACAACTTGCGCCCATCCAGTCCCCGGCTCAGGCCTTTACCTTACGACCCCGGCACTCCAGTCAAGCCCCAGGGGAAAAAGATGAGGCCAAGAGGGTATGTCATTTCTTGATGCAAAACAATATTGTAATGCTTTTGACAGCAAAGATAGATGAAAGGGCAAATGGCTTGGAGCTCATGGTTAGGGAGAATACGATGAAAATTGAGGCCATTAAAAAATCTGACTTTCTTTGGAGAAGTGAAAACCCTCAAAAGTGACATGAAGAAAGTGGAAGTTATCTGCCAGGAAAATGAAAAGAAGGTGGCTGAACTCGAGCAAAAGGTGAATGAGGCGGAGAGATACCAGCGCAGGTGGAACCTGAGGCTCCATGGAATTCCAGAGCAGGCGGGTGAGGACATCAAATGCAGAGTTGTTGACATCTGTGGAGCTGTCATTCCTGAATCAAAAGCCAAACTTCAGGAAAATGTAGACATCGTCCATCGTTTGGGAAGACTTAAGGATCAAGACAAGAGACCGAGGACGACCATCATCCGGTTCACCAACAGATCTACGCGGGATCTTCTTTGGAGGCGAGCGAAGAATTGTGAATTCCTAATCAAGCAAAAATTGAGGTTCACTGAGGATCTGACCTCAGCAGACAAAGTGACAAGAGACGATGGTGGCTGCAGCTCGAAAGGCAGGGAACACTGCATTTTTTTTATCGGTGCAAGAGTGATCATCGATGGGAAAGAAATGCGGCCAAATCAGAACATTTCAGTGAGAGCCAGAGTCTAACTCGGACAGAACTGTCAGGACAAAAAACAGATTACCAGGGGAAAAGCTGCCTTTTATCATAAAAATGTACACAAACACTTGAATGAGAAAAGGCTGACCTGAGAACTGGTAAGCTAAACACTAACTATAGGTGAATAACTGCTTATTGTAAAATCTACACAATGTCTCCCCCTTGTGGGAGTAAGAATACTTTGGTAACTTTATGACCAATATATGTTTTTTGTTGGAGAGGTTAAATAATGGGATGGAAATCCTTTTGAGTTACATATCCTTAGGAGAAGCTTATATTAGCATAACAAGGTTGTTGGTTGAAGTTTGTCTTTATCTCTTTGTTCAATTAATGTCAGGGGTATTTGAAATTTACTCAAGCGTAAGGCTATTTTCCTGTATTGCAAACGGTTTAATGCAGACTTTTACTTTTTACAAGAGACTCATGCTTGTTCTTCCGATCAATTTTTGGGGAAAAATCAATGAGGTAACCATATCTAGGTATCATATGGCAACAACCACTCTGCGGTGTAGCAATTTTAAGAGGTTAATTTAAAGGGAAGGTCATCAGTAGTAAGACTCACCACTCTGGACGTTGGGTAAATTTCAACAGTGAAATATTTTTATTAGGGAATATTTATGCATCCAACAACAAACAAAACAACAGGATATGATTTAAAGAATTTGAAGAATAAATGAATACCCAACGAAATGCCATCATTTGCTGGAGATTTGTTCTCTTTTAACTTGCCGATACATTTTTTTTTATTTCATTAATATAAATCATTTCATCACAAGACTTTTGGATGTCTTCATCTATGAATTTTGCACAGTCTAAAATATTATTTTGAAATGATCAGTAAATGTAAAAACCAAAAAGCAATACGCACCATAAAAGTATTTAACAAATTGAAAATGAATCTTGATATGTAATACCTCTGTCTGTTAGGTTTATGTACTCTTGTTTGTATATTTCTGTTTTTTGTATTTGTTGTGTTCATAATAAAAATGTTTTAACAAAAAAACATTTAGCAATAAGTGCCATTTTGATCATGAATTTGTTTTCTGTCAGGGTACATGTAAAATGTAATGAATGGTTTTTCTTTTTAATGTCTGAACAGGAGATTTCTTCAAAGATGAGCTTCCCAAGGCAGACGTATACATATTGGCAAGAATTCTCCACGACTGGTCGGATGAGAAAGTACACATTTTGCTGAGTAAAATTGCGAAAGCATGCAATCCTGGTAAGAGTGAAAAACAATATATTATTTTTGGATTCTGATTTCTGACCCTGATAAGGATAATGATTCACACATTGGCTAGACATTTTTTTGTGTATCACTTGTGCTTGTGTAAAGAGTTAGCCTGGTCCCATGCTGTATGTGCCAAAGCCAACTCATCTGTTGTTGTCATGCTATACCTCACTCATACATTTAGCAACAGAATTAACATTTCCATCCAACAATTTTATGTGGATGAATTACCTGACCCATAAAAAAAACTCACGACAGGCCTGATAAAAACAGAAAATCTTTCACTAAAATGTCCTAGTGTCCTACATTCTAGTCGGTGAAATAGATTGTGACATTTGCGTTGTAAATGCTTTCATATACGCAAATATTGGTAATAACAACCATCATGTCAAAGTAAACTTTGAGTCACGAGATGATTTGTTCTGTTATGTTGCCCCCACCAAAGTGTGCAAAAAGTTTATTAGGCAGATTAAATAAGTTCTAATGAACTTGAATGAACACAGAGGAGTTGGCTCAAGCCTAAACGGAATGAACCACAAGGTTATAACAGCGTAGTGTTTTAACAGTGTGCAAGTTGCATGTTAAACTCTTCAAATCAAAAGTGAGAAGCAGAGGGCACACATCATCGACTAGCCTAGGTACCTGACTGTTTCTGCTTTTAAGAAATACTACATTATTGCCTTATTAAAAAAACGACCAATTGACTAGTCCAATTTATGTGTATCGTAGTTCAAAATGCCTTTATTGCATATTATGAATGTGACTTTCACATGCTAATGTAAATACTGATTGTATACACAACGTTAAATATGTATGCATACATCCTGTGTACGCCATCTCCGTCCCAGGCTGCTGCGTGCTGGTGAGTGAGATCTTTTTGGATGAGGACAGGAAGGGGCCGAGCAGAGGCCTACTTCAGGCCCTCAGTATGACCGAGGGGAGACAAAGGAGCGCCTCGGAATACAGCCTCCTACTGAAGAGCCACGGCTTCACCGCAGCACAAGTCAAACACACACACAACCTCCTGGATGCCATCCTGTGTGTCACTGAGTGACTTGGAGACAAACAACCTTGAAACCAATAAAGAATATAAATCAATGAAATGCCTCCCCAGTCTAGAATCAAACTCTTGCCCCAACCACTAGACACTGAGGCCCTGTTTAAATACTAAAGGTTCACTGATCGCAAACTGCTTACAGCCATCCTGTCATGTCAGATCAACGATTACTTCAAGAAAGGAAGGAAGGACTCTTTTTAGAACTGTTCAAACAGGGCCTCACTCCATATTACTTTTACCCATCCATTTCATTTTGATCTTCAAAGGGGTCAGGAAATGTTGGGGAAATGGGGCCAGGGGTTTATTTTGGATGATAGATTCTGTGACTACGGAGCCGCCACCTCCCTTGGCTGTGAGACATGTTACTGTTCCCCACAATGACCAAGACAGTTTAATTTGACTTTTAATTCATTATAAAAATGGACCACAATGTTGTGAATTTCAATGGACCACATTGAAGGCATTTCTTTCAAACACTGCAATATAGACTTTATCAGAGGTATGTCTATGCAGCTGACTTTGATCTCACAGTTATCCTTTAAGTCTCTGTCATTAAGCCAGCCAGGTCACCTGTGATATAAGTCAGTATTCGATGTCCGTCCATTTCTGAGGACGCAGGGAGATGACGTGGAAACCGGCCAATGGTGGCAACAGTGAGTGCCTTTACCTTCAAGTAGGTTTTGGTAGGCCAGGGTTTTCCCAACTCGGTCCTCGGGACCCCAAAGGTGTGCATGTTTAGTTTTTTTGCCCTAGCACTACACAGCTGACTCAAATAATAAACTAATCAGCAAGCTTTGATCATTTTAATCTGCTGTCCCGAGGACCGAGTTTGGGAAACGCTGTACTAAGGGTGTTGGGGATGAGCGTAAGCCTATCCCGAACCTTAACCCTTACCTTAACCATTTGTAGATAATGCCTGAACTTAACCATAACAATTCAGAGTTAATACCTAAACTTGACCTTAATCACTTAAAAATGTGATGGTTGGAACAACTTCTAAATTTGACGTTTGAGAAACATGGATGAACTTCTAATTCTGAGACTGAGAACTGGTAGCATAAAACTGTCATGACAGCTGATGACAGCAAAGACAACCAACATTGTTTAACTGACCACTTTCCCAACATTTTGAGACCACCACAACACTTCGTTGTTTGTCGTTTGACAATTTTCCTGTCTGAATTGTTTCAATAATTAAATAAATATTTTGTCAAATAATTCAGCTGTTGTTTTTTTTCTCTTCTGTGTACACTATTTGTAACCATGTGTTTACTGTATTTCTGCTTTTGCGGGGCTTGTCTGAAATCTGATTTGTCTCCGTGTTTTGAATAACATTTCATTAAATGTTCATGCAACTGTGTAGAGCAGTGATCACCTAATCCTGGTCTCAGAAAGCTATGGTGTGCAGGATTTTACTCCAGCCCAGCACTGTCACACCTGATTAAACTAAGATGAGCTAAGACAAGCTAAACTCCTTCACCCGCTTTGAGGAAAACCCAGTGCCACCAACGCGGCCCGCTACCAAGGACTGTGGACTCTCCTCCGTGACCGACGTGAATAGGACATTTAAGCGTGTTAACCTTCGCAAGGCTACCGGCCCAGGCGGCACCCCTAGCCACATCCTCACAGCATGGGCAGACCAGCTGGCTAGTGTGTTTAAGGACATATTCAATCTCTCCTTATCACAGTCTGCTGTCCCCACGTGCTACAAGATGGCCACCATTGTTCCTGTGCCCAAGAAAGCAAAGGTAACTGAACTAAATGACTATCGCCCCCTAGAACTCACTTCTGTCATCATGAAGTGCTTTGAGAGACGAGTCAAGGATCATATCACCTCTACCTTACCTTACCTGTCACCCTAAACCCACATCAATTTGCTAACCGCCCCAATAGATCCACAGACGATGCAATCATCATCACACTGCACATTGCCCCATCTCATCTGGACAAGAGGAATACCTATATAAGAATGCTGTTCATTGACTATAGCTCAGCATTCAACACCTCCAAACTCATCATTAAGCTCGAGGCCCTGGGTCTGAACCCTGCCCTGTGTAACTGGTTCTTGACTTCCTGACGGGCTGCCCCCAGGTGGTGAGGTAGGAAACAACACTTCCACTTCATTGAGCCTCAACACTGGGGCCCTGTGTGTGCTCAGTCCCACTGCTGTACTCCCTGTTCACTCATGACTGTGTTGCCACGCACACCTCTAACTCAATCATCAATTTGCAAATGACACAACAGTGGTAGGTTTGAAAGCTTGAAGTTCCTCAGCATACACATCACTGACAAACTGAAATGGTTCACACAGACTGTGTGGTGAAGAAGGCGCAATAGCGCCTCTTCAACCTCAGGAGGCTGAAGAAATTTAACTTGGTACCTTAAAAACCCTCAAACTTTTACAGATGCACAATTCAGAGTATCCTGTCGGGCTGTATCACTGCCAGGTATGGCAACTGCACTGCCCGCAACCGCAGGGCTTTCCAGAGGGTGGTGCGGTCTGCCCAACGCATCACCTGGGGTAAACTGCCTACCTTCCAGGACACCTAGAGCACCCGATGTCACAGGAAGGCCAAAAAGATTAAGGACCACCCCAGCCACTGCCTGTTCACACCGCTATCATCCAGAAGGTGAGGTCATTACAGGTGCATCAAAGATGGGATCGAGAGGCTGAAAAACAGCTTCTATCTCAAGGCCATCAGACTGTTAAATAGCCATCACTAGCACATTAGAGGCTGCTGCTTATCTACAAAGACCCGAAATCACTGGCCACTTTAATAAATGGAATACTAGTCACTTTAATAATGTTTACATATTTTGCATTACTCATATATGTATATACTGTATCTTAGTCTATGCTGCTCTGACATTGCTAATCCATATATTTATATATTCTTAATTCCATTCCTTGACTTTTTGTGTGTGTATTGGGTATATGTGAAATTGTTAGATATTGCTGCACTGTCGGAGCTAGAAATGCAAGCATTTCGCTACACACGCAATAACATCTGCTAAACACTTGTATGTGACCAATAAAAGTTGATTTGATATGAGATAGGTCTTGATGATAGGTTTATTGATTGAAACTTTCATATAAGTGTTGAGTTGGAAAGCCTGCACGATGAATGGGTTCGTTTCTGGATAAAGTGATAAAGTACCCAGTCAAACTCTAAAAAACGGCCTTGTGTTTTGGACCAGGAGGTGCTTTGATCATAGCAGAGAGAGACCATGGTGGGTGGAACCTACACGAATCTCCAGTATCTCAACATGCTGTTCTAGACTGAAGGGGAGGAGAGGGACAGGACCCACCTTCTGTATGGACATGGGTTTAGGAGCACATGCATGCAGAGCAGCAGAAACCAACCTCTCATGGAAGCCATGATACTGCTTAAATTGTGAAATCAAAGTTTCTGTGGATTTTTTTTTGTTTCATCAAAACAGATATTTGAATACATGTACACTGAACAACAATATAGCTGCAACATGGAACAATTCTAAAGATTTACAGTTCCAATTGAAATTGAAATACATCAAGTAGGCCGTAATCTATGGATATCACATGAATGGGACACTTATTGTGTCTGGTATACAGAAGCTAGCCCTATTTGGTAAAAGACAAAGACCATATTATGTCAAGAACAACTCAAATAAGCAAAGATAAATGACAGCCCATCATTACTTTAAAACATGAAGGTCAGTCAATCCAGAAAATGTCAAGAATTTTGAACGTGCAGTAGCAAAAACCATCAGGGGCTATGATGAAACTGGCTCTCATGAGGACCGCCACAAGAATGGAAGACCCAGAGTTACCTCTGCTGCATAGGATAAGTTCCAGCCTCAGAAATTGCAGCCCAAATAAATACTTCAGAGTTCAAGTAACAGACACATCTCAACATCTACTGTTCAGAGGAGACTGCACGAATCAAGCCTTCATGATCAAATTGCTGCAAAGAAACCACTACTAAAGGACACCAATAAGAAGGAGAGACTTGTTTGAGCCAAGAAACATGAGCAATGGACATTAGACTGGTGGAAATCTGTCTTTTGGTCTGAAGAGTCCAAATATGAGATTTTTGTTTCCAACCGCCATGTCTTTGTGAGACGCAGAGTCAGTGAACGAATGATCTCTGCATGTGTGGTTCCCACCGTGAAGCATGGAGTAGGAGGTGTGGGGGTGCTTTGCTGGTGACACTGTCAGTGATTTATTTAGAATTCAAGGCACACTTTAACCAGCATGGCTCCCACAGCATTCTGCAGTGATACTCAATCCCATCTGATTTGCACTTAGTGGGACTATCATTTGTTTTTTAACAGGACAATGACCCAAAACACACCTCCAGGCTGTGTAAAGGCTATTTGACCAAGAAGGAGAGTGATGGAGTGCTGCATCAGATGACCTGGCCTCCACAATCACCCGACCTCAACCCAATTGAGATCATTTGGGATGAGTTGGACCACAGAGTGAAGGAAATGCAACCAACAAGTGACAGAATATGTGGGAACTCCTTCAAGACTGTTGGAAAAGCATTCCAGGTGAAGCTGGTTGAGAGAATGCCAAGAGTGTGCAAATCTGCCATCAAGGCAAAGGGTGGCTACTTTTGAAGAAAGTATATTTTGATTTGTTTAACACATTTTGTTTACTACATGATACCATATGTGTTATTTCATAGCGTTGATGTCTTCACTATTATTCCACAATGTATAAAATAGTAATACATAAAGAAAATCTCTTGAATGGGTAGGTGTGTCCAAACTTTTGACTGGTACTTACTTTTGTGTGGACTTTTATGACATTTCACACTTTATTTTCTGATATTTACTTGGTGTACTTATAGTACACCATATCAAGTATGGGATCCCTAAGGTATATACACTGCTCAAAAAGATAAAGGGAACACTTAAACAACACAATGTAACTCCAAGTCAATCACACTTCTGTGAAATCAAACTGTCCACTTAGGAAGCAACACTGATTGGCAATACATTTCACATGCTGTTGTGCAAATGGAATAGACAACCGGTGGAAATTATAGGCAATTAGCAAGACACCCCCAATAAAGTAGTGGTTCTGCAGGTGGCAACCACAGACCACTTCTCAGTTCCTATGCTTCCTGGCTGATGTTTTGGTCACTTTTGAATGCTGGCGGTGCTTTCACTCTAGTGGTAGCATGAGACGGAGTCTACAACCCACACAAGTGGCTCAGGTAGTGCAGCTCATCCAGGATGGCACATCAATGTGAGCTGTGGCAAGAAGGTTTGCTGTGTCTGTCAGCGTAGTGTCCAGAGCATGGAGGTGCTACCAGGAGACAGGCCAGTACATCAGGAGATGTGGAGGAGGCCATAGGAGGGCAACAATCCAGCTGCAGACCGCTACCTCCGCCTTTGTGCAAGGAGGAGCAGGAGGAGCACTGCCAGAGCCCTGAAAAATGACCTCCACAAATATGCATGTGTCTGCTCAAACGGTCAGAAACAGACTCCATGAGGGCCCGACGTCCACACCTTGCAGGACGTTTGGAATTTGCCAGAGAACACCAAGATTGGCAAATTTGCCACTGACGCCCTGTGCTCTTCACAGATGAAAGCAGGTTCACACTGAGCACATGTGACAGATGTGACAGAGTCTGGAGAACGTTCTGCTGCCTGCAACATCCTCCAGCATGACCGGTTTGGCGGTGGGTTAGTCATGGTGTGGGGTGGCATTTCTTTGGGGGGCCGCACAGCCCTCCATGTGCTCGCCAGAGGTAGCCTGACTGCCATTAGGTACCGAGATGAGATCCTCAGACCCCTTGTGAAACCATATGCTGGTGCGGTTGGCCCTGGGTTCCTTATAATGCAAGACAATGCTAGACCTCATGTGACTGGAGTGTGTCAGCAGTTCCTGCAAGAGGAAGGCATTGATGCTATGGACTGGCCCACCTGTTCCCCAGACCTGAATCCAATTGAGCACATCTGGGACATCATGTCTCGCTCCATTCACCAACCTCCACGTGTCAGTATGACCTCCCTACAACGCCTGGGCATGCTCCTGATGAGGTGGTGGATGGTCTCCTGAGGGATCTCCTCCCAGACCTGGACTAAAGCATCCTGGACAGACTTTAGTCCAGGTCTGGGAGGAGATCCCTCAGGAGACCATCCACCACCTCATCAGGAGCATGCCCAGGCGTTGTAGGGAGGTCATACAGACACGTGGAGGTTGGTGAATGGAGCGAGACATGATGTCCCAGATGTTGCACCACAGACTGTCCAGGATGCTTTAGTCCAGGTCTGGGAGGAGATCCCTCAGGAGACCATCCACCACCTCATCAGGAGCATGCCCAGGCGTTGTAGGGAGGTCATACAGACACGTGGAGGCCACACACACTACTGAGCCTCATTTTGACTTGTTTTAAGGACATTACATCAAAGTTGGATCAGCCTGTAGTGTGGTTTTCCACTTTAATTTTGAGTGTCACTCCAAATCCAGACCTCCATGGGTTGATACATTTGATTTCCATTGATACTTTTTGTGTGATTTTGTTGTCAGCACATTCAACTATGGAAAGAAAAAAGTATTTAATAAGAATATTTCATTCATTCAGATCTGGGATGTGTTATTTTAGTGTTCCCTTTATTTTTTTGAGCAGTATAGATAGATACATGGACCTGTTTTGTTGCGTAGTGAGGCATTTAGTGCACCCCATAGTTTACCCACATGAGGGCAATGTTGGCCAAGAAAACAGCAACGTGGATAATTTAGAGTTAAAGTGAAGCTACACCAATATACAGTATGTCTTCACCAATATAGTGCTATTTTTCTCTTTGCAAAAAATGTAAACCTCAAAAGGAACAAGTTCTTACACAAATATGGTTTAACAATAAATAATTTGCATCCCTTTTTGTGGTATCCAATTGGTAGTTACAGTCTTGTCCCATCGCTGCAGCTCCCGTACGGACTCGGGAAGGTCGAGAGCTGTGCGTCCTCTGAAACACAATCCAGCCAAGCCGCACTGCTTCTTGACACAATGCCTGCTTAACCCGGAAACCAGCTGAACCAAAGTGTCAGAGGAAACGCTGTACACCTGGCGACTGTGTCAGCATGCATGCGCCTGGCCCGCCACAGGAGTTGCTAGAGCACGATGGGACAAGGACATCCCTGCCGACCAAACCCTCCCCTAACCCGGATGACTCTGGGCCAGTTGTGTGCTATCTCCCGGTTGCAGCCAGCTGCAACTGAGCATTTGATTTCTTTATTTAATTTAACTAGCCATGTCAGTTAAGAACAAATTGTTATTTACAATGACGGCCTACACCAGCCAATCCTGGACGACACTGGACCAGTTGTGCGCAGCCCTGTGGGTCTCTGAGTCACAGCCAGTTGTGATACAGTCTGGATTTGAACCAGGGTGTCTGTAGTGACGCCTCAAGCACTGAGATGCTATGTCTTAGACCGTTGCGCCACTCGGGATCTGGACAAAAAAATATATACATTTTGAGATTGTCTGTCTACTCCCATTTTGTTTAATTGTTGTCCAATTATTATTATGTCGTACTATGTTGTGCTTTTTTTCAGAGTTGACAAAACTATCAATTCAAATAAATGTGTGATGATCAACATTTTTTACAATAATTTGTTAAGTACAGTATCACTGCTATTCATGTGTGATTTTAGACAATCAATTAGTTAATTGTCTAATCATTCTTTAAAATGGAACAAAAAGGCACCTACCGTTGAAGTCGGACATTTACATACACATTAGCCAAATACATTTAAACTCAGTTTTTCACCATTCCTGACATTTAAACCTTGTAAAAATTCAGTTACGATCACCATCATTTTAAGAATGTGAAATGTCAGAATAATTGTAGAGAGAATGATTTATTTCAGCTTTTATTTCTTTCATCACATTCCCAGTGGGTCAGAAGTTTACATACACTCAATTAGTATTTGGTAGCATTGCCTTTAAAATGTTTAACTTGTTTAACTCAAATGTTTTGTGTAGCCTTCCAAAAGCTTCCCACAATAAGTTGGGTGAATTTTGGCCCATTCCTCCTGACAGAGCTGGTGTAACTGAGTCAGGTTAGTAGTCCTCCTTGCTCGCAAACGCTTTTTCAGTTCTGCCCACAAATTTTCTATAGGATTGAGATCAGGGCTTTGTGATGGCCGCTCCAATACCTTGACCCTGTTGTCCTTAAGCCATTTTGCCACAACTTTGGAAGTATGCTTGGGGTCATTGTTGATTTGGAAGACCCATTTGCGACCAAGCTATAACTTCCTGACTGATGTCTTGAGATGTTGCTTAAATATATTCACATATTTATCCTCCCTCATGATGCAATCTATTTTGTGAAGTTCACCAGTCCCTCCTGCAGCAAAGCACCCCCACAGCATGATGCTGCCACCCCCGTGCTTCACGGTCGGGATGGTATTCTTCGGCTTGCAAGCGTCCCCCCTTTTCTTCCAAACATAACAATGGTCATTATGGCCAAACAGTTCCATTTTTGTTTCATCAGACCAGAGGACATTTCTCCCAAAAGTACGATCTTTGTCCCCATGTGCAGTTGCAAACCGTAGTCTGCCTTTTTTATGGCGGCTTTGGAGCAGTGGCTTCTTCCTTGCTGAGTGGCTTTTCAGGTTATGTCGATATAGGACTCGTTTTACTGTGGATATAGATACTTTTGTTTCCTCCAGCATCTTCACAGGGTCCTTTGCTGTTGTTCTGGGATTGATTTGCACTTTTCGCACGAAAGTACGTTCATCTCCAGGAGACAGACGCGTCTCCTTCCTGAGCGGTATGACGGCTGCGTGGTCCCATGGTGTTTATACGTGCGTTTTATTATTTGTACAGATGAACGTGGTATCTTCAGGCATTTGAAAATTGCTCCCAAGGATGATCCAGAATTTTCTTTCTGAGGTCTTGGCTTATTTCTTTAGATTTTCCCATGATGTCAAGCACATAGGCACTGAGTTTGAAGGTAGGCCTTGAATTACATCCACAGGTACACCTCAAATTGATTTAAACGATGTGAATTAGCCTATCAGAAGCTTCTAAAGCCATTACATAATTTTCTGGAATTTTCCAAGCTGTTTAAAGCCAGAGTCAACTTAATGTATGTAAACTTCTGACCCACTGGAATTGTGATTGAGGGAATTATAAGTGAAATAATCTGTCTGTAAACAATTGTTGGAAATATTACTTGTGTCCTGCACAAAGTCGATATCCTAACCGACCTTCCAAAACTATTGATTGTTAACAAGACATTTGTGGAGTGGTTGAAAACTAGTTTTAATGACTCCAACCTAAGTGTATGTAAACTTCTGAATTCAACTGTAAATAATTACTGACTAGACCACTACTTCAGCAAACAATGAGTATAAGTAAGATGATAGCTAGCTCCTCAACTAACATTAATTTGTGTAAAACGCTCAGAGCCCTTCTCAATTCACTCACTCACTCACCCACTCACTCACTCACTCACTCACTCACTCACTCACTCACTCACTCACTCACTCACTCACTCACTCACTCACTCACTCACTCACTCATGTAGGATGGAACATGTGAAAAATAGAATAGAGTAAATGGAGAGAATTGAGTGTTCATTTTGATATTATCTCATTAGGTAACATTGTATTTAGGAAAACCACATCATAGTCAAACAGATAACTATAGATTTCCTCTCTTTCCTTTCCTTAAAGATGAGTGTGATGTGAGTTAGTCAGACCTACAGTAGGGGAGGGGACTTTCCATTTCTTTCCGTGCTGAAATGGTTGGAGACAGGCTTTCATCCGACCCACTGAGGGCCCCTTTCTTGTTATTTTGGATCTCTCACGGGGGCAATCTCAGCTAGCAGCAGACAGACTTGGTCCAATCTCCACTCATTCACACACACACACACACACACACACACACACACACACAATACGCTGCAACATGTTCACTGTGACTGTCAATCATACCAGCTTGCATGTTGTGGTGGAGAGGAGTGTGTGTTTGTTTGTGTTAGGTGTGTTTTGACTTACAGTGCCTTCAGAAAGTATTCACACTTTTTCAACATTTTGGACTAAAATTGATTAGTCATTTTTTTGTCAACAATCTACTATGTAATGTGAAAGTGGAAGAAGAATTCTAACATGTCAAAATGTTATGAAAAATAAAACACTAATATATCTTCATTAGTTAAGTATTCAACACCCCTGAGTCAATACATTTTAGAATCACCTTTGGCAGCGATAACAGCTGTGAGTCTTTGTGGGTAAGACTGTAAGAGCTTTCCAAACTTGGATTGTGCAACATTCGGCCATTATTATTTTCAAAACAAAACATTTTCTGGTCTTGCCATAGATTTTCAAGCAGATTTAAGTCAAAACTGTAAGAGGAACATTCACTGTGTTCTTGGTAAGCAACTCAAGTGTAGATTTGGCTTGTGTTTTAGGTTATTGTCCTGCTGGATGGTGAATTAATCTCCCATTGTCTGGCGGAAAGCAAACTGTACCAGGTTTTCCTCTAGGATTTTGCCTGTGCTCAGCTCCATTCCATTTATTTTTATCCTAAAAAACTCCCCAGTCATTAACGATTACAAGCATACCCATAACATGGTATAGCCACCACTTTGCTTGAAAATATGGAGAGTGGTATTCAGTATTGGATTTGCCCCCAAACATAACACTTTCTATTCAGGACAAAAAGAGAATTGCCTTGCCATATGTTTTGGTGCATTACTTTAGTGCCTTGTTGCAAACAGGGTGCATGTTTTGGAATATTTTATTCTGTACATGTTTTGGAATATTTTTATTCTGTACATACTTCCTTCTTTTCAATTATGTTAGTATTGTGGAGTAACTACAATGCTGTTGATCCATCCTCAGTTTTCCCCTAACACAGCCATTAAACTCCTAAAGTCACCATTGGCCTCATGATGAAATTTCTTTACTGTTTCCTTCCTTTCGGGCTACTGAGTTAGGAAAGACGCATGTATCTTTGTAGTGAATGGGTTTATGATACCCTATCCAAAGGGTAATTAATAACTTCACCATGGTCAAAGGGATATTCAGTGTCTGCTTACATTTTTTTTTTACTTCTACCAATAAGTGCCCTTTGCGAGGCATTGGAAAACCTCTGTGGTCTTTGTGGTTGAACCTGTGTTTGATATTCACTGCTCGACTGAGGGAACTTATTTTTTATGTGTGGGGTACAGAGATGAGGTAGTCATTCATCAAATAATGTTAAACACTGTTATTGCACACCAAGTCCAAATGTTCAGCTTTTCATTTTTTATTAATTTGTAAGAATTCGAAAAACATAATTCTACTTTGACATTGTGGTATTGTGTGACAAAGGTCAGTGACACAAAATATTTTAAATTCAGGCTGTAATACAACACAATGTGGAAAAAGGGGTGTGACTGCTTTCTGAAAGCACTGTATTTCTTAATTTTGTGCTTTCAATATAATCACCTGTCTTACCCCTCATTATTTTGGCCATTGATTCATTTCTGTCACTTCGACTATAGGATGGAAAATGAAAATAGTTGCCTTTT
This sequence comes from Oncorhynchus kisutch, assembly GCF_002021735.2. Classification (NCBI taxonomy): domain Eukaryota; kingdom Metazoa; phylum Chordata; class Actinopteri; order Salmoniformes; family Salmonidae; genus Oncorhynchus; species Oncorhynchus kisutch. Next base: position 34,068,031 of record NC_034175.2, read on the forward strand.
AGTATTTGGGCCACTTGGTTTATATTTTCAGAGCTTTAATTGGAACATGTTTTATCGTTTTCATACCGCTTCACATACTCCTTTTGCCTTAATAACCACACAATACACATATTGAACGCTCTACTACCCTATTTCATTTGACTTAGAAACTGCTAAGTTATTTATGTAGCCTAATGGTAACATTAATTACCCATACATCACAATTAAAATGTTTGAAAATGGAATACAGAAATATCTCATTTACATTAGTAGTCAAACCTGAGTCAATACTTTAGAAGCACCTTTGGTGGCGATTACAGCTTTGAGTCATCATGGGTATGTCTGTATCAGCTTTGGTGATTTTCTCCCATTCTTTGCAGATTTTCTCAAGTTCTGTTAGTTAGATGGGGAGCGGCAGTGAACAGCAATCTTCAAGTTGTTCCACAGATTTTCAATGGGATTCAAGTATGGGCTTTAGCTGGGCCCTGGACTTTCACATTCTTGTTCTGTGTTGCTTTGGCTGTAACCTTGGGGCCATTGTCCTGTTGGAATGTAAATCTATGCCCCATTCTAATGTCGTTTTCACTCTGAAGCAGGTTCTCATCAAGGATTTGCCTGTATTTGGCTCCATTCATTGTTCCCTCTATCCTTACCAGTCTCCAAGTCCCTGCTGCACTGATGCTGCCCCCACCATGCTTCATGGTAGGGATGGTGTTAGGCGGGTGATGAGCTGTGCCTGTTTTTTTTTCCCAGACATGGTGCTTTGCAGTAAAATGTTTGTCTCATCAGATCACAGAACATTTTGCCTTATGCTCTGTGCCTTTTTCTCAGGAGTGGCTTCCGTCTGGAATGGTAAAGTGCTGTAGATATTGTTGTCCTTCTGTTCTCCAGTTCTGTCAGAGAGGTCATTGTGTTCTTGGTCACCCAAGGTCCTTCTTGCTCGGTTGTTCAGTTTGGTCGGATGGTCCGCTCTAGGCAGTCTGGGTAGTTTCATATTTTTTAAATGATGAGACCACTGTGCTCTTGGAAAATTTCAACACACTAGAAATTGATTCATACCCTTCATACCCTGCCTTATCACAATTCTGTCTTGGAGATCTACGGACAGTTCCTTGGACTTCATAGTGTAGTTTCTGCTCTAACAAGCACTGTCAATGTGGGACCTTATATAGACATGTGTGTTTCCTTCCAAATTTTATTTTTTTATTTTACCAGGTAGGTTGACTGAGAACACATTCTCATTTACAGCAATAACCTGGGAAACAGTTACAGGGGAGAGGAGGGGGATGAATGAGCCAATTATACTGTAAATAATGTCCAAACAATTGAATTGGCCACAGGTTGACTCCAATCATGTTGTTGTGACATCTCAAGAAGGATCAATAGCAATGTGTTGTGAATACTTATGTAAATGAGATATTTCTGTATTTAATTTTCAATTAATTTGTTAACCTTTCTAAAAACATGTTTTCACTTTGTCATTATGCGGTATTGTGTGGAGATTGGTCAGAAAAGGGGATAAGTTCAGCGGTATGAATACTTTCTAAAGGCACTGTATCATTCATCTTTTTTTCTGGATATTCTGCCAAAAATGTAAGTCCTCCCCCAATAACGGAAGGAAACACAGCAACAGATATGACTTGTTCTAGGCTTTTTTTTCTTCTTTTTTTTTTGACGTATATTGTAACTCGAGCTCCGTCTTGTCTGCTGAGAGGAACCTGTGGTCTGGGTTGTGGTTGACACCTGTGGAACTATTACACTAAACACAAGTTGTCATGACGTCACTGTTCCCATGACAATGATTATAATCTGATCTCTATCAAAGATAGTGAATTTTACTGTGTATGCGGAGAACTACATCAATAGGCAACAATATTCTGCTTTTCAAATCTATAGTTACATGTATGAACAGCATTCTTTTACTACATCTGGCAGGATGTAATTTCCTTTCAAATAATTCACAAGAACATTCGTAACCCTTCGCATACCACAAAACAAATAGACAACTTAGCCTATGTGGTTTGTGTTGAGTAGATATTTATGTTGGCTACAGAGAGCACTGTGAATCTGTTTTTGTGCAAGTGCAAGTGAAGTTGGTGACCCTCAGCCACAGATAACAGAATGCTGCTGGTTAAAACAGACAAGGCAGTAGCTCTCTCTCGCTGTGATACGCTGACCCCTGCTCTTAACCCCCATACTATTTTTAACCCCCAACCCACCCAGAGAACAACTTATAAATGATGTTCATCTCCTGCTGGTCCCACGGCAAATGCCTTGCCTTTATTGTTTCGTCGTCTCTTATCCTGCCAAAGCTTTGATTCATTTTCTCTTTCACCCTTTTAGCTAAACATATCATGTGAATTTGGAGCTTTGTTCCTGACAGGCCTTGTCTTACCTTGCTCTCACCACAGGCTCCAATCTCTTCCCAGAGGATGCATGCAGTGGAGGAGGAGAGGAAGTCTGCGGGATTCAAAGACTTTACCTATCCTCTCCGTTTTCTTTCTTTGACTCTTTGCTTTCCTTCCCCCTCCCTACGTTGACCTGTTCTGTCTGTGAGTGTCTGACGCCTCTCATCCCGAACCCACAGCCCAGCCCAGGAGTACCATGAGTAGAGAGTCAAGGCTGAGGAACTGCAGCCCTGGTGTGCAGGTTTTTGTTCCAGCCTAGCTCTTAATTGTTTTCAACTTGATTGAGATCTTTTTGGACGATTATGATTAGTTTATTATTTGAGACAGGTGTGCTGAACTGGAAAAAAATGTTGGCTATTTTAAATTGTCACAATTGTTTGTATGTTTTGGTTTGGATTCACAGTCCAGTGTGGAAACTAAGAGTAGCCAGTGAGTGTGTAATAGAAAGTGCAGCGTGCAAGGAAGACCCCAGGGTTCGGGTCTGGAAGCACGCTTTACACTGCATCTAAAGGCTAGCTCCAGTATTGCAGTTTAGCTGAAATCTAGCCCAAAAAAGACAATTCCCATAGATGACCCCAGAGAAGTCAAATTTGAAAATGTGCAATACCATGTAGTGGTTTCTGTTACAGCAACACAGATCTACATATCCTCAACACTACCAAACAGAAGTTAAATGCACAGAAGTCAAATGCTAAGTACATGCATTAACACAACAGGCACATTTCCAGACCACATTAAAATATCACGATTGATATGACTAGAGCACTCCGACACACCTCTTGCCCCCATCCTACAGAGGGGGAGAGAGAGAAAGAGAGAAAGAGAGAAAGAGAGCTTGGCTATCATCTCTGTCTTCCCCCTCTTCCTCCTCCTAATACTGGGGACAGCTTCTAAGTAATGTTTTTGTCTGGCTGAGGTGAGATGTTCACAGAACTGTCTGATGGGCTGTGGAGATAAACGGTTCACACTCATCCTCCTGCATGTCACAGAGTCAACTGTAATTAGTAGCTGTGGAAACTGTGGGGAAATGTTTTTATTTGACCAAAAAAACTAAACATGCAATGCATTTAAAATTCCTTGAGGATAACACAAAAAACATTTAGAAACGTATTTCCATTGTTGTCCTCTTGTTGATTTGATCACGAGCGCCTTTGAAATGGTTTGGTTTCCATCCGAGTGTTGATGGTTTGATTGAGAATGGGTGGCCCGGGTGAAGATGCATTGTGTTATCAGTCATGGAACAAAAAATCATAATTGAAAACATTTAAAGACATTTTTGAAGAGGATAAGGATGATTTTTATGTCGATGTATGATTACTATCATACTCATTCACATTAGGATAAAAATGCCTTAGTGATTTTACAGCTTTGAGCACAATTGTAGGTAGCATCTGCTTGTGCAGCCATATCACAGTGGTGGTGTCTGAAATCTGTCTTGCCTACTACTTATTTAAACTGCACACTGTGTACTCATTTTACTACATACTATTTAGAACATACTGTTTTGTGAAAACGTATGCAGTAAGCAACAAATATTAACATACTACTCATCCATACTGAGAAGGTGTCACCTGAATGTGCAATCGCGCTTTTCCCAGTGCTTAATTTGAGCTGGATCCTTCTTTTCAGAACCAATTTGAGATTCACTTTTTATGATCTCTCTATGCTGTGATAGACGTGAGCCTACAACTCTCATCTCTACAGCGTTGCACTTCATCATTTATTTCCTTATAGAATCATAGCCGCGTGAAGGGTTCTGGAGGAGCTGCAGCACCCGTGATAAATTGAAATACATTTGCTAAAGTTATAGAGTTACTGCTATCTGTTCAGAAAGAAATGAAATAATTTAGAATAGCCTACTACATCATGAAAATGCCTATAATTAGTCACAGAGGATCAATAGCTTCTTAAAACATTGCCTAGCTGTGAATTCGATCATATATATTTAAGGTTGTACAAAAAATGGAATCTTAGCATATCGATAATCTTGTTCCCAGACTCACTTCCGCCCCAATTGTGAGGAGAAACTGGCCAATGCGTCAGACTTGGCCTTTGTTAGCCAATAAGAAAGACTTGTGAAACTCCTGCCATGATAGGAATTGGTTTAATCGGCTAAATCTACCAACCAATCATTTTCCACAACACCTTCCCTCACTTTTCTTGTACACCTCTGTCATATCGGTCCAACATCTTGGCATTAAAGATATTGTGTTTGTAACTCTTATTGGGATAGTATTCCCCACAAGCGCAACACACATCGACCACCGATTTAAAGGGTGTAGTCATTCTTCTCCTCAGTGAAGCCATAGCTAGCTATGGTAGGGCCTGTAGTTTTGTCTCTCTTTGAGGCCAAGGGGAATGCTTTTGCTAGCACACCACAAGTTCCTGAACCAAGCCTTGCAGTCATTTGATTCGCAAAAAGTAAATAACAAATACTTTACTCGGTAGGTTCCCTCCCATAACATTCTATGGTCACTCCCACAGCGATATCTCTCATATCAGTGGTGCTGTGATGGAGAGCAAACTTTTCACTCGCAGACTGTCCAGTCTGCTCAGGTCAGGTAGATTACTGGACCACATCTAACACTAACACTAACACTAACACTAACACTAACACTAACACTAACACTAACACTAACACTAACACTAACACACACTAACACACACTAACACACACACACACACACACACACACACACACACACACACACACACACACACACACACACACACACACACACACACACACACACACACACACACACACACACACACACACACACAAAACAAGCATACATTTTTGTCAAGAAAATTCATATTGAGGTGAATTTACGCAAGACGACCCAAGAATCACATTAATGGGAGCCGATACATGTATTATAATATTCTGTACACCAGACTCAGACAGTATCTACACCTTCGCCATTCAGCTATGTGATTGAAAATCTTGAGAGCAGAAGTTAGGGGAGCTTTGATACACCAAAGCGTCAATATAAAATCTAAATGGTTTGTGTCCTATCCCGTTGACCCCTAATTTTGAGGGGTCATTTTGCTCCTAATACTGGTATTTGTGAGCGAAGAAGAGAGCCTCGTCACACGTCGAATCACTGCAAGGTTATTGTGCCTTTGTTACCTCTAACACTAGCACATTTTTCCCCTACTACCAGCCTTTGGTGGGGGGTAACAAGGTGGGCATCAAGTATCTGGGGAGACGCATGTGTGTGGGTACGGATGCCCTTTTAAAGGCAGAAGAGCAGGAATACACTGTAGCATCATGGGTTCTACAGGAAGGTAGTGGGAGGCATGGGAAAATATTAAATATGACATTTGACTGGTGAGGCATCACACGTCAGAATATGAGCCACCTCTGAGTTAGGTGGAGGTGTCTTGATGTGGTTGACACTGACTTCAGTAGCTGAGACTGTGTCCTTCTGTGGGGACTAGTGACAGTAGCTCAGATTTTGAGTGTGTGTTTGTGAATCTAACGTTCAGGATACAGAGAGTTTTTTTAGGAGCAGAGGGCAGGTGCCTTCACGTGTTTGTGCCTGCATACAGAGGGTTCAGGAGTGTGTATCTGCAGAGTAAGGGGGGCAGGTGTGTGTGTGGAGTGTTGTGTATGTGTAGGGAGATTTTTTTAGGGTAGCATGCCATGTGTACCAGTGCTCTCTTCGCTTGGCTCTTGTCTATGCTGGTGCTCTGCTCCGAAGCTAGGAAAGACCATCCAAAGAAGACCAAAGAAAGAAGAATACCATTAGATCATCAAAAGTCCATTAGAGAAGGTAAGAGGTGCTTTACTGTAAATGATCAGGTTACCGTTCATAATTAGCATTTTATGATGTAATTACATGTAAATATTCACACATTGGTGCCACTCTATACTGTGCCATGGTAAGAATCAGCTATGGTCTTTAGGAATAATGTGCACAGTAGTTAACACAAAATTAGTTACCTGCAAAATATATCAGGTTGCCACAGCAAACCATCTCCAAACAAAATACACAAGTCTGTTTTCCAAAACTTTTTAGGAGTTCCTTTCCCCCTCTCGTTCATGATCGCGGATTGCATACCTGGGCTCAAATACCATACAGTTTCTTTCAAATACTATATCTTTGCTGTGCTTGATTGAGCTTGCCCGGCACAATGGAATCATTGTAATAGTCCCAAACGTGCAAGGCTCAACACGCTCAAAATATTTGAAAGAAAACAAATAATATTTGCACTTATCGTAAATGTATGTCAAAAGCAGTTCTAGGATCCCAAGGCAAACAGAGACAGGTATGTACAATGAAAAAGGTTATTTATTAAAGGTTCATGATTACAAAGTGACAATCCACTGGGCACAGCCATCATTTCAATGTCTAGTTTTGATTTACATTTGGTTGAGTTGTCAACTAACATGAATTCAATATGAAATCAACAAAAAAATATCACCATGTCTTTAGACTTTGGTTAAAAGTTGGGTTCCCAAAATTAAAAGTTGGTAAAAGTTCCCAAAATCCTTTACGTTAGTGGTAGTGGATCACTACTCTGAATAGCTTGTTCCATCTCATCCCACAGATGACCAATTAGATTGAGATCTGGTAACCTGGCAGGTCACTGCATTAAGCTGAATTCACTGTCATGGGGCATTATCCTGCTGAAAAAAATCAATTTGCAGATGGATACACTGCTACCATGAAGGGATGCACCTGATTGGCAATGATTTTCAGATATCCTGTGGCATTCAAAACGTTGCTCAACTTTTATCAAGGGCCCAATGTGTGCCATGAAAACACACCCCACACCATCACACCACCACCAGCCTGCAATGTTGACAGGTGGCATGATGTATGCACCTACCTCATGTGGGTTTCTCCATACTCTAGTCCTCACATCAGCGTGAAACAGCAGGAACCGGGATTCATCAGACTAGGCAATGTTTTTCCAATTCTCCAGTGTCCAACGTTTTCGTTCGTTAGCCCACTGCAACCGCAATTTCTTGATTTTTGCTGAAAGTGGAAATCTGTAAGGTCGTCAGCTGCCATAACCCATTCAAGTCAAGGTACGATGAGTTGTGCATTCTTTTATGGGTCTTTGGGCACCAGTGATGTACTGGACTGTCAGTTGACTGTCTGTAGCCCGTCTGTTTCTCTGCACAATGTGTCAACCTCCTTTCATCAATGACCCGCTTTTGACCACTGGCCTGCCGTTGACTGGATGTCCTTTGTGTGGTGGACCATTCTTGATACACACGGGAAACTGTTGAAAAACCCAGCAGCACCTGGCACCTACTACCATACCCCGTTCAAAGGCCCTTACATCGTTTGTCTTTCCCATTCACCCTCTGAATGGCACACATACAAGATCCATGTGTCAATTGTCTCAAGGCTTAAAAATCCTGTCTCCCCTTCAGCTACACTAATTTGAAGTGGATTTAACAGGTGACATCAATAAGGGATCATAGCTTTTATCTGGATTCACCTGGTCAATCTACGTCTATGTCATGGAAAGAGCATTACTAATGGTTTTGTACACTCAGTGTATTGTACCAGTCAAAAGTTTTTCTTTATTTTGTACTACATTGTAGAAAACTATGAAATAACACATGAAATCATGTGACCTGGCCTCCACAATCACCCGACCTCAACCCAACTGAGGCAGCACTCCATCACTCTCCTTCTTGGTCAAATAGACCTTACCCATGCTGGAGGTGTGTTGGGTCATTGTCCTGTTGAAAACAAATTATAGTCCCACTAAGCGCAAACCAGATGGGATGGCGTATCCCTGCAGAATGTTGTGGTTGCCATGCAGGTTAAGTGTGCCTTGAATTCTAAATAAATCACTGAGTGTCACCAGCAAAGCACCCCCACACCATCACACCTCCTCATCCATGCTTCACGTGGGAACCACACACGTGGAGATCATCGGTTCACCTACTCTACATCTCATCAAAGACAGAGCGGTTGGAACCAAAAATCTCAAATTTGGACTCATCAGACCAAAGGACAGATTTCCACCGGTCTAAATGTCCATTGCTGTTTCTTGGCCCAAGCAAGTCTCTTCTTCTTATTGGTGTCCTTAAGTAGTGGTTTCTTTGCAGCAATTCTACCATGATTCCCGTAGTCTCCTCTGAACAGTTGATGTTGAGATGTGTCTGTTCCGATATTAGCAGGTGCATCTTGTCTTCATAGCTCGCATACATGAATTTCCAATAGTGTGTCCCAGTACTAAAACAAATTATTCTTACTAATTTTGGAAGAAACAAGGCTGAATCCTTGAACATAGAGTGCTGACACCCTGTAGAAGCCATAGGAATTGCATACTGGGAGGTAGATTTCATTATTTCCCTATACGTTCCACTGTAAGAGCTGGTCTCTCAAAAACAAAACATTTCCAGTTGGTTTATCTTTGGATTTTCTCCTACCATATCTATTGTGTTATAGTCTCATATATTATTTTAACATTTCTACAAACTTCAAAGTGTTTTCTTTCCAATGGTACCAATTATATTATATATGCTTCAGGGCCTGAGCAACAGGCAGTTTACTTTGGGCATGTCAGTCAGGTGGAAATTGAGAAAAAAGGACCCTAGCCTGAAGAAGTTTTAAAAAATGTATCTGTTTGGGCTTCTTGCGGTCCATTTGTAGTCTGCAAATGATTTGTAATTAGGGGTGTATCTGAGCTCCATCAGCTAGGACTTGACATTGGTTAATCAAATCTCCCCATTCATTCTCAATTTTGCATTCCTTCCCAAACAGCTACAACTGTATATGCATTTCCACATCAAGTCTTCTCTTCAGTTGGGCTTGGGGATGGAACATCTGAGCTTGTGGTCGTTTTGGGGGGAAGGGTGGGGAGTGTGTATGAGTGGTGTGTGTATCCCACATCTGTTGCTATGGGGTAATGGTGTTTGGATATAGGATGAATCACAATAGTTGTTCGCCAAAATAATAATTGCTTTCCAAAATGTAATTTTTGTCATGGCAATCCTGGTTTTAGGTAACAACTCTTTCATATGAACTGTCTACATTATTATGAATAATTGTGTTAATTGTGGCAATAGATTAAGATATGCCAATTTGTATAGCTGTATTTGCTAAATAACTGTATACAATACAATCCGAGGAGGGTGTTGGAAATGATGTTGGCAGTTAATCTGCTTCTGTTCTGTGAGTGGCACTGTGTGCTCTTTTTAAAGGATGGGTCCCCATTTCTCAAAGTCCCTAGGATCCAGGTGGACAGGGGTGGTCTGCCTGTCCCTGGGATGACAACCCAACTTGGGATGGGGGGAGGTTTTAGCGGGTGAAATACTGGAGAACTTACTTAGTAGCAGTGCAAATATCATGTAACAGCTATATGGACACTAAATCATCATGGTACATTTCATGGTAAGTTTACAAACATATATTATAATAGAATTAAATCTTGTATCTCATTATGGTAAATGGTGAAATACAGTGCATTTTGGAAAGTATTCAGACCCCTTGACTTTTCTCACATTTTGTTATGTTATTTTATTCTAAAATGGATTAAATAGTTATTTTTCCCTCATCAATCTACACACAATACCCCATAATGACAAAGCAAAAACAGGTTTTAGATATTTTTTATCATAGGTACACTTCAACTGTGAGAGGCGGAATCTAAAACAAAAATCCAGAAAATCACATTGTATGATTTTTAAGTAATTAATTTGCATTTTATTGCATGACATAAGTATTTGATCACCTACCAACCAGTAAGAATTCCGTCTCTCACAGACCTGTTAGTTTTTCTTTAAGAAGCCCTCCTGTTCTCCACTCATTACCTGTATTAACTGCACCTGTTTGAACTCGTTACCTGTATAAAAGACATGTCCACACACTCAATCAAACAGACTCCAACCTCTCCACAATGGCCAAGACCAGTGAGCTGTGTAAGGACATCAGGGATAAAATTGTAGACCTGCACAAGGCTGGGATGGGCTACAGGACAATAGGCAAGCAGCTTGGTGAGAAGGCAACAAATGTTGGCGCAATTATTTGAAAATGGAAGAAGTTCAAGATGACGGTCAATCATCCTCGGTCTGGGGCTCCATGCAAGATCTCACCTCGCGGGGCATCAATGATCATGAGGAAGGTGAGGGATCAGCCCAGAACTACACGGCAGGACCTGGTCAATGACCTGAAGATATCTGGGACCGCAGTCTCAAAGAAAACCATTAGCAACACACTACGCCGCCATGGTTTAAAATCCTGCAGCGCATGCAAGGTCCCCCTGCTCAAGCCAGCGCATGTCCAGGCCCGTCTGAAGTTTGCCAATGACCATCTGGATGATCCAGAGGAGGAATGGGAGAAGGTCATGTGGTCTGATGAGACAAAAATAGAGCTTTTTGGTCTAAACTCCACTCGCTGTGTTTGGAGGAAGAAGAAGGATGAGTACAACCCCAAGAACACCATCCCAACCGTGAAGCATGGAGGTGGAAACATCATTTTTTGGGGATGCTTTTCTGCAAAGGGGACAGGACACCTGCACCGTATTGAGGGGAGGATGGAGGGGGCCATGTATCACGAGATCTTGGCCAACAACCTCCTTCCCTCAGTAAGAGCATTGAAGATGGGTCGTGGCTGGGTCTTCCAGCATGACAACGATCCGAAACACACAGCCAGGGCAACTAAGGAGTGGCTCCGTAAGAAGCATCTCAAGGTCTCAAGTTGGCCTAGCCAGTCTCCAGACCTGAACCCAATAGAAAATCTTTGGAGGGAGCTGAAAGTCTGTATTGCCCAGTGACAGCCCCGAAACCTGAAGGATCTGGAGAAGGTCTGTATGGAGGAGTGGGCCAAAATCCCTGCTGCAGTGTGTGCAAACCTGGTCAAGAACTACAGGAAATGTATGATCTCTGTAATTGCAAACAAAGGTTCCTGTACCAAATATTAAGTCCTGCTTTTCTGATTTATCAAATACTTATGTCATGCAATAAAATGCAAATTAATTACTTAAAAATACAATCTGATTTTCTGGAATTTTGTTTTAAATTCTGTCTCTCACAGTTGAAGTGTACCTATGATATAAATTACAGACCTCTACATGCTTTGTAAGTAGGAAAACCTGCAAAATCGGCAGTGTATCAAATACTTGTTCTCCCCACTGTATAAAGAAAGAAATATGACATTTACATAAGTATTCAGACCCTTTACTCTGTACTTTGTTGAAGCACCTTTGGCAGCGATTTCAGCCTCAAGTCTTCTTGGGAATGATGTTACTAGCTTGGCACACCTGTATTTGGGGCGTTTCTCCCATTCTTCTCTGCAGATCCTCTCAAGCTCGGTCAGGTTGGATGGGGAGCGTCAGCTGCACAGCTGTTTTCAAGTCTCTTCAGAGATGTTGATTGGTCTCTGGCTAGGCTACTCAAGGACATTCAGGACATTCAAGGCCATTCAAGGACATTTATTCTCCCGAAGCCACTCCTGCATTGTCTTGGCTGTGTGCTTAGGGTCCTTTTGGAAGGTAAATCTTCACCCCAGTCTGAGGTCCTGAGTCCTCTGGAGAAGGTTTTCATCACGGACCTCTCTGTACTTTGCTCCGTTCACCTATCCCTTGATCTTGACTAGTCTCCCAGTCCCTATTGCTGAAAAACATCCCCACAGCATGATGCTCCCACCACCATGCTTCACTGTAGGGATGGTGCCAGTTTCCTCCAGATGTGAAGCTTGGCATTCAGGCCAAAGAGTTCAATCTTGGTTTCATCAGACCAGAGAATCTTGTGTCTCATCGTCTGAGAGTCCTTTGCGTGCCTTTTGGCCATCTCCAAGTGGCTGTCATGTGCCTTTTACTGAGGAGTGGCTTCCGTCTGGCCACTCTACCATAAAGGCCTGATTGGTGGAGTGCTGCACAGATGTTTGTCCTTCTGGAAGGTTCTCCCATTTCCACAGAGGAACTCAGTCAGAGTGATCATTGGGTTCTTGGTCACCTCCCTGAACAAGGCCCTTCTCCCCCGATTGCTCAGCTTGGCAAGGCGGCCAGCTCTAGGAAGAGTTTTGGTGGTTCCCAACTTCTTCCATTTAAGAATGATGGAGGCCACTGTGTTCTTGGGGACCTTCAATGCTGCAGAAATTCTTTAGTACTCTTCCCCAGATCTGTGTCTCGACACAATCCTGTCTCTGAGCTCTACGGACAATTCCTTTGAGCTCATGTCTTGGTTTTTGCTTTGACATGCACTGTCAACTGTGGGACCTTATATAGACAGTTATGTGCCTTTCCAAATGATGTCTATTCAACAAGAATTTACCCCAGGTGGATTCCAATCAAGTTGTAGAAATATCTCAAGGATGATCAATGAAAACAGGATGCACCTGAGCTCAATTTCGAGACTCATAGCAAAGGGTCTGAATACTTATGTAAATAAGGTATTCATGTTTTTCATATTTAATACATTTGCAAAAATTTCTATAAACCTGTTTTTGGTTTGTATTGTGTGTAGATTGATAAGGATTTTTTTAATTTAGTACATTTTAGAATGAGGCAATAATGTAGATGACAGAAAACTTTATATACTCCAAGATAGTGCCAAACAGCATCCACCAGTGCAGAAGGAGGGTGGTAAATCCTTGCTACAAACAAGTGCATACAAACAAGGCCTCTATAACCAAACATTCAAACCTGTTGGGAATAGTGACATTATGCTACAAGTGTAGCACATATATAGCCACCCCTCCCTTCTTTTGTCAGCCTATCACATCTGAAAATGTTGCAATGTCCATTTCAATGTTGTTCTCCATGATTGAGCCGTTTAGCTAGGTCTCTGTGAGAACCAGAATGTCAGGGTTCGTGTCATGCACCCAGACATCCAGAAGGTCCATATTTTACATCAAGCGTTGTACGTTTATGTGTAACAACCCTTCAACATTGTTTTACTTAGTTACTTTACACCACTGCCACATCCACATGGTACGAGTGGTAACTGAATGGTTTAATGAGCATGAAAAAAAGCACACAGCTCTCTATAAAAGCACACACCCCATAAAAAAACGAACTGTTTTTGCTTTGTCATTATGGGGTATTGTGTGTACATTGATGAGGGAAAAAACTATTTAATCCATTTTAGAATGAGGATGTAACTTAACAAAATGTGGAAAAAGTCAAGGGGTCTGAATACTTTCCGACGGCACTGTATATGGCTTTCTTTACTTTTTTGCATGCAATTATTTAATAACAACAATTGGGTATGCTTTTATAATGTATTATAATATATGTTATGTCTCTATATGAAGGGCATTTTTGACTGATAAAAATGGCTGCCATTTATCAGGATCATTACCAGATGACAATTAGACATTGGGGGGTCACACATGGTTATGACAAGTCTTACAATGCATAGCCAAACCACAGCATAATGACATAATAATGCATAAATTTTTTCTCATATCCTAAATTAATATATTATTTCTTACGGATCCTATCCATAACACTGGACTGTTGAGGCCTCATCCAAACTGACAGGGTATTAAAGCTATTTGGGACCTTAACCTTTTTATATAACCCTAAAAGTGACTGACAACATTTTTTCCCCAGCTATAAACCCAAACAAAATTTGTTTGGACCTATCTGACAGCTCTGATGTTGTCTTTGTGTCGTGGAGGAACCCTAACCGTGTAGTAGGAGACCACTGCTATGAGAGCACACTACAATACAGGAACCACTGTGACACGGACTGGCAGGTACAGGACTTTCAATGCTATTCTAAGTTCCTACAGAGAGAAACTATTTTAGGACGCATGTTAGCTATAGTAGGGTAATAGCTAATGAATGTAAAATGGTTGCTACCATAGAAACAGAAGGTTGCTGTCTGGTCCTTTTTCTCAGTCCCTAATAAACGGTCAGTCACAGGTGCATAGGTTTCGAACAGAAAGATAAATACCCACACACTGCCAAAGGGTTTTAAAAAATTCCAATATAGAGGCTCAGATATCTTGCCATTGCCAGCTTAACGTAAAGATGTGGAAACAGATTATATTGATACTAACAGATACTAGATATGAATTACAGTGCATTCGGAAAGTATTCAGACCCCTTGACTTTTTCCACATTTTGTTACGTTGCAACCTTATTCAAAAGTAATCTGATAAATCTAAACACAATACCCCATAATGACAATGCAAAAACAGATTTTAAGAAATTTTCCCAAATGTATTAAACATTAAACTGAAAAACCTTATTTACATAAGTATTCAGACTCAAAATTGAGCTCAGGTACATTCTGTTTCCATGATCGTCCTTGAGATGTTTCTACAACTTGATTGGAGTCCACCTGGGGTAAATTCAATTGATTGGACATAATTTGGAAAGGAACACACCTCTCCTATATAAGGTCCCACAGTTGACAGTGCATGTCAGAGCAAAAACCAAGCCATGAGGTGAAAGGAATTATCTGTAGAGCTCGGAGACAGGATTGTGTCGAGACACAGATCTCGGAAAGGTTAGCAAAAAACGTCTGCAGTATTGAATATCCCAAAGAACACAATGACCTCCATCATATTTAAATGGAATAAGTTTGTAACCACAAAGACTCTTCCTAGAGCTGGCCGCCTGGCCAAACTGAGCCATCGGGGGTGAAGGGCCTTGGACAGGGGGCTGACCAAGAACCCAATGCTCACTCTGACAGAGATCCAGAGTTTCTCTGTGGATATGTGAGAACCTTCCAGAAGGACAACCATCTCTGCAGCACTCCACCGATCTGGCATTTATGGTTGAGTGGCCAGACGGAAGCCACTCCTCAGTAAAAGGCACATGACAGCCCGCTTGAAGTTTTCCAAAAGACACGTGAAGGACTTTCAGACCATGAGAAACAAGATTCTCTGGTCTGATGAAACCAATATTGAACTATTTTGCCTGAATGCCAAATGTCACGTCTGGAGGAAACCTGGCACCATCTTTACGGTGAAGCATGGTGGTGGCAGCATCATGCTGTGAGAATGTCCTTCAGCGTCTGGGACTGGGAGACTAGTATTCACCCCCTTGGCATAATTCCTATTTTGTTGCCTTACAAACCGAAATTAAAATAGATTTTGGTTGGTTGGTATCATTTAATTTACACAACATGCCTACCACTTAAATAAACAAGAAATAAGACCAAAAAAATTGATAACCATCCACCACCCCAAAGTCAATATTTTGTAGAGATACCTTTTGCAGCAATTACAGCACAAGACTCTTGGGTTATGTCTCTATATGCTTGGCACATCTAGCCACTGGGTTTTTTGCCCATTCTTCAAGTCAAAACTGCTCCAGCTCCTTCAAGTTGGATGAGTTCCGCTGGTGTACAGCAATCTTTATGTCATACCACAGATTTTCAATTGGATTGAGGTCTGGGCTTTTCCAAGACATTTAAATGTTTCCCCTTAAACCACTCGAGTGTTGCTTTAGCAGTATGCTTAGGGTCATTGTCCTGCTGGACGGTGAACCTCCATCCCAGTCTCAAATCTCTGGAAGACTGAAACAGGTTTCCCTCAAGAATTCCCTGCATTTAGCGCTGCCCAGTCCCTGCCAATGAAAAACATCACCACAGCATGATGCTGCCACCACCATGCTTCACTGTGGGGATGGTATTCTCGGGGTGATGAGAGGTGTTGGGTTTGTGCCAGACATAGCATTTTCCTTATGTTTGGTCAGTCTCCCACATGCCTTTTGGCGAACACCACATGTGTTTGCTTATTTTTTTCTTAAAGCAATGGCTTTTTCTGGCCACTCTTCCGTAAAGCCCAGCTCTGTGGAGTGTACGGCTTAAAGTGGTCCAATGAACAGACACTCCAGTCTCTGCTGTGGAGCTTTGCAGCTCCTTCAGGGTTATCTTTGGTCTCTTTGTTGCCTCTCTGATTAATGCCCTACTTGCCTGGTCCTTGAGTTTTCGTGGGTGGCCCTTCCTTGGCAGGTTTGTTGTGGTGCCATATTCTTTAAATTTTTTATTAATGGGTTAAATGGTGCTCCGTGGGATGATCGAAGTTTTGGATATTTATTTATAACCCAACCCTAATCTGTACTTCTCCACAACTTTGTCCCTGACCTGTTTGGAAAGCTCCTTGGTCTTCATAGTGCCGCTTGCTTGGTGGTGCCCCTTGCTTTGTGGTGTTGCAGACTCTTAGGACTTTCAGAACAGGTGTATATATACTAAGATCATGTGGCAGATCAGGTGACACAGATTGCACACAGGTGGACTTTATTTAATTAGTTTTGTGACTTCTGACGATAATTGGTTGCACCAGATCTTATTTAGGGGCTTAATATCAAAGGGGGTGAATACATATGCACACACCTCTTTTCTCTTTTTTATTTTAGAATATTTTTAAACAAGTTATTTTATTTTATTTCACTTCACCAATTTGGACTATTTTGTGTATGTCCATTACATGAAATCCAAATAAAAATCTATTTAAATTACAGGCTGTAATGCAACAAAATAGGAAAAACGCCAAGGGGGTGAATACTTTTGCAAGGCACCGTGCATGGCTGTAATTTAACAACATTTGGAAAAAGTCAGGGGGTCTGAATAATTTTCGAATGCACTGTATATTAATGTGTTTGATTCTGAACAGGTTGTTGTACTGAAGGAGTTCTCCTACCAGGTGGACAAGCCAGACAGGAAGAGGAGATATTACTTCAGGATACGGATGAGATACGACTGTCTGTTTGGTGACCTGAAGACTTGGAGTGGATGGACACCAACTAGATACTGGAGAAATGAGACCGAGACAGGTAGAGCGATTCTTTCTGCCTTTGGCTTTCTATGTTCCATTCCTTCTCCCCCTCACTTTCCTTTTATTTCTCACTCTCTCACATTTAACCATAGGTCAATTGTTTAGCCCATTAACAAAATAAGGGAACAGTAGTATATTTGATGAATGAGGCTAAAATGACTTTTTCAAATACTCATACTCTTTCTGTCAACAGGTCCCTGTGCCACAGAGATAAATGTCATTGTTTATGTTGTGACCATTTTACCTTTGTTGATCTGTTTCCTGCTGATAGTCACTTTCTCACAGAACAGGCAAGTGGTCAAGTCTATTCTATTCTGCAATGATATGCTAACGATTAAAGAGCAATTTAGAATTGTGTAGATCCTGAGT
This sequence comes from Oncorhynchus kisutch, assembly GCF_002021735.2. Lineage (NCBI taxonomy): Eukaryota > Metazoa > Chordata > Actinopteri > Salmoniformes > Salmonidae > Oncorhynchus > Oncorhynchus kisutch. Next base: position 34,085,495 of record NC_034175.2, read on the forward strand.
AGGTCATACATACATATAATCATAATGCAATAATTGTTTGCCAACAGGGTCAGAAGACTCTTCCTACCTCACATCCCAGACCCCAAACACACCTGTGAAACTCTCTTCAGTATGGACCAGTTTCAGGTAACAGACTGAAGTTATATTCATAGTTGATAATATAGTTTGGTAAACACTTACTTTACCTTTACTTTGAGGGGTATACGTAAAGCAGTCATAAAACCTGTATGAACAAGGTATTCTTCACAATACATCTATTTAACACCATTCATATGGAGTTTAAGTTCTACAGAGTTGCACAAGAGTTGTAGCGACCTACAGTACCTCAATTAACCTCTTACCTTTCTATCTCTCTGTTGGCAGTGGCACAACACAGAGCCCAGTGTGGAATGTGAGACAGTTGACATAGAAATGGTCAGCACAGCAAAGACTGAGGAGGAAGAAGAAGCAGAGAGGGAAGATGGACAAGCTGAAGAAGAATCCACTCATATTGACCCGGTTTCTCATCTAACAGGCCTCCAGAGCTACCCTGACTTGGAGGTCAATGGAACATACGTGTTCTGGTGACGGACGGACCAAGATCTTCATTTCATTTTAAATTAAATTAACATTACTGAAATTGTGCTGATGAGGTGCTTGTGACGATGATGGCCTTGGACCAATGATGTACTGTATATAACTGTATGTGACATGATTGAACCAAAGGACTTGAAATTTTGCACACTGTTGTCTTTTTTGCACACTTGTATAGATTATTTGAAATCTTATTTATCTCTTTATTTCTGATAGATAAAACAAAAGTAGTACAATAAATAATAATAAGGACAATTTATATTATATACTGAACAAAAATGTAAGAGCTGGCAACAATTTACAAAGATTTTACTGTTACAGTTCATATAAGGAAATCAGTCAATTTAAATGAATTAATTAGGCCCTAATCTATGCATTTCACATGACTGGGAATACAGATATGCATCTGTTGGTCACATATACCTTTAAAAAAATGTGCCTCACAATGAGCCTCAGGATCTCATCACGGTATTTCTGTGCATTCAAATTGCCATTGATAAAATACAATTTTGTTAGTTGTCTGTAGCTTGTGCCTGCCCATACCATAAGTCCACCACCACCATGGGGCACTCTGTTCACAACATTGACATCAGCAAACTGCTTGCCCACACAACGCCATACCCTTGGTCTGTGGTTGTGAAGCCGGTTGGATGTACTGCCAAATTCTAAAAACGATGTTGGAAGTGGCTTATGGTAGAGAAATGAACATTCAATTCTCTGGTAACAGCTCTGGTGGATATTCCTGCAGTCAGCACGCCAACAGCACACTCTCCCTCAAAACTAGAGATATCTGTGGCATTGAGCTATGTGACAAAAAGTCACATTTTAGAGTGGCCTTTTATTGTCCCCCAGCACAAGGTACACCTGTGTAATGATCAGGCAATTTAATCCGTTGATATGCCACACCTGTCAGGTGGATGGATTATCTTGGCATAGGAGATATGCTCACTAACAGGGATGTAAACAACTTTGTGCACAAACCTTTAGAGAAGTAAGCTTTCAGTGCATTTAGAAAATTTCTGGGATCTTTTATTTCAGCTCATGAAACATGGGACCAAATCAAATCAAATTGTATTGGTCACATTCACATGTTTAGCAGATATTATTGTGAGTATAGCGAAATGCTTGTAACCAACACTTAACATGTTGCGTTTATATTTTTGTTCAGTGTATATTGTTGCTTTGACATATTCTTACACATTTTGTACATTTTGCAGCGTTAGTTAATACATACATGTTAAAAAATATGTTTTTGAATTATGTACATGTTATATCGTCTGGATGTTTATATTCTTTTGAGTGTTATAGAATGATAAACAAAGAATAACACAACACAAATGTAAATGCTGAATAAAACATACAAAAAAACAATAAACAAATAAAAGGAATGGCTTAGATTGAGAATATTTGGGGCTCATGCATGATGTTGGGTAAGAGATTATGTTTTGAGCTCATGTAAGGGGTGCGTAACTGGTAGCAGTGAAGTCCCACCTTGACGCGCGGCTTCAGCAGCGAGCTTACACCGGCCTCGGGGACGACCCGGAGGGCAAGGAGCACTGCAATCCGGACGGAGACGGTGGAAATCCCGCAGCATAGAAGGGTCCAACACATCCTCCTCCGGAACCCAGTATCTCTCCTCCGGACCGTACCCCTCCCAGTCCACGAGGTACTGAAGGCCCCTCGCCCAACGTCTCGAATCCAGGATGGATCGAACGGAGTACGCCGGGGCCCACTCGATGTCCATAGGGGGTGGAGGAACCTCCCGCACCTCAGCTTCCTGTAGCGGGCCAGCCACCACCGGCCTGAGGAGAGACACATGGAACGAGGGGTTATTGAGGTAAATGGGGGGAAGCTGTAACCTATAAAATACCTCGTTCACTCTCCTCAGGTATTTAAATGGCCCCACAATACGCGGACCCAGCTTCCGACAGGGCAGGCGGAGGGGCAGGTTCCGGGTCAGTTACTCTCGGGGTGAAAACCTGAGGTAAGGCTGACCGAGACCCCAGACGTTCCATGAACGCCATCCAGACCCTCGACGTGAATTGGGGACCCCGATCAGACACTATATCCTCAGGCACCCCATAGTGCCGGAAGAGTAAACAGGGCCTCCTAGGGAGACCGGGTAAAGGGAGGAGACGACAGGACTTAGAACGACCAGGATCGTGGTGAAGGTGGAAGATCGGTTATGAATCCACCGATAGGTGCGACCACGGCCGTTGTGGAATGGGTAAGGGTTGTAACTTACCTCTGGGCAGGTGCCTAGGAGCCCTTACACTGGGCGCACACCGAGCAGGAGGAAACATAAATCCTCACATCCATAGCCAAAGTGGGCCACCAGTACTTCCCACTAAGACAGCGCACTGTCCGACCGATCCCAGGATGACCAGAGGACCGTGTGGGCCCAATCATCCGGTCACGGACAGCAGATGGAACGTACAGACGCCCAGCTGGACACTGAGAGGGAGCGGGCTCTGCACATAACGCCCGCTCAATGTCCGTGTCCAGCTCCCATACTACCGGCGCCACCAAGCAAGAGGCAGTGAGTATGGGAGTGGGATCCATGGACCGCTCCTCTGTGTCATACTGCCGGGACAGTGCGTCTGCCTTAACGTTTTGGGAAACTGGTCTGTACGAAAGAGCGAAAACAAAACGGGTGAAAAACATGTCCCACCTTGCGTGGCGAGGGTTCAGTCTCCTCGCTGCCCAGATGTACTCCAGATTGCAGTGGTCAGTCCAGATGAGAAAAGGGTGTTTAGCCCCCTCAAGCCAATGTCTCCACGCCTTCAAGGCCTTGACTACAGCCAACAGCTATGGGTCCCCCACGTCGTAGTTTTGCTCCGCCGGGCTGAGCTTCTTCGAGAAGAAGGCACAGGGGCGGAGCTTCGGTGGTGTACCAGAGAGCTGAGAGCACCGCTCCTATCCCAGCCTCGGACGTGTCCACCTCCACTATGAATGACAAAGAGGGATCCGGATGGGCCAGCACTGGCGCCAAGGTAAACAGAGCCCTTAGTTGCCCAAAAGCCCTGTCCACCTCAACTGACCACTGCAGACGTACAGGACCCCCCTTCAGCAGTGAGGTAAGGGGAGCAGCCACCTGACCAAAACCCTGGATAAATCTCTGGTAGTAATTGGCAAACCCTAAAAATCGCTGCACCTCCTTTACCGTGGTGGGAGTCGGACAATTACGCACAGCTGAAATGCGGTCACTCTCCATCTCCACCCCCTGATGTGGAAATACGATACCCTAGGAGGGAGACGGCTTGCTGAAAGAACAGGCGTTTCTCAGCCTTGATGTACAGGTCATGCTCCCAACAGTCATCCAAGTACCTTGCGCACCAAGGACACATGCTCGGCGTGTGTAGCGGAGTATACCAGAATGTGATCAATATACACCACTACGCCCTGCACATGCAGGTCTCTGAAAATCTTGTCTACAAAGGATTGGAAGACTGATGTAGCATTCATCAACCCGTACGGCATGACGAGGTACTCATAATGCCCTGAGGTGGAACATAAACGCCGCCTTCCACTCATCTCCATCCCGGATACTAACCAGGTGGTATGTGCTCCTGAGATCCAGTTTTGTGAAGAAGCGCGCCCCGTGCATTGACTCAATCGCCGTGGCGATAATAGGTAACGGGTAACTGTACCTCACTGTGATTTGATTGAGACCTCGATAATCAATGCACGTGCGCAAACCTCCATCCTTCTTCTTCACAAAAAAGAAACTCGAGCAGACGGGTGAAGTGGATGACCGAATGTACCCATGATGCAGGGATTCGGAGAGCCACCGTCTCCGCTTGCGATAGGGGATACACATGACTCCTTGGAAGTGCAGAGTCTACTAGGAGATTTATCGCACAATCCCCCCGTCAATGGGGTGGTAATTGAGTCGCCTTCTTTATACAGAAGGCGAGAGCCAAATCAGCATATTCAGGGGGGATGCGCACAGTGGAGACCTGGTCTGGACTTTCCACCGTAGTAGCACCAACGGAAACCCCTACCTACCTCCCTGAGCACTCTCACGACTACCCCGTGAGAGCCCTCTGTTGCCATGAAATAGTGGGGTTATGATGAGCTAACCAGGGAAGGCCCAGTACCACAGGAAACGCAGGAGAGTCCATGAGAAAGAGACAGATTCTCTCCTCGTGACTCCCCTGCATCACGATGGCCAGGGAGATAGTGGCTTCCCTGATTAGCCCGGACCCCAATGGTTGACTATCCAGAGCGTGCACTGGGAAAGGTCTAGCCACAGGGATAATTGGGATCATAAATCGACGAGAGCCTTATGATGGGAATGCGGGGGAAAATCAGGAAAACAAATAGGTGCAAACAGTTGGACAACAGAGGACTCTCTGAGAGTGGTGCAGACTCACCTGGGGTGACGCCAGAGTGCCCTGCCTGCTGCCTCGACCCCAGAGGGACCAACCCGGACAATTTATTTTCTGTTTTATCCAAATAAGTTTATACAGTTATCTTTTTTTTTTTTTAAACCTAACTATTTAATTCAGACGCATTTCAGTATTGAGAATTTGGGTTGAAAATGTAAAACATTTGTGCAAAAAAGCAACAAGACATTTTAGTCCTCAGACTGATGCATCATGGTTTTGTAACTCTAATTTGCTACAGATATTTTATAACTGATTTAATGTGAATCACCCGGTGAATCGCTGTGACACACGAAATATGAGTGATAGCGTAATCCATGTGTAATAACTACGTAAATTTTTGGGGAATTTGTTCAATTCTTATGTGATGTGCAATCATATTCAGACCTGATTGGTCAACAAGCTTGTTTGAAAGTGTTATTTGGCGTGTACTTCTTAGACTCTGAAAGACCCAAACAGCGTTCCATAAATGATTGTAATAATTAATAGTTACATTAAACTAACAACATGTAAATGCAGTCTGTAATTAGCCTTTTGCTAAGCCCCGCCCACCTTCGTTACTGCTGCAATCTCAGGCAACATTTTCCTGGCTAACCCAATTCCCCATTCAACCACTAGCGAAATCCCCTTTTATACACAATCCGCAGCAAGGCGACTTCTAGCGACAAATCAAGGAGCCAATAGCGGATCTCACTGAAAAATAGTTAGCAACACGGGTGTGTTTATTAGTGCTGTCCAAGACAATACAAAAATCCCAGTTGGACACGCTGTGTACATTTGTATTTTTTTTATTTTACCGTAAGTGTCTGTGACTGGCACACATTGACTCTCCTCATTGTTGCAGCGAGCAGGCATCACAGGACAGCAAGTGTTTATCGCGCTGTCCATGCTGAAGTTGCAACATAATGAAAACCTGTTACAGAAATTGTATTTATTCACGTGTTTCGCACTCTGGTTCGCATCCACTCTTTCACTCAGCCAGGGAGGTACAGAACTGACTGATTAGGCGCTGCCAAACGTCACATCGATAGCTAAAATGCTGGGCAAATGTAGAATTAATTGATGTTCATGAATGGGTTTTGCCAAAACCAAACAGGGATTTAGTGGAGGGTAAACGCACGTAAACACTGTTTACGCACCTTTTTATTTTTGAAATAGCGTTTACGCTCATTTTTATTTGGTTAATTATCGTTTACCCACTGATTGCGTTCTCAGCTTTGATCAACGCAAAGAAGGCTTCATGATCTGAGTTCTAATCGCGCCTACCTCTGCGAATGAGGGGAATCATGACTGATTCATGTACGCTCGTTATGTTCGCCTGCTCCACAGGATTTGCCTTGTTAACAGCGCATTAATTCACCACTCTGTCCAACGGGAAACTCCACCCACGACATAGGCAGAGAGGTGAAACAAACTACCTCAGCCCAGATGTGGCAAGTACAGTGGCAAGTAGCAGAGATGCCGCTGACAATGGGAATTATTTTAACACCCCTCAATTCCTGTGGTGTCAACAGACATCCCCAAACAACCCCTCCACCCCCGACTCTCTGAAAATGAGTGTGCAACTGGTAGTCGCTGATATTTCAGTCAGATGTCTAGCGAGATATGTATCTCAAGGGCTCTGACTATTAGACAGATAGCTAAAATGATTAAGTTAGAAGCTAACGTTGTACAGAGCCTGACCCCAGCAGGAGCAGTTGACTGAAATTAGCTAGCTATAATCAAAAGATAGGCTGCTATAAGTTCTCATAATGAACATTTGTTCTTTATAGAGAATAGTGAGACAGACAGTGGTGAGTCAGGCTGCAATGAAGGAGGCAAAGGAGACACAGAAAGGAAGCATTGGAGTAAGCAGGGAGACCCATGTGGGGTCCCCTAAAATGTAAATTGGGTCACCGAGAGAGTCTTTAATCTTATCAAACACATTAATAACTTGTTTCTCTTCAAATGGGTATAGCACACAACATTTCACAGTCATCTGAAGGCCTTTTACACCACTGTCACAATTCACTTTCATGTAATTATGTGTTGGGACAGCCTGTGGGACCGAATATTTTGAAATAGAAAGACAATTTAAACATAAAAACGATTTTATATAAACACAACATGCAACAATTTCAAACATTTTACTGAGTTACAGTTCATATAAGGAAACCAGTCAACATTATAAGTTCTGACTTACCACTCATGTATGTAGTAATAAGCAGTGAAACTCGTATTGTTGAGTAGAACTTTAAGGTAGTGATGAGTAGTAAATTAGTTTTTTTTTCTCAAGACGGTTGTGGCGATATGCTGCCATCTAGTGGCGACTAGAAACAGTTGCATAATAGCAACAATTACACATTGAATATTAGTGCTTGAAAAAGTACTTGAAAGTCCTTGAATTTGACTTTCCACTGTCTGTACAAACCCTTTTACAATTACATTTACACTATCATTCAGCATTAGACCAGGGATTTACAAACATGTTCCTGGACAGCAACTGTCTTGTAGGTTTTCACTCCCAACGAGTGAGCTTGACTAGGTTTGGGTTAGGTTGAAAACCCATTTTGGACGGTAGCTCTCTAGGTACAAGTTTTGAGAACTGTGGGGTAATAGAAACAGAATTGGCGGATTTGATTATGCTGAGCCGGGAGCACCGACGTGAACGGGTAAAAGCGGTAAGGAAGGAGCGGTCATGTTGTCAACAAGGCAGCACCACTTGGTCATGTTGTTAACAAGGCAGCATGGTGCATCATACAGAAACATACATCTTTTACATAAATTACATGTTTGATTTTTCTAAATAGTTTTCATTGGGAACAAAGGTAGAGCATTTTTGTCAAAAGCAATCACTTTTGCATGTGAATCACAGGGAAGATCCCAATACTCTTCGCATCCTGGCTTGTCTTTCTCATCCAATGTGTTTTGAGAAAGGACACGTGGAGAGAGGATGCAAGGAGTATGCAACTGAGATCTTCCCTCAGAGTCTTACTCATTTCTCCATGGGCTATCAAACTTTTATCTGGTGCAAAACACGCTTACCCGGGCCAGATTAATCGAATCCCCTTGTTGAATAGAACGGGTGTTCCCATTCAAGACAATGATGGCATAATGAGTGTACTGATGGCCATTGTGAGTGTACCCAGAGAAGCAAAGCAGGGAGTGTACCCATCAATCTGTACTGTGATTTGTTGAATCAACTCAACTGACATTACAAAAAATACAATCCATTGCATAAGCCATATCAGTTAGCATGATTTGAATGAACATTCTACATGACTATGGAAATTATTGCATCATGCATGGCAAGCGATGCTGATGCACCAAGTCTGAAACCACCAGGAACCTTAAACAGCCCCCCCCCCCCAAGCCATAAGACCGCCAAATAGTTCAGCAAATAGCTACACGAACTATCTGCACTGACCCTTTTTGCACAAACTTTTTCAATTATCACATGATTGGGGTGGCAGGTAGCCTAGTGGTTAGAGCGTTGAGCCAGTAACCGAAAGGTTGCTAGATTGAATCCCCTAGCTGACAAGGTAAAAATCTGTCATTCTGCCCCTGAACAAGGCGGTTAACCCACTGTTCCAAGGCCGTCATGAATAAGTGAATAAGAATTTGTTCTTAACTGACTTAACTGATACGTTGTTATTGCTGTTTATTATCTGTCACTTTATTCCTAGTTATACATACATATCTACCTCAATTACCTCGTACCCCTGCACATCAACTCAGTACTGGTACACCGTGTATATAGCCAAGTTGTGTATTTACTATTTTAATTATTATGTGTTTTACTTTATTTACTCTATTTTCTTTCTGTCTGCATTGTTGGGAAGGGCCCATAAGTAACCATTTCACTGTTAGTCTACACCTGTTGTTTACAAAGCATTTGCAACCAATAAAATTTGATTTCAAGACAATACCAGGCACCATTGCAAATGTACCCATGAGTTTACCAGGGTTAGCGGTTCAAAGCCCGTTCTAGTGATTCTGATTTCTATTCCCATGAATTTACCAGAATGAATACACCCCTTAGATGGAGAATAGTGCTGTTCCGGGTGGTCTACATAGCAGTCATATTGCACACAACCCCAATGATTGCATGACATGTTTTTGATAACGTTCCACAACATCATTAGGCCAGTTAGTTACAAAATTAGGGTGAAAAGTTATTCCACCAACTCCTCGTTGGTTACAGGAGTTTCAACAGGGTTAAAGTTGGTAGGTTGGTCTGGTGTGTCAAATTTGAAGACTGGGTCTTTGTATATGAATCCGTTCATCTTCCAACCGCTTGACAGACTGCTGGACCGATCGGGTTCTAAAGGTGAATGTCTTCTCTTCTCTTCTTTGGTAGAAAACAGAGTCAGTAATTACCACCAACCCTCTCATTCTTCCATTTCCTCCCTGGCAGGTATAAACAGAGAGTCATTGGTGATGTTGACTGGTAGAAAACAGAGTCAGTCATTACATGTCAATTCAGGACATGAGCTGATATTCTAAATGTTTTAATTGACATCATGTAAAGGTTGGGCTAGTTTGCTCCTGCACTTAGCTAGGGCCAAAGCCATATATTTATCTATATGTGACCCGATTCAGGAAAATAGGCGTATGTCGGAAGTCACGACTTCACAGGAGAGCCGTTTGAATGTAAAAAATATTTTATCAAAATGCGTTTTTTGGCAGAAATGCCTTCTCGAACATGTGAACTTTAATTTGCCTTAATATCAAACTTGTATGCCATCTGTAAATACGAATACAATTGTTAAATTATGAGCCTAGTTGGTTTAGCAACAGAAAAACGGGGCAACCTTCCCATTAGCCATGATTGGCTGAGATAATGAGTGGGCTGGACATGCCGAGAGATGAGTTTAGATTGGTCTGCTAGGTAGGCATGTTGTGGAAATCAAATGGTACAAACCCCCCCAAAATCTATTTTATTTCCAGGTTGTAAGCCAACAAAATAGGAAAAAGGGGGATGAACACTATCGCAAGCCATTCGCCTGGGCTACAGTGTTATTGGAGCTACAAGCCACCATTTGTTTAATTCTAGAGGAGTTCATGGCAGAGGTGAAGAAAGTGTTTGATTCATCATTGTCCGAGAGAGAGGCTGCTCAGAAGCTACACCGGCTACGCCAAGTCTCCTGTAGCGTGGCCGACTATGCGGTTTCGATTTCCGCACGTTGGCCGCCAAGAGAGCCAGGAACCCGGAAGCCTTGTTCGACACATTCCTATCACAGTTCCTCTCAACCTGTGAGTGTCAGGCAACCACAGCGAGTCGATCCAGTTTCTACTTATCGAATCCCTTCAGGTTCCCATTGTGTTGGGGTTTTCATGGCTCCAGAGACACAATCCCCTTGTTGACCGGACTGTGGGTTAGACGTAAGATGTAAGATGGCGCCGACAGAGATAGTCGCCTCACTTCTAGTCCTTAGGAAACTATGCAGTATTTTGTTTTTTTATGTATCATTTCTTGCATTGTTAGCCCAGACAATCTTAAGTGTTATTACATACAGCCGGAAAGAACTATTGGAAATGAGAGCGACATCAATTTACCAATGTTACGACCAGGAATACGACTTTCCCGAAGCAGATTCTTTGTTCGAACCACCACCCAGGACATTGGATCGAATCCCAAACGCCAACCCAAAACAACGGTGCAGCAGAAGAAGTAAACAGAGTGGTCTCCTGGTCAGACTTCGAAGGAGTGCACATCACCCACCACTTTCGAGTATATTAGTCACCAATGTCCAGTCTCTAGAAAACTAGATAAACAAAATTAGGGCAAGGATTGCTTTCCAGAGAGAGATTGTAACATTCTGTTTCACTGAAACATGGCTCTCTCGGGATATGTTGTCAGAGTTGGTAGAACCACCGGGATTCACACTGGGAAGAACAAGGGCGGGAGTGTATGCTTCATGATTAACAACTCATGGTGTAATCATAACATGCAGGAACTCCATTCCTTTTGTTCACCTGACCAATCAAATGCTGATCATATTATCTCCAAGAGAATTCTCATCGGTAATGGTCACAGCCATGTATATCCTCACTCAAGGCGATACCACGACAGTCCTCAAGGAACTACACTGGACTTTATGCAAACTGGAAACAATTATATCCTGAGGCAGCATTTATTGTAGTTGGGAATTTTAACAAAGCAAATTTGAGATCAAGGTTACCTAAATTCGACCAGCATATTGATTGTAGCACTCGTGCGGGCAATACAATGGATCATTGTTACTCTAACGTCCGTAATGCATACAAAGCCCTCCCCCGCCCTCCCTTTGAAAAATCCGACCACGACTACATTTTGCTACTACCATCATAGAGACAGAAACTCAAACAAGATGTGCCCGTGACAAGAACTATTCAACGCTGGTCTGACATATCGGAATCCACACACACACAAGATTGATTTGAACACGCAGACTGGGAAATGATCTGGGCAGCCTCAGAGAATAACATTGATTTATACGCTGATTCGGTGAGTGAGTTCATAAGGAAGTGCATTGGAGATGTTGTACCGACTGTGACTATTAAAACCTACCCTAACCCAAAACTGTGGATAGATGGCGTCATTTGTGCAAAACTGAAAGCTTGACCCACCGCATTTAACCATGGAAAGATGACTGTGAATGTGGCGGAATATAAACAGTGTAGTTATTCCCTCCGCAAGGCAATCAAATAAACTAAATGTCGGTATAGGGACAAAGTGGAGGCGCAATTCAACGGCTCAGACACGAGACGTACAGAATGTGGCAGGGTCTACAGGCAATCACGGACTACAAAAAGAAAAACAGCCATGTCACGGCCACTGACGTCTTGCTTCCAGACAAACTAAACACATTCTTTGCCCGCTTTGAGGAAACAGTGCCACCAATGTGGCCCGCTACCAAGGACTGCGGCCCCTTCCCCCTTCCTTCTCCGTGGCTGACGTGAGGAAGACATTTAAACGTGTTAACCCTCGCAAGGCTGGTTGATTTCCCTAGGCACATCCTCAGAGCATACGCAGACCAGCTGGCTGGTGTGTTTACGGACATATTCAATCTCTCCCTAACCCAGTCTGTTGTCCCCACATGCTTGAAGATGGCCACCATTGTCCCAGTTCCTAAGAAGGCAAAGATAACTGAACTAAATGACTATCGCCTCGTAGCCCTCACTTCTGTCATGAAGTGCTTTGAGAGACTAGTCTTACCTGCCACCCTAGACCAACTTCAATTTTCATATCGCTCCAATAGGTCCACAGACGATGCAATCGCCATCACACTGCACACTGCCCTATCCCATCTGGACAAGAGGAATACCTATGTAAGAATGCTGATCATTGACTACAGCTCAGCATTCAACACCATAGTACCCTACAAGCTCATCATTAAGCTTGAGGCCTTGGGTCTCAACCCCACCCTGTGCAATTGGGTCCTGGACTTTCTGACGGGCTGCCCCCAGGAGGTGAAGGTAGGAAACATCTCCACGTCACTGATCCTCAACACTGGGGCCCCACAAGTGTGCATGCTCAGCCCCCTCCTGTTCACCCTAGACTGCGTGGTCATGCACACCTCCAACTCAATCAAGTTTTCAGACGACACAACAGTAGTAGTCTTGATTACCAACAACAAGGAGACAGCCTACAGGGAGGAGGTGAGGGCCCTCGGAGTGTGGTGTCAGGAAACAACCTCTCACTCAACGTCAACAAAACAAAGGACATGATCGTGAACTTCAGGAAACAGCAGAGGGAGCACCCCCCTATCCACATTGAAGGGAGAGGGAGTGGAGAAGGTGGAAAGTTTTAAGTTCTTCGGCGTACACATCACAGACAAACTGAAATGGTCCACCCACACAGAGTGTGGTGAAGAAGGCGCCAAGATATTTGGCCTATCGCCTAAAACCCTCACAAACTTTTAGAGATGCACAATTGAGAGCATCCTGTCGGGCTGTATCACCGCCTGGTACGGCAACTGCACCGCAAGTACGGTCTGAACAACGCATCACTGGGGGCAAACTACCTGCCCTCCAGGACACCTACAGCACCTGACATCACAGGAATGCCAAAAAGATCATCAAGGACAACAACCACCCGAGCCACTGCCTGTTCACCTCGTTACCATCCAGAAGGCGAGGTCAGCACAGGTGCATCAAAGCTGGGACCGAGAGACTGAAAAACAGCTTCTATCTCAATGCCAATGCCAGACTGTTAAACAGCCATCACTAACACAGAGATGCCTACATACACAGCTGCTGCCTACATACACAGACTGGAAATAATTGGCCACTAATAAATGCATCACTAATCACTTTAATAATTGTGGTAACCCTTGGGGTGTTGGGTTGAGCTTGCAGATATTAACACAGAGACAGGGAGGGTTTGTGGACTTCAGGAAACAGCAGAGGGAACACCCCCCTATCCACATCGATGGAACAGTAGTGGAGAGGGTAGCAAGTTTTAAGTTCCTCGGCATACACATCACAGACAAACTGAATTGGTCCACTCACACAGACAGCATCGTGAAGAAGGCGCAGCAGCGCCTCTTCAACCTCAGGAGGCTGAAGAAATTTGGCTTGTCACCAAAAGCACTCACAAACTTCTACAGATGCACAATCAAGAGCATCCTGGCGGGCTGTATCACCGCCTGGTACGGCAACTGCTCCGCCCTCAACCGTAAGGCTCTCCAGAGGGTAGTGAGGTCTGCACAACGCATCACCGGGGGCAAACTACCTGCCCTCCAGGACACCTACACCACCCGATGTTACAGGAAGGCCATAAAGATCATCAAGGACATCAACCACCCGAGCCACTGCCTGTTCACCCCGCTATCATCCAGAAGGCGAGGTCAGTACAGGTGCATCAAAGCTGGGACCGAGAGACTGAAAAACAGCTTCTATCTCAAGGCCACCAGACTGTTAAACAGCCACCACTAACATTGAGTGGCTGCTGCCAACACACTGACACTGACTCAACTCCAGCCACTTTAATAATGGGAATTGATGGGAAATTATGTAAATATATCACTAGCCACTTTAAACAATGCTACCTTATATAATGTTACTTACCCTACATTATTCATCTCATATGCATACGTATATACTGTACTCTATATCATCGACTGTATCCTTATGTAATACATGTATCACTAGCCACTTTTACTATGCCACTTTGTTTACATACTCATCTCATATGTATATACTGTACTCGATACCATCTACTGTATCTTGCCTATGCTGCTCTGTACCATCACTCATTCATATATCCTTATGTACATATTCTTTATCCCCTTACACTGTGTATAAGACAGTAGTTTTGGAATTGTTAGTTAGATTACTTGTTGGTTATTACTGCATTGTCGGAACTAGAAGCACAAGCATTTCGCTACACCCGCATTAACATCTGCTAACCATGTGTATGTGACAAATAAAATTTGATTGGATTTGATTTGGTTTAGTCAGCAAACACAACTTTACTAGGCCATAAAATAAACATAACAAAGAAAATCACATAGGTTTGGCTCAGTTCTTCTTCTCAGCTTTGGCTCTGTGTCAGTCCCTCACAGTTTTCTCTCACGGTGTGCCATAGTGCTCCATTTATGTGGCCTCCACGGCTGGTTGGCACTCTCTCCTAATTACCTCCACTTGGAGCCATCCGTGTTGGGGGTGCCCAGCTCGTGTACTCCCAGCAGAGGGAGACAACGTCGCATCACGTATCTCCCCTCTATTACCACCCCCCGGGGTAGACCTCTTGGGATACCACATAATGTTTGCATATCTTACATACTCATCTCATATGTATATACTGTATTTTATACCATCTATTGCATTTTGCCTGTGCCGCTCGGTCATCGCTCATCCATGTATTTATATGTTCATATTCTTATTCCATCCCTTTCGATTTGTGTGTATTAGGAAATTGTTGTGGAATTGTTAGATATTACTTGTTAGATATTACTGCACTGTCGGAACTAGAAGCACAAGCATTTCGCTACAGTCGCATTAACATCTGCTAACCATGTTAGCATGTGACTAATTCAATTGGATTTGATTTTGATCAAGGGTTGGAGTCCGTTCCGCCACGCTCATTGACCCAGGACGTCTTCCTTCGGCCCTATGACTGTGCCATCGACCTTCTCCCCGGCACTACACCACCTCGGGGGTGACTTTATTCCCTGTCTGGTCCGGAGACCAAGGCGATGGAGACAAACATTGAGGACTCTCTGGCTGCAGGGGGTATCTGTCCTTCCAGACGGGTTATTCTTTGTGGAGAAGAAGGACAAAGCCCTACGCCCGTGTATTGACAGGCCCTGAAAGACATCACTGTTCATAAACGTTAACCATTTCCACTCATCACCTCGGCTTTCGAGCCTCTCCAGTGGGCTACCATCTTCTCCAAGTTGGACCTGCGGAATGCCTACCATCTGGTACAGATCCGAAAAAGGGATCCAAAAATTACTGCATCCAAAATACTGCAATCTTTTTTTGTAAGGGGAATGTCTGGAACAATGTCTGGAATGTCTGGAATTCTACCATGCCAGAACTCTGTAACTGATGAATTGGAGAAATAGGAAAATAGACACAGGAAATTGAGGGATAGGACCAATGATTTATCTATACACTATACAAATGACCGATGGGGTGCACTGTGTTGAAGCCACCGTGCCTCAATCTTAGCACAACCCCACTGTTGGAAGCTATATAAATTAATTTATATAGTTTTTGCCACATTTTGCATTACACGTTAATGCATACTTTAAAATTATAATTAAATTATTTGAGCTAAACATACAAATAAAAATTGAAAAAATTAACTTATAAAGCTTCCTTCAAGTATAATTTTATAGATTGCTAATTTTACTTTCCCCACCACAACAACAAATAATTGTTATAATTTTGTCCTTGAAAAATATATTTGAAATACTGTAGGATTCCATTAATTTCAATTTGGCCATGTACTGTTATAATCTCAATCCGGCACACCCAGAAGAGGACTGGCCACCCCTCAGCCTGGTTCCTCTCTAGGTTTCTAACTAGGTTCCTGCCTTTCAGGAAGTTGTCCTTGCCACCGTGCTTCTACATCTGCGTTGCTTGCTGTCTGGGGTTTTAGGCTGGGTTTCTGTATCGAGCTTTGTGACATCGGCTGATGTAAAAGGGCTTTTGATTGATATGGAGGACTGCTCATAAGGGGGAGTGCCAAAATGGCCAACTGGGGGCTTCAAAGCCTCTTAAAGGTCAATACATAACATCACCAGGGTTTATATACATCATTGGGTAGGACACAGCAGCACACAGGTTATAGAAAGAGCCTGGCTGAATACACTAGTGCGCATTGACAAACCAATGAACAAATTCTTTGATCATCTTATTACTATATTTCCACTATTAAGCCACACACACACTCAGTGTACAGCATATATATATATATATATATATATATATATAAATTAGTGTCTGGAAAAATTACCATTGACATAGTACGTGTAATGTATTCATGAATACACAACTAAATAATTAACATCCATAACATCATCATCAAACCTAATTTTGCTAACCCCAGCCTCTCTACGTTCTTGACTCACTGTGTAGTCACGTGTCACGAGTCATCCAGGCTAAATCAAACCGTCTGTCACAGTGTGTTTTTCCTGTGCGCCTGCGTTTTCTATTCCCTTTTTGGTAGTCCTCCCGGTTTTGACCCTTGCTTGTTTCTGGACTGTACCCGCCTATCTAGATGTCTTGTAGACCGTGACCATTCTGCCTGCCTTGACCTCAAGCCTGCCTGCCACTCTGTACCTCCTGGACTCTGAACTGGTTTTGAACTTTTGCCTGTCCATGACCATTCTCTTGCCTACCCTTTTGGATTATAATAAATATCAAAGACTCAAACCATCTGCCTCCCATGTCTGCATCTGGGTCTCGCCTTGTGCCCTTATACCATCACCTCATCAAATGTAACTAATTTGAGCTTCTCATAACTACAACCATGCTTCTGGAAAAATAGATATATATTCTTTCTCCCTTTTTTTCTCAATGTTTCATCTTTTTTTTTTACAACCAGCTAGTCTGTGGTGGGTAACATCTCTTTGAAGAGTCAACCTGCAGGCACCTAAGCTCTAACCTTACATTGGGGGACCACTCACAACCTGACTATTACAATCAGGGGAAAACAGAGGTCTATTTTTTTCTAAAGGGCAGAAGGGACTGACCAGTTGCTAATTTGTTTGTCTCTATGATAATCAAAGTGGAGAGCATCATGGGATTTCTCTTTAAATGTTTCATTATCAGTGATCGTGAATGTGTTCTAGTCGAATTCATCGTCCTTCAACAAAATTGAGGCTCTCTAAATGTCTTCACCAAACTTTTAAGATGACTAAGCGGGTTGGTGACATTTATTGGGCCTGGTCTGCAGGACAGCCTTCAGCTGCTTTCACACAACACAATATTCACCATGAATGTTCACTAGGAATTCCCAATATTCTTCTGGACTTCTGGGCATCTTATTAGTCTGACTACCCATACACATCGCTCCTGCCAAACGCCATGCCCACTAGTGTTTTTTTCCACAATGAGTCTGGATTTGCTTTCCTCCCCCATGTCTTGTAGACCGTAAACCTATTCTGACCATTCTGATTGATTCCATATACTTGTCACGCCCTGACCTGAGTATTCTTTGTTTTCTTCTTGTTTTGGTTAGGTCAGGGTGTGATATGGGTGATGTATGTGTTTTTGTACTGTCTTGGGGTTTTGTAGGTTTATGGGGTTGTTTATCATCTAGGTGTTTATATATGTCTATAGTTGCCTAGATTGGTTCTCAATTAGAGGCAGGTGTTTATCGTTGTCTCTGATTGGGAACCATATTTAGGCAGCCATCCTCTTTGGGTATTTTGTGGGTTATTATCTATGTCTATGTCTAGTTGCATGTGGCTGCACATTTAGATTATATACCATCACCATATACCATATACCATTTGTTTCAGTTTTCTTCATTAAATATAGAACATGTATTCATATCTCTCTGCGCCTTGGTCTCCTCTTTACGACGATTGTGACAATACTGATGGGTTGGGCCAGAACCGTCCTACACGAATCATGAATCACATAATTGCCTTTGATACTCTGATTGGTTAGAGAAGATCCAATCGCTGATTAACTTATTTTGTACAATGCCCCTCATTTTGACATCAACACAAATAAATGACAGGATGGCAGTTTCAGACTGAATGCATGGAGCGATCAATAGAGCAGTGGACTTAAATTCAGGATGAGTCGTCAGGCAAACATCCTATGGAAATAATGGGGCAAAATGTGTGTAATGTGAACTGAGCTGTCTACGGGCTTTGATGGACAGGTTCCCAAACAAAATCTGGTTGATAATTATTGGTTGATAATTATTGCCCAAATGCATATTCCATAAAGCTTTGCTGTTCTATTGGAAAGTCACATCTTATGATTTAAAAATTAGAACTACTGTAGTGTGAAAGGTAGCAAGACTATAAGAGATTGAGAATTGTGTACAGTCTGAAATATGTATTTGTTTTGTATGTGCAATCAATAATTTATTTTTATGGCAACTCAACAACCAGGAAAGGTGGCACAGACTTCCATAAAAACTGCAGATAACAATAATATGAATAAATTCAGGTTTTAATGGTATAATGACTTATTGCAATAAAAAACCTGAGTACGGGATAAATTGTATATCAGTGACTCTCAAAATATTTGGCAAGATAGGATAATGGTTAATAAATATAATGGTGTGTGTTAAAGGACCATTGTCTTAGTAAATACTCTTCACACACAGTTTATAAAGTCGGAGTGCATGTATCACTGTCAGTGCACCCCTATCTTACAGTACTGAACTGAGAGCCTTCTAGCTAATGTGTTACTTTGTTTCTCCACACTGCAGTGAGAGAGAATTGTAGAACTCAGTCGATGTTTAAAGGTAAGTTCATTTGTCACGTGCACAGGATAGAGCAGGTGTAAAACAGTGCAGTAAAACGCTTACTTACAAGCTCTTTCCCAACAATGCGGTACTCAATATCTGGTCCACTGGGGGTGATGGCTGCTGACAAAATGATGTACCATTAATTTTCAGTAAGAGGAGCTCGGTAAACAGAGCATGCATAAAGTTGGAGAAGCTGAACTATATGCAAATTCCGGGCAAAATCGCATGTGTAATTGACCAATCGAGGCTTGATAGCTTCTAGCCTGTGATGGATAGACTATTGATACTTGGTTCTACCTAGCATTCTGTGAGTATGCTGCTCAGAAAAAAACACCTGCATGGCAAATAACTCAGCATATCATGCATTTAAAAAAAAAATCCCTGTTATCTCTGAAGCTTTTGGGGAACCCCCTATTCTGCACCACTGTACTGTTTGTATGTTTCTCCCTAACGCAACAGTATAACCAAGCTAATACCTCTACTACTGTATCTCTTGTGTGCTCGAACAAATAGCTGCAGATTAATAAATCAACCCTTGTAAATATGTCTCACAGTCATGTTTATTTAAAAGCTACTTTATAATGGTAATCAGGATAATCAACAACCCAGATGATTACATCTTTACACTTGACTCTCTAAATTATCCTCCCTTTGCCCCGGAAAAGCAACCTTCTTCTTGCTCTTAGGTGGCTTAGGATAGTGAATGCGTATCAAAGCTCGACTTTGCTGTCTTAAAGTGAAAGTAAGCTCTTCCGCTCCTCTTGTCGTTCCAATGATGTTGGTGAATCAACCAGGAGCTGCAATGTTTCATGTATTATTGAACTCTTTTAGTGTGGGAAGACCTAACCTACTGCCTGGCTCATGCACTCATTATCATAAGACCCCTCAGACATTCAGTCAATCGCACAAACGAGTTAGTCAAGTCACACACTTTTACAAGGTGCCAAAGACAGCACAGAACACACAAGTGGTGCGGGAATGAATTGTGTATGGCTTTGCTGTAACAATGACTGTAACTCTCAACCCATCTGCTGCATCAGTGACAGAAGCTGACAGTGTCAAAGTCTTTGTCTTTCTCACATAAACTGTCCCCGAAGCTGTCGTGTGAGGGAGATGTAGAACACAGGCAGCTTTAAAAGGGGAAGTTGTTTTTGTTCCAGTCCTCTGTTTTTAATATGTCATATCTCTCCTGTCAGGGCTCTGGGGCGTGGGTGTCTAGTGGTAGAGGAGGAGTGTTACTGCTGGCCAAACCCAACAGAGTCTGACCACGTCGTACCTGAATGCTAGTGGTAATCTTTTTCGCCTTGTCAAAAAGCTAAAAGAAATTGAAGCACAGACAGGCACTTTGTCACCTGGTGTATGCAGAGATGTGTGTGTGTGGAGACAAGTGGGTGAAACAGATGTGGGTGAAACTGTAAAATGCAATATACTGTAAACCCTGCAGAGGCCTTCCTCTCTCTGTTCAATTATTTTTATTCAAAGAAAAGAGGCAACAGTATCAACATATTTCCTCTTAAGCCTTTGCGTTCATATCTATCTAGTCTCGTCTTTGCCAAATAGCTGGACATGGAAACAAATACCTTCAATTGGATTCTTGGCACTGGTGTTTCGCTGTGCCTTCTTCACTTGTACATAGTGAGTCAAATTGAACAATTCCTGAGGACCAACATCTATCGAAGTCCTGATTGGAAATGTTTTCCGTGCTATCTAGATGTATTCCTAGCTGTTCCACAATGTTTTTACTTTCTGACATATTCGAGAGAGAGAGGGAGGGGTGGGCAAAAGAGGGAAAAACAGTGCTCACCTATTTAATTTCATTAAAGATTAGAAGAGGAGAACTCTCGCGTTCTCTCCTGGCATGTCTTAACTCTCCGCACTCTGACACTTGATTGTAGAAAGGGTTGTCACGGAGAGTGGCGCCACAGTAAGGCCTCTAATTACTTAGAAGCCAAATAAAGACATTTGATTTTCTCTGTGAGGGTGACAGGTTTGCCAACATCCCTGACAAATGGAAGAATATCTTGCAAACAGTGTGTGTGGTGTGTGCATAGAGTGAGACACTCCTAAAAGTGAAACTTAGACAGGGTGAAAGCTTGACAGCTACAGTATATATATATTTTTTTTCTATGCTAATGCACCCACCCAAATACATATAATATAGAGTTTCTCCAGACTTATAGTGCCGAGGCTGATCTCCCTTTTATTCGTTGGTTATTGGTTGTAACCTCATCTGTTCACCAACACTGTCATTCCCAAGCGTGTATCTCCAACTGTTCTACCATGGTCATAAAAGGAGACACCCAGACAAACTTGTTACACAAATCCAAAGGAAGTCTAATGTGTGTTGTGTTTGGGTTTAGCTCCTTGACTTAGGATCCTGTTTGAATTCAAAAACACAAAGTTTAATGTCTCGGTTTTGTGGGATGCTTTTTTTTTATGGGGGATTTGCCACTAGTGCAAATGAAAGGCTTTCTCTGTGGATCACTGGTGAGCTGTACGGCAATATAGGTCGGGCCTAGCTGGACTTTGCTTGTAATCCGGCCTAGCTGGACTTGGCTTGTAGGTCGAGCCTATCTGAATTTGGCTTGTAGGTCGAGCTTAGTTGGATTTGGCTTAGCCTAGCTGCAATTTTGAACACACACACATACAAGTGCCCACACACACACACATAGTCCTTCTATGGAACATTTTACCCTGCTCCAGAAATGTCTTAAATAAATACATGTATTTCTATGGTCAATTGCAAACAAGGTCCAACCGAAACTTGACTTCTGCTTTTAATTCAACCCCTCTGAATGAAAGAGGTGCGGGGGGTTGCTACATTGGATGCCTGGGGAGCTGTTGTTGTGGAGGGTTAACTGTTTTGATCAAGGGCAGAACAATAGATTTTTCACCTTGTCACCCCTGGGTTTCGAACTAGCAACCTTTCGGTTACTGGACCCAACGCGCTAGCCGCTAGGCTTCCTGCCGCCCTCTACTCCAGTGCAGCAGCGGCTGTGCAGGATGCACTTTTTTATCATTATTAAGAATTCACACTCACAAACTAGCCCTGTTTGCCAATGAAGCCTTACCTTATAAATTACCTGTATAGATGCTGAAACAATACTGAAACATGTTCATTAAAGACAATGCTTTCTTAAAAAGAAAAGCATCTCATAAATATTTATATCAAGCAAATCTCGATATAAAAACTCCCTCTCTCTCTTTCTCCCCCTCTTCCTCGACAACTTGTACATGTGATGTGAGAGAGGCACTGCCTCAGCCGCCGTGGCTATAGACGAATAGGAGACACATGCATGACTGTAGAGTCTGTGTCATCTGTGACAGCTGCTAGCTTCTTTTCTCCAGGAGCAGAGCTGCTTGTCTAGCAACGTACTATTACCACGCCGTGGAAGAGATGTTTGTGAGAGAGGATGACACACTATTATCCTTCAATCTGAGTCTCAGCTTGTTGAGCACCAAATTGAAATATCCTGAACAGATGTAAAGACACATGTGAGCCCGAGTGCGCAAGCTGTATCGCTCTTTGTTTCATCTGCTGATGATGGGAGCCTTAAGGAGAACATTTTTTAAATGTCATCACTATTCAAACAGATAATTAATCCGTACCCCCAGGCTTTGATTATGCGATACCCAGTGTGTACTGCTGGTGTTGCCTTAATGAGACACTCATCAGCGCTCTGCCTGTGCTTTCCCCAACAAACACACAGTTTGCATAAGGTACTTAAGATTCTGCAAAGGTACTGACTGTGTGTGTGTGTGTGTGTGTGTGTGTGTGTGTGTGTGTGTGTGTGTGTGTGTGTGTGTGTGTGAGATAAGTGACAGACAGAGGATTCAATCTAATTCTAATTCAAAGCACAATGCTGTGGGTAAGATCAGATCATGGTAGTTGTTGAGGTTTGTTTACAAGGGGAACCTTGTCAGACTGTCAGCCAACAGGCCCATTTTATGCACACAAAGACATGCAGGCAAACACACAAGAGGATATCAGACAGGTAAGTTAATTACACACACATACACTCTCCTGCTATGGCTCTGAGCTGTGTCTGGTGAAGAGAGGGGTGATGTGATACAGTGTAAGTAGATGGACACGCAGGTTTGGACTGAGAGTGCACAAGATGGGAGAAAGACAAGAGAATTGGGAGTGTGTGAAAAACTTGAATCCTGTCAATTTGAATGCCTCAAGGCCAACCAACCAGGCAGGCAGATAGCTGAGGCAGCCATTTAAATCAGGAAGGATTTTCAGGATAATCCCTCACCCTTGACCGCGACCAATCCCTAAACAGCTCTGTTACCACGGCAATTACTGGGCTCTTCCATGGATGTTAGCGGTGTGCACTGACCTGCGGCAGGCGTTACAAAGTGTGACAGAAAACGATAGCCACCGCATCCACACACACTCAGTGGGGTGTCTATCGGCACACAGTAATGACAGCACCCGTATGCTTCGTGTAAATGCAGGTGGAAGGATACAGATCACAGGACAGTAGCGGTAACACACACACAGAGTCAACAAACACACACAACAGACAAACACACATACTGTAGACATCCTTCTACCACACAGCAACTACCTGCCAATCTGTCTCTTTAACGACATGAGGTAGGGGCAAGAAGCAAAAGCATCCGTCAATTATTAACAATAATATGTGCAAACATCCCCAATGAGATGCACCTAATCATGTGTTTTCAGAGTGGAGTGAGCTAGGGGGAATACAGCAGCAGGTGTAGATTATTGCTTAGTGAGGCCTGTATTATACACTATTTTATTTAGGGCATGTGTTGTACAGTGCTTTAGCGAAGGTAGCGCTGCAGTGTTCTGTCATTGCTATGGCACCCTGAGGGGGAATGGGAGACCCACAAATCACTGGCTTAAATCTGGTAGGCCCTTAAATACAGCTATGACAAGAAAGCCATACACTTAGAGTTTCTATGGGTTGCTTTGTACTGATTTTGCTATATTCGAACATTGTGATTTTTTTGTGTGGATTTGGTGGTGTGGTTGTGTGTGGTTATTATTTCCCTCTGAATTTTTGCCGTCAGCGACTCCACACACAAACACATGTGCAACACACTTCTGTGTGTGTTCATGTTTGTGTGTCTTTGATTATCTAGCCTGAAAATGGAAGCCCTCTGATTGAAAGATTGATAAATGGATACATGAATCATAGAGAAACGCTCCATTCTCTTAAATTATGTTTGAACTGTAGCTTAGCTACATGTAAAACAAAAACACCCAAATCCCACCCATGGCCACTTCGCTGACTTCTCCCAAGATGCTTTTCTATTATCCTCCATACAGGAAGTATATGTCAGATGTCAGATTTCAAACCTTCATGAGGGACCATTTTTAACACGACACCCGCCTGATCCCAGACGTCTGTGATGGATACACATGTAGAGACTTGACAACACAGTGCTCTCTCTCTCCTTTCTCTCCTTGACAGATAATAGCACGTCACTTGTCACTGAGGACCTAAGATGCTCCGTGCTAGCAATTTAGCATGTTAGCGCTCTCTAGAAGTGACATTGAATGTCTTGTGATAGCGGTTCAGCTAGCCTTCTTCCAGAAGTGACATCTAAGTAGGGGCACCGGGACCTGCTGACAGTAGACCGACCCACGCATCTCCAGTGCCTTTAAATCCAATCCTATGCTTGACACTGGCAGGAATTTGCTTTAGACAGGTGAGTGATAAGGTCCTGGGTTGCATCCCAAACGGCACCTTATTCCCTATCTAGTGCAATACTTTTCACAGGTCCATAATGTTTTGATAAAAGGTAGTGCACTACATAGGGAACAGGGTGCCATTTGGGACAGAGCACTACTTTCACCAGGATCAGAGAAGACCAGAGTGTTGCGGTACCGAGAAAGATTAGGTCGTGCCTGAAGAGAGAGATTGAACAGTAAAAGGATATGATAATGTCCCATTTAAAAACGGTCAATGATAGATATCATCTCTTGAGATCGGCAGACAGAGATTTGAGTCTCTTTAAAGACAAGCGCAAAATGTTTTGTCTGATCAAGAGTTTTCCTGCATTTTACGGAGGATGAAATATGCCTCACTCCCCATAGAGCATTTTCATAAGCTGTCAGGGTTACACTTTTATTGACATTTGCTAACTGATAGCTCACATGGGATACATAAGATACAAATATGGGTACTTGGTAGGACCCTTTTGTAGGGTTCTTCATAGAACCCTCTGTAAATGGTTATACCTACAACCCTCTATGAAGGGTTCCTTCCTAGAACCCCCATATGAAGGCTTCTACCTAGAACCATTTCATCTTTGAAGGGTTCTACCTAGAATCCTCATAGAACAGTTCCACCAGACTTATTAGCTTTTAAATTAAACTCTTTATGACAATACACTGTACATTACATTTATCATTATCATTTATCTTTCTTTGATGGCCTAGTTATACCCTAACACAGTGGTGCAAGATCTACAAGTCACATTATGCTGGCTTGCAAAGTGATATGTAATTCCTATTGGAATCCAGTGCTAGGATATCCAACAAAAACAACAGATTTTGAAGCAATAAAAATCGACCTGCTGTGGAGTATGCTGGGAAATATGATAAGGATGGGCATGGTTTTGAATGTTTTATTCTACACAGAGTAAAACTTACAAATCAAATCAAATTTTATTTGTCACATACACATGGTTAGCAGATGTTAATGCAAGTTTAGCGAAATGCTTGTGCTTCTAGTTCCGACAATGCAGTAATAACCAACGAGTAATCTAGCTAACAATTCCAAAACTACTACCTTATACACACAAGTGTAAAGGGATAAAGAATATGTACATAAAGATATATGAATGAGTGATGGTACAGAGCGGCATAGGCAAGATGCAGTAGATGGTATCGAGTACAGTCTATACATATGAGATGAGTGTGTAAACAAAGTGGCATAGTTTAAAGTGGCTAGTGATACATGTATTACCTAAAGATGCAGTAGATTATATAGAGTACAGTATATACGTATACATATGAGATAAATAATGTAGGGTTTGTAAACATTATATTAAGTAGCATTGTTTAAAGTGGCTAGTGATATATTTTACATCAATTCCCATCAATTCCCATTATTAAAGTGGCTGGAGTTGACAGTGTGTTGGCAGCAGCCAATCAATGTTAGTGGTGGCTGTTTAACAGTCTGATGGCCTTGAGATAGAAGCTGTTTTTCAGTCTCTCGGTCCCAGCTTTGATGCACCTGTACTGACCTCGCCTTCTGGATGATAGCGGGGTGAACAGGCAGTGGCTCAGGTGGTTGTTGTCCTTGATGATCTTTATGGCCTCCCTGTGACATCGGGTGGTGTATGTGTCCTGGAGGGCAGGTAGTTTCCCCCCGTTGATGCGTTGTGCAGACCTCACTACCCTCTGGAGCGCCTTACGGTTGTGGGCGGAGCAGTTGCTGTACCAGGCGGTGATACAGCCCGACAGGATGCTCTCGATTGTGCATCTGTAGAAGTTTGTGAGTGCTTTTGGTGACAAGCCAAATTTCTTCAGCCTCCTGAGGTTGAAGAGGCGCTGCTGCGCCTTCTTCATGACGCTGTCTGTGTGGGTGGACCAATTCAGTTTGTCCGTGATGTGTACGCCAAGGAACTTAAAAGTTACTCCCCTCTCCACTACTGTTCCATCGATGTGTATAGGGGGGTGCTCCCTCTGCTGTTTCCTGAAGTCCACAATCATCTCCTTTGTTTTTTTGACGTTGAGTGTGAGGTTATTTTCCTGACACCACACTCCGAGGGCCCTCACCTACTCCCTGTAGGCCATCTCGTCGTTGTTGGTAATCAAGCCTACCACTGTAGTGTCGTCAGTGGGGTGGAGATGTTGTTACCTACCCTCACCACCTGGGGGCGGCCTGTCAGGAAGTCCAGTACCCAGTTGCACAGGGCAGGGTCGAGACCCAGGGTCTCGAACTTGATGACGAGTTTGGAGGGTACTATGGTGTTAAATGCTGAGGTGTAGTCGATGAACAGCATTCTCACATAGGTATTCCTCTTGTCCAGTTGGGTTAGTGCAGTGTGCAGTGTGGTTGAGATTGCATCGTCTGTGGACCTATTTGGGCGGTAAGCAAATTGGAGTGGGTCTAGGGTGTCTGGTAGGGTGGAGGTGATATGGTCCTTGACTAGTCTCTCAAAGCACTTCATGATGACGGAAGTGAGTGAGAGAGGTAGTCGTTTAGCTCAGTTATCTTAGCTTTCTTGGGAACAGGAACAATGATGGCCCTCTTGAAGCATGTGGGAACAGCAGACTGGGATAGGGATTGATTGAATATGTCCGTAAACACACCAGCCAGCTGGTCTGCGCATGCTCTGAGGGTGCGGCTGGGGATGCCGTCTGGGCCTGCAGCTTTGCGAGGGTTAACACGTTTAAATGTTTTACTCACCTCGGCTGCAGCGAAGGAGAGTCCGCATGTTTTGGTTGCGGGCCGTGTCAGTGGCACTGTATTGTCCTCAAAGCGGGCAAAAAAGTGATTTAGTCTGCCTGGGAGCAAGACATCCTGCTCCGTGACTGGGCTGGTTTTCATTTTTGTAATCCGTGATTGACTGTAGACCCTGCCACATACCTCTTGTGTTTGAGCTGTTGAATTGCGATTCTACTTTGTCTCTATACTGACACTTAGCTTGTTTGATTGCCTTGCGGAGGGAATAGCTACACTGTTTGTATTCGGTCATGTTTCCGGTCACCTTGCCCTGATTAAAAGCAGTGGTTCGCGCTTTCAGTTTCATTCGAATACTGCCATCAATCCACGGTTTCTGGTTTGGGAATGTTTTAATCGTTGCTATGAGAACGGCATCTTCAACGCATGTTCTAATGAACTCGCTCACCGAATCAGCGTATTCGTCAATGTTGTTGTTTGACGCAATACGAAACATATCCCAGTCCACGTGATGGAAGCAGTCTTGGAGCGTGGAATCAGATTGGTCGGACCAGCGTTGAACAGACCTCAGCGCGGGAGCTTCTTGTTTTAGCTTCTGGCAGGGAGCAACAAAATGGAGTCGTGGTCAGCTTTTCCGAAAGGAGGGCGGGGGAGGGCCTTATATGCACCGCGGAAGTTAGAATAACAATGATCCAAGGTTTTACCAGCCCCAATTGCGCAATCGATATGCTGATACATTTTAGGGAGTCTTGTTTTCAGATTAGCCTTGTTAAAATCCCCAGCTACAATGAATGCAGCCTCAGGATATGTGGATTCCAGTTTGCAAATAGTCAAATAAAGTTCGTTCAGAGCCATCGATGTGTCTGCTTGGAGGGGAATATATACGGCTGTGATTATAATTGAAGAGAATTCCCTTGGTAGATAATGCGGTCGACATTTGATTGTGAGGAATTCTAAATCAGGTGAACAGAGTTCCTGTATGTTGTTGTGACCACACCACGTCTCGTTAACCATAAAGCATACGCCCCGCCCCTCTTCTTACCAGAAAGATGTTTGTTTCTGTCGGCGCGATGCGTGGAGAAACCAGCTGTATGCACCGACTCCAATAGTGTTGCTCGAGTGAGCCATGTTTCCGTGAAGCAAAGAACGTTACAGTCCCTGATGTCCCTCTGGAATGCTACCCTTGCTCGGATTTCATCAACCTTGTTGTCAAGAGACTGGACATTGGCGAGAAATATGCTAGGGAGTGGTGCGCGATGTGCCCGTCTCCGGAGTCTGACCAGAAGACCGCTTCGTTTCCCTCTTTTACGAAGTCGTTTTTTTGGGTCGCCGGCTGGGATCCGTTCCGTTGTCCTGGGTGAAAGGCAGAACACAGGATCCACTTCGCGAAAGTCATATTCTTGGTCGTACTGATGGGGAGTTGACGCTGCTCTTATATTCAGTAGTTCTTCTCGACTGTATGTAATGAAACCTAAGATGACCTGGGGTACCAATGTAAGAAATAAGACGTAACAAAACAAAAAACTGCATAGTTTCCTAGGAACGCGAAGCAAGCCGGAAATCACACTCACCTCTGGTTATTAACACCAGCACTGGGGTTATTTTATACTGAATGTTAATTTACCTCTTTACAGTGTGAATTTAACTCCTGAATCAATTCTAGAAATGTTACACAGAAAAATCTACACTTGGTAACACTGGCCAGTTTGCTGTGTACAAATATTCCCATATAATGTAGGTACAGTTAAAAAATCCTCACAGCAATTTGTTTTTATTTCTAGAGGGTTAAAGTTCAAACACTAAGGTAAACACTAATGTTCCAAGGCGCTATTTAAAATAAATAAATAAAAAATACCTTTTATAAAAGCTTATTCAGATTCAGCAGGGTTCTATGTATAACCCTTTCTGTCTTCCAAAGAATGCTCCTTGTTTTCTTTCATAAACTGTTCTTACAATAAAAAAAGGTTATTTGCCTTACAAATAACCCTTGTCTTCCAAAAAGTGTTCTTCAGATGAAAATGGTTCTTGGTAGAACCCTATCCCTCTGCAAAGAACCCTTTTGACACTTATCAAATTCAACACATGTCAAATGAATAATAATGTTACATATGGATAATTATACGGCAAAGTTGCAGCACAAGAGGGTTTCCCGAAAGACAAAGCTGATCGTGGACTACAGCAAATTGAGGTCCGAATTCGCCCCCATTCACATCGATGGGGCTGTAGTGGAGCAGGCTAAGAGCTTCCAAGTGTCCACATCACTAAGGATCTATCATGGTCCACACACACCAATACAGTTGTGAAGAGGGCAAGAGAATATCTTGGGAGGCTGTAAACATTTGGCATGGGCCTTGAGATTCCCCAAAAGTTCTACAGCTCCACCACTGAGAGCATCTTGACTGGCTACATCACCGATTGGTATGGCAACAGAGGGTAGTGCGTATAGCCCAGTACATCACTGGGGCCGAGCTGCCTGCCATCCAGGACCTCTATACCAGGCAGTGTCAGAGGAAGGCCCTACAAATTGTCAAAGACTCCAGCCACCCAAGTCATAGACTGTTCTCTCGGCTACCGCACGGCCAGCAATTCCGATGCACCAAGTTTGGAACCAACAGGACCCTGAACAGCTTCTTCCCCCATGCCATAAGATTGCTAAATAGCTCGTTAAATGGTTAACCAAATAGATACTTGGACTTTCTGCATTAACCCTTTTTGCACTAACTTTTCCGTCTCATCACATATGCTGCTGTTATTGTTTATTATCTGACACTTTATACCTAGTTAGATGTACATATATACCTCAATTACCTTGTGCCCCTTCACATCGACTCAGTACTGGTACCGTGTTATATAGCCAAATTATTGTTACCTTTTCCCCACTCCCTCTTTTCTCCTCTAAGTTTTCCCCCACTTTGCCCTTTCTCATCTCCTCTCTCTGAATGAAAAATGCTGTGATACCCATTCCCTTCCATCTCCCCAGATCTCTCCGGTCAATCAGAGCCTTGGCCTGGCGTGCAGATTGGCAACAACTCTCTGCATCCCTCACAAAACAATTATTAGGGCTGTTGTGGAGATGGGATACCTGGACCGCTTATACCTCCTCTCCGCTCTTCATCAGGCCCTGCCATAGGAAGCAATTATTGCTGGTTGCCAGCTGACAGGCCTATTCCACCGATAGCACCGACTGGCCTGAATCCTCAGGCGCTCTCTAGGCAAATAGCATCATACGCCACTCCACGCACTCATCTCAAATATCTTACCAACTGTTGGCTTCTATCACACACATATTGTTCCCTTTGCTCCACCTTGAGATGTGTTGGGGGAGCGAGATGGACACACAGGAGAACAATAAGGTCGTGCTTTAATTTTATTGTGCTGTAGTGTTATGTAGGCTGGGGTGGTGTGTGTGAACACAAACATAACGGGACCACAGTGGTTCCTCCAGTCCTATCCCAGACCCTCCAGGAAAGAGGAAAGTAGGAGAGGATAGGGGGAGATGGCTTCTCCATCTGTCAAGGAGCAATGAAGTACCAAGGGTCTTTCTACACTTTTGTGTTGATGCGTTTTTGTTTGGCCTGCAACCTTTATTTTGTGTTGCTCTGAATTTCGCAGAGCACCGATTCTCCACTGTTCGTGGATAATGGGGGTCATAATGAACTTTTTTCTCTCAGTAATATGTACTGATATTCCTACATTTTTATAAGGATGTTAGCACTGCATAGCACTGATGAATTGTACTCACTTTGGTTTAAATCAGGGACTGGAGTGCAACTATAGGTATGCAGGTTCCTGCTCCAACCCCGTTGAAGCACACCTCATTCATGTCTATATGTGCCCTAATGTGTCATGTGTTCAAACCAGTGTAAATACACAGGCTATAACCTGAGCAGCATGTTCCGTAGAAAGCCATATAAGGATAGAGACCCTGGTGGAGAAGTTTAAGAGCTGGAAAATGGAAACGGATTCACCAAAATAGATCAGAGTAAATGACAATGAGGAAACCAAAGACTCATCTGTAAATTGACTTACTAATTTAATAAAAACATTCAAGTTCAGTGAATGCTATGATCACTATAATTAATGTATGGGGTCTCCCTGTCTTTCTTACACACTATCCCTCTCACTGCGGTTGTGAAATAATAAATGAATTAGAATAGATATTGCCATCAACTAATTATCATGCAAATAACTCCGCAACAAAGGATTG
The DNA here is from genome assembly GCF_002021735.2 of Oncorhynchus kisutch. NCBI lineage: Eukaryota > Metazoa > Chordata > Actinopteri > Salmoniformes > Salmonidae > Oncorhynchus > Oncorhynchus kisutch. The sequence goes on from NC_034175.2 coordinate 34,116,962, forward strand.
AGGGACTGGTATTCTCTGCCAGGAATTCCCCAACGTGCTTGAAGCTGTCTACAGTGCAATTAGAATAGGAAGAGAGTGAGCGATGCATTAAACGACAGGAATGGCTGGCACTTACTCATAGTCAAATTAATTCCGTATTTTTTCCCTCTTGCCCTTGTCTGAGGCAGGGACCGTTTCATGTCACACGCTCCTCTCCTGGAGGAGCTATTTTCCTACCTCTCTCCGGGAATTCCGTGCCTATAATAGTAACAAAATAAATAAAAGGGATCGCCGGTGATGCAGCGGTAGCAAAACACCAACTTTCTGATAATTACCTGACCTGTTGATCTGCATTAGTCCTCGTCTCAGGCCTTGTAGCGAGGAAGCTAAGATTTAATGTCCCTCCGCCGAGCAGGCGATCTAACCTTTGATCAGGGCCGGGTGTTGCAGATGTCAGCATCACTTAATTGACTTCAGGGGGAGAGGTTTCAAAAGGAAAATACCTCACTCTGTTGCTGTCTGACTTCTGCTGGATAGGCCACACAGCTCTTTGTCTGTTGACACAAGGCCCAGGGATGGTCTCTTGGTAAATACTGTTGTAGTGATTAAAAGGGAACAGACAAAGCAGGTCTTGAACCATCAATCATGTGAAAGCAGGACAAGCACACAACCTCCTGTGGCACACAGTAAAAGTCCAAACCTCTTGTTAGAGGCCCTAGTACATTATAGAGATACATACAGAGGTAAATACAGAGACACAACAATGTTCTTTGCTTCCTTCTCCAGGTGTCCCATAAGAAACAAAAATATACAAGCAAGAAAAAAAGAAAAAATAAAATAAAATGGTGCCTTCAATTCCAGTTGTCAATCTGCTCTGCTAGACATGCAATGGCACCTCACCCAAGGTGCGTCTATAAGCGTAAGTCATCTTTTTATGAGCAAAACTCATAATATTGACAAGGTGCATCTCCCATTTGGATCGTCATATTCGTATTTTCCTAATTCGCAGTTTGCAGCCATTTGTGGCTGTTGAATAAACGTCAAAAACTGTAACGAGCTGTAACAGTTTATTTGGATAGTCCATCTCTAGATCCTCTCTACACACTATCTACTGACTATCGTAACATTTCTACTATCTACTAACCCTAGCTTTAAGCATAACCTTAACCCTTACCCTAATGCTTATTCTAAACCAAACCCTATATAAGCAGTTGCTTATCAACAGGTAGTTTGTTGATAGTATGACCATCTGTTTACTTATTTGCCTTCTACAGGGAATATTGACACATAATGAAGAGTTTAGAAAATGTCTCAAGTTTACTCTACCAAACCAATTGAGTTCTGAGGACTTTTCAATACAACCAAACTTTGACCGGTGGTAACCTACTTTAGACTTAACTAGCCCAGGTAATGATTTCCTATAGAGGAGCCTAATACAAAGAGGAATATCATCTCATAAAACAAGCTCAGAGGAGGGCCTTGTTTAAATATTCAAACCCCATCTAGATTCATCCCTAGTGAATTCAAAGCACACGTACCCATCCTCTGCTCCCAGAACCAAAATCAAAGACATGCAGGCAATCAAATGGACTGTCCTTTTGTTCATCAGTGTAATATAATGTAAATATGTCCAAACTAGAAAACAAACAAGCAGAAAGTTCCTTATTATTAGAGTTCCTATTAACAAAATGACTTTATTTGGCAAAATATTGTCATTATTAGGGGCCAGAAAACATTGTATTTCCCATGGCGGTAATGAGGGGCCTGGGTGCTTCTTCACTTCAAACCTCTGACAAGTCTTTTATTACTGTTACACTAAATGGAGGAAATGATGATACTTCAGCCTGGCGATTACTCTCTGTGCACCCTTGATGCCAAAGTTAAACGTAGTGTACACTCTTTTAATATTTGATTGTTTTTTCAATGTCATTTGGTCCAATTAATCATTTTGTTCCTTTAATTTACTGGCTCCTGTGGCATCACTCTGATCTAGATGTCCTGATTAACCGGACTCTACGATATCGGGTTATCTTTTGATGTTCCATATTTTTCTTTTTTTGGCATCATTTATTGGCCACTGTGGGGGCCGAAAACTTTTCTCCCTCTCTGTTGCTCCTTTCTCTAACTCTTAGGATGAGCAGATTCCATCGTCAACAAAACAGGATTATTATTCATACATGCTTCATTATTTTGATAGTCTGGGTGCTTAACATAACAAAATGTTTGTTTTTCAGAAGGTCCTGATTACCGTGTGTTTTTACATAGTTGAATTACAAACTAAGCCAGTTTGACTGGGTGCGACAAGATAGATAAAAACAGGCTGATACTAAAATAGGCAGAGCTGTAACAGATGGATATAGCTTAATGATTAAATACAACCAGAATGGTTTTCCATGGAAGAACACATTGGTTTCATTGTGCATTGCCCATGTATTAATAAGTTGGTTGTCAAGGGCCACCATGTTCGGTGTATAACAGGTGTTTCGCAGATGGGAACATCAATCTCGTTAAAAATGCAAGGGACCAAAAAAATATTAGTATGTAAAATGTCAGGAAACAATGGTTTTATCTAGCCTACTCAACATGCAGAGGGAGAAAGGAACCACATCTGATGATCTGCTGTCTGTGTCTGCGCTTGTTATTATTTGCAATGAACAAAAAGAAGAGGCATCAATTATGTGTTAAAATCTGAAGGGAGCGCACTCATTATTTTCATTATGTGCACCCACCAAATTGCATCAAGCTTATGAAATATTTCTTCCACTCCTTCAAAGGCTTGTTAGAGCTTCTATGAAATTACGTCTCCAGCTGTAACACGCTGTCAGGTCTCTTTAGCCAGTCATTAGTGAGGATTTGTTCCTGGGTATAGATAGCGAGCGGAGCTGGCAAGCGGAGTTCGATCTACAGTGAGCGCCCGACAGGCCTAATTGTTGCACGGCAGCTAAAGGTTGGCTAATGAAGCAGTGGCTGATGGGGGCTGGGGGGACGGGAGCCAGCTCAAGACCGGAGAATTTCCCAAAGTTTCTCCAGATCAAAGAAGAGCCAAGATTGAGCGTTTGGTGAATTTTCAGCTTCAGATTAATAAACTGAGACCTCGCCTTTACATTCTAGAGAGAGAGAGTCGGAAAGATGGATAGAGAAAATGAGAAAATAGTAGTCAGAGAGAAGAGAAAGAGATGGGTTTAGAAAGAGAGAAAGATGGTGTATTTCAAAACTTTATTACAGAGTGATGAACTTTAAACAGTATGTGATGTTTTGATATTTAAAAAAGACATGACTCAAAAGACTCAAAGAAAAAATGATGTATTGTATTGGAACAATTTTATTATGGCACAAGTATATTTATGACGACATAAGGTGATTAGGCAAGTCGGTCCGCGTACACCCGTCGTACACTGTTACTTATTGTTTCATTAAAGTTAACCAAAGTGATATTCGCCTTCGGATTCTTCATATAAAGGAGGAAGATAGTGTGAAAGGAAGTTAGATGGAGAAGGAAGAAAGAGAGAGAAAGGGGAGAAAGATGGGGAAGAGTAAGACTTGTTTAAAATGCATTATAGATGCACTTACTGCACCTATTATCACCGCATAGTGCATTATAAGATTTGCTATAAGCATTCACAACCAACTCATTCATCAGGGTCATTGATGATGAGCAACGGCAATCATCACCTTCATCAAGACTAGATATACACAGGTTTTAGTGACATGCTAAGGCTTTAAATAGTCAAGGCCTATAAGTCTAGCTCTGGACCTCTTGAAAAAAGGAGCTATATAAGCTATAACACTTATACTTATGTACAGCATGATAGAGTATAATGAGCATAGGTTAAAACTAGTCATGTCAAGTGTATTTGTCATGTGCACAGGATACAGCAGATGTTAAACAGTACTGTGAAATGCATACTTGCAAGCTCTTTCACTCCCCCAAAAAATGTCACAAAAATGTTTCTTACAATATCAAGGTAAAGTAAAACACAGACGAGAAATAAATAAGAAAAACATGAGAATTTAAGCTATATACAGGGTTAGTGCCAGTACCATAAAAGAGGCATGGTGGTTAACAACGGTAATTCCTAGGCTTCATAGATTTAACATAAACTATCCTCCTCAACAGGTTAAAACATCACCGGTCACTAATCGCTCTGGAACACTAGTGTCAGGAACGTGGTTCCTTATTCTGTATGGCAAGGCATTGACGTGAGAATGGAGACTGGGTAATGTGGCTGAGCTCTGTGAGGCCTGAGTTTGGCAGGGAAACAAAGAGAAGATTAACCCTGGCCAGCCAGTCGTAATGCTTCTCATTACCCTCCTCAGCATACACAAGAGTGTTTGCATGTTGTGAGAACCCTGCCACAGGTTCTTAGAGATTATGAGGCAGAACTAGTCTGATCCCAGATCTGTTTGTGCTGTCACAAACAGATTTGGAGTCAGGCTAGGTTAGCACTACTGCAACTGGTATTTTACACACTGCTGTCACAAACAGATCTGGGATCAGGCTAGGGTAGAACTACTGCAACTGGTATTTTACATACTGCATGTATGTACAGTGCATTCGGAAAGTATTCAGACCCCTTGACTTTTTCCACATTTTGTTACGTTACAGTCTTATTCTAAAATTGATTTTAAAACACATTTTCCTCATCAATCTACACAATAGCCCATAATGACAAAGTAAAAACAGGTTTTTAGATTTTTTTTGCTAATTTATACAAAATATGAATACAAAAATACCTTACTTACATAAGTATTCAGACCCTTTTCTATGAAATTGAGCTCAGGTGCATCCTGATTCCATCGATCATCCTTGAGCTGTTTCTACAACTTGATTGGAGTCAACCTGTTGTAATTTCAATTGGTTGGACATGATTTGGAAAGGACTGGGTGACTAGTCAGGATCAAGGGAAAGATGAATGGAGCAGAGTACAGAGAGATCCTTGATGAAAACTTGCTCCAGAGCGCTCAGAACCTCAGACTGGGCGAAGGTTCACCTTCAACAGGACAATGACCCTAAGCACACAGCCAAGACAACGCAAGTCTCTGAATGTCCTTGAGTGGACCAGCCAGAGCCCGGACTTGAATCCGATCAAATATCTCTGGAGAGACCTGAAAATATCTGTGCAGCGACACTCCCCATCCAACCTGACAGAGCTTGAGAGGATCTGCAGAGAAGAATGAAAGAAACTCCCCAAATCAGGTGTGCCAAGTTGAGGAAGTGTACCCAAGAAGACTCGAGGCTATAATCACTGCCAAAGGTGCTTCAACAACGTACTGAGTAAAGGGTTTGAATATTTATGTCAATGTGATATTTAAGTTTCATAGTTTGAATACTTTTGCAAAAATGTCTAAAAAACCGTTTTTGCTTCATCATTATGGTGTACTGTGTGTAGACTGATGAGGGAAAAAAGCTATTTAGTCCATTTTAAAATAAGGCTGTCACATATCAAAATGTGGAAAAAGTGAAGTGGTCTGAATACTTTCCAAATGCACTGTATGCACAGTACCAGTCAAAAGATTGGACACACCTACTCATTCCAGGATTTTCTACATTGTAGAATAAAAGTGAAGACATAAAAACTATGAAATAACACACATGGAATTATGTCGTAACCCAAAAAGTTAAATATGTTTCCAACAAATCAAAATATATTTTATATTTGAGATTCTTCAAAGTAGCCACCCTTTGCCTTGACGACAGCTTTGCACACTCTTTGCACTCTCTCAACCAGCTTCATGAGGTAGTCACCTGGAATGCATTTCAATTAATTGTTAAGAGTTCATTTTTAAATGTCTTTACTTCTTAATGTGTTTGAGACAATAAGTTGTGTTGTGACAATGTTGGGTTGGTATACAGAACATAGCCCTGTTTGGTAAAAGACCAAGTGCATATTATGGAAAGAACAGCTCAAATAAGCAAAGAGAAAAGACAGTCCATCATTACTTTAAGACATGAAGGTCAGTCAACCCGAAAAATGTCAAAAACTTGGAAAGTTTCTTTGAGTGCTCTGATGGAACTGGCTCTCATGAGGACCACCACAGGAAAGGAATACCCAGAGTTACCTCTGCTGCTTCATTAGAGTTATTAGCCTCAGATATTGCTGCCCAAAAGTGCTTCACAGAGTTCAAGTAACAGACACAACTCAACATCAACTGTTCAGAGAAGACTGCCTGAATCAGGCCTTCATGGTCGAAATGCTGCATAGAAACCAGTACTAAAGGACACCAATAAGAATTTGAGACTTGCTTGGGTCAAGAAACACGAGCAATGAACATTAGACTGGAGGAATTCTGTCCTTTGGTCTGATGAGTCTACATTTGAGATTTTCGGTTCCAACTGTCGTGTCTTTGTGAGACAGAGTAGGTGAACGGATGTTCTTCCCATGTGTGGTTCCCACCGTGAAACATGGAGGAGGAGGTGGAATGGGGTGGGGGTGCTTTGCTAGTGACACTGTCTGTTATTTATTTAGTATTCAAGGCACACTTAACCAGCATGGCTACCACAGCATACTGCAGAGATACGCCATCTCATTTGGTTTGCACTTAGTGGGACAATCATTTGTTTTTCAAAAGGACAATGACCCAACATACCTCCAGGCTGTGTAAAAGCTATTTGACTTGGGAGGTGAATTGATGTTGTGCAGGGCTGTAAAGTCTTCAACATTTTTGTTATTCCCTGTTTTACAGCTTCGATGCTCTGGAGCCTGGTTTTGTCGCCAAGGAGCATTCGGACTGTCGGGACCAGGTTTCAGCTGCTGCGCAACGCTGACATTCTTCCTACCATAGATGTTCTGCCTGTAAAAGCACCACCTGGACTGGACAAACCTAGACAAACTATATTTTTGCGACGAAGAGTCCCTGCACCAAAGTCAAGGGCAGGATAGAAACAGGCAATCCGAATATAGATTCCGTTGTTCATACCTGGTTTGGACGGACCAGTCATCAGCGCTATCTGCAGTGCCTCTATTTATATGACTCCTAACACACTTTAGGAACATACGTTGCTGCTATTTATTTTTTATCCTTTCCTGCTGCTCAACCACTTTATCCCTGATTGTATGCATATAACTACCTCGTCTATCACTGATATCGTTATTGTTCTTGTACATACTGTATATTTTATTTATATTGGCACTATCTATTTCTGATATTGCTACTATGTAAGTAACCATTTGGCTGTACCGTTTACACCTTCTGTAGAGACCCATCCACTTCACAAGACTTAGCAAAACATTGATAAATGAAATGAATATTGATATGTGTGGTCGTAACATGATTTTGTGACATAACACAACAATATCATGTGAACGTATCAACTGTCCACCACTTGAATATATGGCGCATGCATCTGTTTATGTGCTGTACATGTGCATCTCACTCAGGTTACATGGCCTTATCACATAGTATTCCATACATAAGTTAAGTGCATGTGTAACAGTATATAACATATGCTAATGTACTGGTGTGAAGGCATTTGGGGAGTGATTTAAAGTACTAAACAAAGTTTAAGACTAAAAGCTGGTTTATACTAAGTCTAGCGACAGTTGTCGCAGTGACATAATGAACAATCTAGCGTCGTCCGACATCAAACTTGTCGTTTGTGTATTTTAGTGTATTTTCACACCAATAAATCTACCTGTTTAAAAATGTATTTATTATATGTCAATCTAGCAAACCAGTCAACTTAAACCAAAATTCTAAACAATGTTTTGGTTAATTTCTAGTTGTGTCCACAGACACAACCATATTAGTTTATCCAATTCTGATAAATGTATTTATTTTCTGTTTTCTGAGAGAGCAGCCCAAAGCCACACAGGTAACTCTGGGGCTTTCTCCTCATGTGTGTCCTCGTGTGCGTTGCTGTGTCGCTGTGTCTCTACCAGTTACCAAATAACTCTACTCACTCTCATCAGCCAAAGTGCCAGCAATGCCGCTACAATGCCAGGCCTAATAAGCACATGCTAAGCTTGCTACAGTAAGCTGCTTTGTAGCCTTTCTTTCTTTAAAAAAATTATTCCACCCTGGTTATTTTTTCACTGCTAAATGTGTTAAATCACAGTGCACTCTGAGGGGTAATAGTTTAGAATGTTTAAGAGGCCCTGTAGCAGGAACAGACTCCAGGTTGCAGTAGCCAAGTCATCAGCGCAGAGCGGAGTAGAGAGGAGCTTGTCATGAAAATTAATTCAGAAGTGTCTGTGAGCAGAGGTCCAGCCAAACTTTGAATTGTTTCCAAAATATTTCATGCCGAGAAGCCCATTCAGTGTCACATATGTCAGAGAAATGTTCCATTGGGTTCAAACTTGAATCAAAGGTATAGAGCAAAGAATGAAAAAATTAAGTTTTTCTGTAATCCAAACATACTTCTGTATGAATACCTTACTGTTGTCAGTTGTTCTCTAAAAACTGAGCAGTGTTTCATAAGAAATAGCAGGACCCACACATCTGTAGTAGTGGTGTTTTAACTTTCATGTTTGAAGAACAGAAGTTGTTACTCCAATTCGACAGACAGGTGACGGCGGGGTGTGTGTGTCTGTGTGTGCGCGTGCATGCAAGTGTTTATGTACAGGATACTGTTTGTGTGAGTGTGTATGTTTGTGTGAGTGTGTGTATGTACGGTATGTATGTGTGTATGTACAGTTTACACTGTCCGTGCGTGTGTATGTAGCATATTTGTGTGTTTGTATGTGCGTGCATGTGTGTGTCCATAAGCATAAGGACAATAAATAACTTAGAACAACATCACACCAGCAACTCTCTCTCTCCACCATGGGCCCTTTTAACCAGCTGGCAGACTGCACAGTCGAAGAGATGAAAATCAACACTGTGCAGCCAGCCAGAGTGACACTGATGGAACCTTTTAAGAGCAAAAAACGAGTGAAAACAGAGACCACCGGCTGATGTCATATCACAGCTGTTAGCTCAATCAAAAAACAGGGTCCCACAACGACAAAAGGAGGGTACCCCATTCAGTGTAAGACGACTTCTGATCTGTGAAATATTGAGCGGAGTGGCCACTGAAGTGCCATGTTTTCACAAGTACCAAGTGACCAGCCATAGCCAAGTAGGGCTTTTCTGGTTTAAATAAGCGCAGAACTCACTCAGTTTTCCCTTGTATCGGCCTTCAATTTTGCTCCATTGGCATGCTTCTCAAAGACAGTATTATTATCTCGATAACAGCATTTTCGGTAGTTAAATGCAACAAAACATTATTTGTAAAAACCAATCTATTAACTTTCATAATTTTTTATATATACAGTGCCTTCAGAAAGTATTCATACCCCTTGGCTTAATCCACATTTTGCTTTGTTAGAGAATTAGAGATTAAACATACATTTCAAGTCTCACCCATCTACACACAATACCCCATGATGACAAAGTGAAAATGTTATTGAAAATGAAACACAGAAATATCTAATTTACATAAGTACTTTGTAGAAGCACCTTTGGCAGCGATTACAGCTTTGAGTTGTATTGGGTTTCTGTATCAGCTTTGCACATCTGGAATTGGGGATTTTCACCCATTCTTCCTTGCAGATTTTCTCAAGCTCTGTTTAGATCAATGGGGAGCGGCAGTGAACAGCAATCTTCAAGTCTTTCCACAGATCTAGGCTTTGGCTGGGCCACTTAAGTAATTCACATTCTTGTTCCAGTCTAAGGCCAAATAATATAATTTTCTATCTCCCCCTCTTCTACGCTGCTGCTAATCTCTGTTATTATCTATGCATAGTCACTTTAATAACTCTACCTACATGTACATATTACCTCAATTACCTCAACACCGGTGCCCCCGCACATTGACTCTACCCCTTGCATTTAGCCCCAATATTGTTATTTACTGATGCTCTTTAATTATTTGTTATTCTTATCTCTTACTTTTTAATGTATTTTCTTAAAACTGCATTGTTGGTTAAGGGCTTGTATTCAGCGCATGTGACAAATAACAATTGATTTGATCTTTTGTTTATGCTCTCAGAGTTTTTTTGCGTAGCTTTGCAAACTTCAGGTATGCTGTGGTGTGCCTTTTTTCTCAGGAGTGGCTTCTGTGGCTTCTGTCTGTTGTCTTTCTGGCAGGTTCTTTCATCTCAGCCTGGGAACTCTGTTCAATCAGAGTGGTTAATTTGTTCTTTGTCGCCTCCCTGACCAAGGTTCTTCTTGGCCGGTTGATCAACTTGGTTGGATGGCCAGCTCTAGGCAGAGTCTGGGTAGTTCCATATTCTTTCCATTTTCCAATGATGTAGACAACTTGTGCTCTTGGAAATATTAAACACTCTAGAAATTGTTTTATACCCTTCCCCAGATATATACCTCATCATAATTCTCTCAGAAGTCTATGGACAGTTCCTTGGACTTCATGGTATAGTTTCTAAATCATGTCCATACGATTGAATTGTTGACAAGTGGACTCCAAGTTGTTGTGTCATCTCAAGGATGATAAAAGGTAATTAGATGCACCTGAGCTCAATTTGGAGTGTCATAGTGAAGGGGTGTGAATATGTATGTACAGTGCATGAGATATCTATCTGCATTTCATTTTCAATAAATGTGTTGTCAAATTTCTAAAAATATGTTTTAAATTTTTCATTATGGGGTATTGTGTGTAGATGGGTGAGAAAAACATATATTGAATCCATTTTTAATTCAGGCTGTAACACAACAACATGTGAAATAAGTCAAGGTGTATGAATACTTTCTGAAGGCACTGAACCTCAGAGGAAACATGACATCAGCACTACAACTGAATTTGAATGATACTTAACAGTCCCTTCATGTCTGTGAAGCGAGGAAACAGCACATCAGAGGACTCCATGATCATGTACCATCTGCTGCCGATATTTGAAGGTCATTTTCATCTTCTGCTTGATTATGCCCTGGTCTGAAAGATGTTTCATTAGGGATATGGCCTCTCTCCATTGGTGTTCACTCTCAGTGACGATCTCAAATCAAATGTTATTCGTCACAAGATTCGTAAACAACAGGTGTAGACTAATAGTGAAATATTTGCTTACGTGTCCTTTTCTAACAATGCAGAGATAAAGATAAAGATAAAAAATATACATTTTGTTGGTGATCTCTAGCCTGGATGAAGGCTTTCTATCAGTGGCGGTTGTTGATGTGGGCAATTATTTTTTATGAGCATGTCCTTATTTCTATTAAAGCATATTGGATGACTATCGTTCAAGTTCCATTGTAAGATCAGTGACAGACTGTGACCCATTCAATACCACCTTGCACACTCTTGTCTACACCTAGCTGATCTACAGTATAATCATTAGTCCAAGAGTTTCTATTGAACAAATTCAGGTATGTTTATCCCCCATGCCATGACTTTCCCTCTTGGGTGAGGATCAAACAATAATCATGTCAAATTAGTTGTTTTGTGATGTCATTATGGACATTATTACTAAATAACAGTATCTCTGAAAGTGTACGCATTCAAGGGGTCAGGTTTACATCTAAATGTTGTAAAAACATATATGATTAAATATGAAACTATTTGTGAGAAGATTAAATGTGATTTTAGCCTTCTAAAGGAGATAATTGTTTTTATATAATCTTTTGCCAAGTCAGTAACCACGCCCATGTGACCACAGACATTGTGGCAACATGATGGAACCGCCCTGCAAGGCAAGGGCATAAAAGGACTGCTAACGAAATTTACATTAGACCGGGTTGCAGGGTTGCTGCCGGTGTGTAGAGTGATTCTAGCTGTACCCTGAATAATCAATAATTGAGACCAGACAGCGTGGAGCGGTGGCTACACAGCTGACAAATGGTTTAAAACTAGGAGACCAGTACATTGCCAACATCCAGTGAAATTGCAGAGCGCCAAATTCAAAAACAGAAATACTCATTATAAAAATTCATATCACATACAAGTGTTATAAATCGTTTTAAAGATGAACTTCTTATTATTCCAACCACAGAGTCAGATTTCAAAAAGGCTTTAAGGTGAAAGCATACCATGTGATTATCTGAGAACAGCATCCAGCTGAGAAACCATTACAAACAGTAACCAGCCAAGTAGAGTTACACAAGTCAGAAATAGCAATACAATTAATCACTTACCTTTGATGATCTTCATGTGGTTACACTCACAAGACTCCCATTTACTCAATAAATGTTTGTTTTGTTCGATAAAGTCCCTGTTTATATCCAAAAACCTATTTTTTGTTCACACGTTTTGTTCAGTAATCCACAGGCTCAAACGCAGTCACAACAGGCAGAAGAAAAATCCAAATAGTATCCATAAAGTTTGTAGATACATATCAAACGATGTTTATAATCAATCCTCAGGACGTTTTTAGCCTAAACAATCGATAAAATTTAAACAATAACGTTGTCAATATAAAAGGAAAACAAGAAAGGCGCACTCTCGGTCGTGCGCATGAAAAACCCCTGGGACTTTCCACTATCCACTTATTCAGAGAGGTCTTTACTCTCTCATTTTTCAGAATACAAGCCTGAAACAATGGCTACTGTAATGGCATTCAATAGAAAACTACAAACAAACATAAAATCCCTCTTCCTGGATGGGTTTTTCACAGGTTTTCGCCAACCAAATCAGTCAGACATTATTTTAACAGTTTTGGAAACTTTAGAGTGTGTCCTATCCAAATCTACCAATTATATGCATATCCTAGCTTCTGGGCCTGAGTAGCAGGCAGTTTACTTCGGGCACGCTTTTCATCCGGAGGTGAAAATAGTGCCCCCTACCCTAGCGAAGGTAAAACTACTAGACCAGTATACATGTAGTGCGAGCTGAATACGTGACAAATGGTCTAAAACTACAAGACCCTCTGAAACTCGACGAGTGAAGAAAGATGAAGACTACCAAACATTCTCAGTCTGCAACTGGGTAATGTAAAGTAGTCTAGAACTTTGACCAAAGACACAAGTAAGATCTCAGCAAATTACATTTTATGTATCCATTCTTACAAACACTTCAAGAACAAAGATGTCCTACTACCTCAACTACAAAGGACATGGTGATCTCTAGTGGACAAACCAGAGACTTCTGTCGAACGCCTCCCAATATGGACTGGGACTGGGCAATTTCAGAGAGAGACGACAATGACACACAAGCGTAAATATACACTGCTCAAAAAAATAAAGGGAACACTAAAATACATCCTAGATCTGAATTAATGAAATATTCTTATTAAATACTTTTTTCTTTACATAGTTGAATGTGCTGACAACAAAATCACACAAAAATGATCAATGGAAATCAAATGTATCAACCCATGGAGGTCTGGATTTGGAGTCACACTCAAAATTAAAGTGGAAAACCACACTACAGGCTGATCCAACTTTGATGTAATGTCCTTAAAACAAGTCAAAATGAGGCTCAGTAGTGTGTGTGGCCTCCACGTGCCTGTATGACCTCCCTACAATGCCTGGGTATGCTCCTGATGAGGTGGCGGATGGTCTCCTGAGGGATCTCCTCCCAGACCTGGACTAAAGCATCCGCCAACTCCTGGACAGTCTGTGGTGCAACGTGGCGTTGGTGGATGGAGCGAGACATGATGTCCCAGATGTGCTCAATTGGATTCAGGTCTGGGGAACGGGCGGGCCAGTCCATAGCATCAATGCCTTCCTCTTGCAGGAACTGCTGACCCATCCAGCCACATGAGGTCTAGCATTGTCTTGCATTAGGAGGAACCCAGGGCCAACCGCACCAGTATATGGTCTCACAAGGGGTCTGAGGATCTCATCTCGGTACCTAATGGCAGTCAGGCTACCTCTGGCGAGCACATGGAGGGCTGTGCGGCCCCCCAAAGAAATGCCACCCCACACCATGACTAACCCACTGCCAAACCGGTCATGCTAGAGGATGTTGCAGGCAGCAGAACGTTCTCCACGGCGTCTTCAGACTCTGTCACGTCTGTCATGTGCTCAGTGTGAACCTGCTTTCATCTGTGAAGAGCACAGGGCGCCAGTGGCGAATTTGCCAATCAAGGTGTTCTCTGGCAAATGCCAAACGTCCTGCACGGTGTTGGGCTGTCAGCACAACCCCCACCTGTGGACGTCGGGCCCTCATACCACCCTCATGGAGTCTGTTTCTGACCGTTTGAGCAGACACGTGCGCATTTGTGACCTGCTGGAGGTCATTTTGCAGGGCTCTGGCAGTGCTCCTCCTGCTCCTCCTTGCACAAAGGCGGAGGTAGCGGTCCTGCTGCTGGGTTGTTGCCCTCCTACGGCCTCCTCCACGTCTCCTGATGTACTGGCCTGTCTCCTGGTAGCGCCTCCATGCTCTGGACACTACGCTGACAGACACAGCAAACCTTCTTGCCACAGCTCGCATTGACGTGCCATCCTGGATGAGCTGCACTAACTGAGCCACTTGTGTGGTTTGTAGACTCCGTCTCATGCTACCACTAGAGTAAAAGCACCGCCAGCATTCAAAAGTGACCAAAACATCAGCCAGGAAGCATAGGAACCCCTTTATTGGGGGTGTCTTGCTAATTGCCTATAATGTCCACCTGGTGTCTATTCCATTTGCACAACAGCATGTGCAATTTATTGTCAATCAGTGTTACTTCCTAAGTGGACAGTTTGATTTCACAGAAGTGTGATTGACTTGGAGTTACATTGTGTTGTTTAAGTGTTCCCTTAATTTTTTTGAGCAGTGTATATACATTGCAGTTCTTCCGATTGCGTGGTTGTTCATTTGCAAAATATTCATATTTCCATGAGCAGAGACTGATATAACGTAATAATAAGTAATGGATGGCTACTATATTAAAACGATACATTCTGATATTCTTGAGTTAATTCAGGAACAAACTTTTTCCGTGGTGCCCCAAGATTGCTAATGAGTTAATTGTTACATGATTCATTTAATCACGTAATAATTAAACATAGTTAATTAATTTGTTAAAATAACCATCATCACATTAAGAGTAATCAGAAACAGGGACCCTTTAAAACCTCTCTGGGATATGTGAGAAGCCAGAGAAAATGCAGAGCGCCAAATTCAAATAAATTCCTATAAAAAATCTAACTTCCATGAAATCACACATGTAAGATACCAAATTAAAGCTACACGTGTTGTGAATCCAGCCAACATGTCAGATTTCAAAAAGGCTTCTCGGCGAAAGCAAACAATGCTATTATCTGAGGATAGCACCATAGTAAACAAAAGAGAGAAAACATTTCAATCCTGGAGGCGCGACACAAAACGCAGAAATAAAAATTTGAATCACCTTTGACAAGCTTCTTCTGTTGGCACTCCAATATGTCTCATAAACATCACAAATGGTCCAAATGATCCAGCAAAACACTGGTTCCAACTTGCGCATTGTGACGACAAAAAATCTCAAAAGTTACCTGTAAACTCTGTCAAAACATTTCAAGCTACTTTTGTAATACAATTGTAGGTATTTTTTAAAGTAAATAATCGATAAATTGAAGACGGGATGATCTGTGTTCAATACAGGAAAAAAACAAACTCAAGCATGCTTTCTGGTCATGCGCCTCTATCAAACAGTACACATGAAGTGACCCTCGTTCAAGATGGCCGTACTTCTTCATTACACAAAGGAATAACCTCAACCAATTTCTAAAGACTGGTGACATCCAGCGGAAGCGGTAGGAACTGCAAGCAAGTCCCAATGAAAACTCATTGAATAGAGGGTGACCTAAAAAAAAAAACAATCTGAATGGTTTGTCCTTTGGGTTTCGCCTGCTACATAAGTTATGTTATACTCATAGACATGATTCAAACGGTTTTAGAAACTTCAGAGTGTTTTCTATCCAAATCTACTAATAATATGCATATCTCATCTTCTGGGGATGAGTAGCAGGCAGTTGAAATTGGGAATGCTTTTCAACCAAAATTCCAAATGCTGCCCTCTATCCTATTAAACTTCTTTGGAGTATTTTTAAAACTTTTTTTGTGGCATCTGGTAGACCTTGGTGTGACATCACTTTGAAGGTGAACCTGTTGCTGCTTCCATCATTTTGAGACCTCATCCCTTGTGCTTGTGTGAGAGAAGGTATGTGTTTTTCTGCTCTGCTTATTGACATAGCTAATATAATAATAATAAATGTACAATGCCTTTGGAAAGTTTCAGACCCCTTGACTTCTTCCACATTTTGTTATGTTACAGCCTTATTCTAATATTGATTGTACAAATGTTTTTCCTCATCAATCTACACACAATACACCATAATGAATAAGCGGAAACAGAAATACCTTATTTACATAAGTATTCAGACCCTTTGCTATGAGAATCAAAATTAGGTGCATCCTATTTCCTTGAGATGTTTCTACAACTTGATTGGAGTCCACCAGAGGTAAATTCCATTGATTGGACACGAAAAGGCACACTCCTGTCTATATAAGGTTCCACAGTTGACAGTGCATGTTAGAGCAAAGACCAAGCAATGAGGTTGAAGGAATTGTCCGTAGAGCTCTGAGCCTGGGTTGTGTGTATGCACAAATCTGGAGAAGGGTACCAATACATATCTGCAGCAAGGTCCCCAAGAACACAGTGGCCTCCGTCATTCTTAAATGGAAGAAGTTTGGAACCACCAAGACTCTTCCAAACTGAGCAATCGGGGGAGAAGGGCCTTGGTCAGTGAGGTCACAAAGAACCCGATGGCCACTCTGACAGAGCCCGAAAGTTCCTCTGTGGAGATGGGAGAACCTTCCAGGAGGACAAACATCGCTGCAGAACTCCACCAATCAGGCCTTTATGGTAGAGTGGCCAGACGGAAGCCACTCCTTAGTAAAAGGCACAACAGCCCGCTTGGAGTTTGCCAAAAGGTACCTAAAGGACCCTCAGACCATGAGAAACAAGACTCTCTTGTCTGATGAATCCATAGAATGAACTCTTTCGCCTGAATGCCAAGTGTCACGTCTGGAGGAAACCTGGCACCATCCCTACGATGAAGCATGGTGGTGGCAGCATCACGCTGTGGGGATGTTTTTCAGTGGCTAGGACTGGGAAACTAGTCAGGATTGAGGGAAATATGAACGGAGCAAAGTACACTCAGATCCTTGATGAAAACCTGCTCCAGAGCGCTCAGGACCTCAGACTGGGGCGAAGGTTCACCTTCCTACAGGACAATGACCCAAAGCACACAGCCAAGACAATGTAGGAGTGGTTTCAAACTCCGCAAATACAGGTGTGCCAAGCTTGTAACATCATACCCAATACGACTCGTGGCTATAATCACTGCCAAATGTGCTTCAACAAAGTACTGAGTAAAGGGTCTGAATACTTATGTAAATATGGCACAGTGGTCTAAGGCACTGCATCACAGTGCTAGCTGTGCCACTAGATATTCTGTGTTCAAGTCCAGGCTCTGTCGCAGTCGGCTGCGACCAGGAGACCCATGGGGTGGCACACAATCTGCCCAGCATCGTGCGGGTCAGGGGAGGGTTAGGCCGGCAGGGTTTGTCCTTGCCCCATCGCACACTAGCAACTCCTGTGGCGGGACAGGCGCAGTGCACGCTGACACGGTCACCAGGTGTACGCTGTTTCCTCCGACACATTGGTCTGGCTGGCTTCCGGGTTAAGTGGTCATTGTGACAAGAAGCTGTGTGGCTGGGTTGGGATGTGTTTCGTGTGATTAAATGTTTGAGGTAGTCAACTGTACAGTAAACATTTTAATTCATGTAATGTTAGGCTAGCTAATTTATATTTTCACTTACCTATCTAATGTTACTAGCTATGCCTTGTTTTATCCATGTGCTATCTGGGACTCGTTAGACTGGCCAGGTAAGTAGCTAACGATAGCTAGCTAGCTAGCTACGTTTTTTGTTTGTTTCCGGTTTAGTAAGCGTGTCAATTTCATGCCAGATTTTTTTTCTGATTGTTGGGGGTAGGATAACTTTATATTGTTTTGAACAATCTAGAAAGGGTTCTTTGTTTATAAGTCAAAGATAACGCTAACAGTCGGTTAACAGTTAGATAGCGAGCTAACATTAACCATGAGGTGTGCACGTGTACTTGCTAGCTACAATACACTGAGTGTTCAAAACATCGTCTTTCCATGACAGACTGACCAGGTGAAAGGTATGATCCCTTATTGATGTCACTTTTTAAATCCATGTCAACCAGTGTAATGGGTAGGAGACAGGTTAATAAAGAAGGATTTTCAAGCCTTGAGACAGTTGAGTCATGGATTGTGTATGTGTGCCATTCAGAGGGTGAATGGGCAAAATAAAAGGTTTAAGTGTCTTTGAACGGGGTATGGTAGTACTGTAGGTGCCAGGTGCACCGGCTTGAGTGTGTCCAGAATTACAACGCTGCTGGGACTTTCATGCTCAACAGTTTCCTGTGAGTATCAAGAATGGTCCACCACTAAGGACATCTAGCCAACTTGACACAACTGTGGGAAGCATTGGTGTCAACATGGGCCAGCATCCCTATGGAACGCTTTCTACACCTTGTAGAGTCCATGCCCTGACAAATTGCGGTTGTTCTGAAGGCAAAAGGGGTGCTGCTCCATATTAGGAAGGTGTTCCTAATGTTTTATACACTCTGTGTCTATTTTGTGACCTATCAATTTGTTTGAATTGCATATACCTTTTGCCAGGATGTCATCTCGTTATAATTAAGAAATGTATGCAAAAGGAAATGTTTCTCTATTCCCTGATCTCAAAGACCCCAGCACAGAGAGAAGATATGTGAGTATGAATGCATGTATTACTTTTTGTTAATTGTCTACATTGTAGTAGGGTTTCAATCTGACGATGGATGTGATTTCCTGATTAATCAGGCATTTCTGACACTAAATTAATTAACAATTAAATATCACTTGTTTCGTATGTCACTATAAGCTATTTAAGCTTTGAGTGGCCATGTTCTCTAGCTTTTTTATTAAGGAACACGGAATGTGCCAGTAGAGGACAGTTAAAGAAAGCTGTGGAGGCTCATCAGAGGGTGAAAGTGAGGGCCATCTTCCTCAGTGAATTTCATAAAAATTAAATATCGAAACATTTATAAGGTTATCCTTTTTAGATGAAACTAAACTAAATATATTGACATCATCAAATAATTAACACTGTTTGGCAATGAAGGTCTGCAGTAGCCTCAACATCACTCATGATGTAGCCAGAGGACAACTATTTTCAGTCTTCCTCTGTGTACATTGACTAAAATACAAAACCTAGGAGGCTCATTGTTCTCATGCCCTTATATGGACTTACACAGTAATTATGGCAACTTCCGGAGTACAGAAAGTATAAGTGGCTTGCGAAAGTATTCACCCCCTGGCATTTACATTTTTTTGCCTTACAACTTGGAATTAAAATAGATTTTTTTGGGGGGGGGGGTTGTATCATTTGATTTACACAACATGCCTACCACGTTGAAGATGCTAAATATTTTTTTTTGTGAAACAAACAAACTGAAAACTTGAGCGTGCATAACTATTCACTCCCCCCCAAAGTCAATACTTTGTAGAGCCACCTTATGCAGCAATTACAGCTGCAAGTCTCTTGGGATATGTCTCTATATGCTTGGCACATCTAGCCACATTGATTTTTGCTCATTCTTCAAGGCAAAACTGCTCCAGCTCCTTTCAGTTGGATGGTTTCCGGCTGGTGTACAGCAATATTTAAGTCATACCACAGATTCTCAATTGGATTGAGGTCTGGGCTTGGACTAGGCCATTCCAATACATTTCAATGTTTCCCCTTAAACCACTCGAGCTTTAGCAGTATGCTTAGGGTCATTGTCCTGCTGGAAGGTGAACCGCTGTTCCCGTCTCAAAATCTCTGGAAGACTGGTACAGGTTTCCTTCAAGAATTTTCCTGTATTTAGTGCCATTCTTCAATTCTGACCAGCTTCCCAGTCCCTGCTGATGAAAAACATCCCCACAGCATGATGCTGCCACCACCATGCTTCACTGTGTTCTCGGGGTGATGCGAAGTGTTGGGTTTGTGCAAGACATAGCATTTTCCATGATGACCAAAAGCTCATTTTTAGTCTCATCTGACCAGAGTACCTTCTTCCGTTTGTTTGGGGAGTCTCCCACATGCCTTTTGGCGAACATCAAACGTGTTTGCTTACTTTTTCTTTAACAATGGCTTTTTTTCTGGCCACTCTTCCATTATGCCCAGCTCTGTGGAGTGTACGGTTTAAAGTGGTCCTATGGACAGATACTCCAATCTCCGCTGTGGAGCTTTGCAGCTCCTTCAGAGTTATCTTCGGTCTCTTTGTTGTCTCTCTGATTAATGCCCTCCTTGCCTGGTCCGTGAGTTTTCATGGGCGGCCCTCTCTTGGCAGGTTTGTTGTGGTGCCATATTCTTTCCAGTTTTTAAATAATGGAATTAGTGGTGCTCCGTGGGATGTTCAAAGTTTTGTATATTTTATAACCCAACCCTGATCTGAACTTCTCCATAACTTTGTCCTTGACCTGTTTGGAGAGCTATTTGGTCTTCATGGTGCCGCTTGCTTAGTGGTGTTGCAGACTCTGCGGTCATTCAGAACAGGTGTATATATACTGAGATCATGTGACACTTAAATAAAGTCCACCTGTGTGCAATCTAACTAATTATGTGAATTCTGAAGGTAATTGTTTGCACCAGATATTATTATGGGGGCTTCATAGCAAAGGGGGTGAATACATATGCACGTACCACTTTTCCTTTTTTACATGTATTTTAAAAAAAGTTTTTTTAAAGTTTGTTTTTTCATTTCACTTCACCAATTTGGACTATGTTGTTTATGTACATTACATGAATTCCAATTAAAAATCCATTTAAATGGCAGGTTGTAATGCAACAAAATAGGTAAAAATGCCAAGGGGGATGAATACTTTTGCATGCCATTGCAGCTAGTAATTTAGTGCATTCAATTTGGAGAGAGACAAGAGAGAGAGAATATTTGAACAGTTCAGTTTTGAACAAATGTATTTATTTTAAAAATGAAGGAGAAGCAAGAGCGAGAGAGGGAGAGAGCTTGCTATATTTTGTTGTATTTAATTTTTGCCTTTCACTTAGCTTGCGAATGCGGCTAGCTAGTTTAGCCTACTCAAACACCTGGCTCAAATAGAAAGGGATGCTATGTTAGCTAGCTGGCTATGGCTATCCAACTCTGGAACTCTTCCAAGTCAATGGTAAGCATTTGTTTTTATTAATTTATTCCCACCAGGGCCCGCCAGTGTAACTGCTAAACTGCTTGCTAACTGTGCACTCTACTGCGTGATTGTATTGGGTTAACTCACAAGTTAGTTTTATGTTTACTATGAAAAGGCAACAGGAGAGTGCGTAGATGCATAGACATGTGTGGCTGTTATGAAAGTGAACTGTATTTGCGTGTGATCAGGTGTGTATTAATTCCGCCGATTCTGTTGAAAAACATTTATCAAATGGAAGCAAACAGAACAAAATGGGTGTCATGACGTGACTATCATTAAAACTCAATATCTTTGTGTGGGCCCAGTGGGTAGCTGCTTAATCAATGCACTTTAATGATCTACACAGTAAATCAAACAGAGATGGAATCATAGTGTTACATGGGAGATTAAATGGACACTACTGCAGTTATCTTAATTTAACAAACAAAAGAGTGTTGCGCCCCATAGAGTTAGTGTTGATAACTGGTGTTTATTGTGACGCTAGTGTCCCACCTGGCCAACATCCAGTGAAATTGCAGAGTGCCAAATTCAAAATACAGAAATACACATAATAAGCAGTCATAAAATATACAAGTGTTATGCATCGGTTTAACCTCCAGTGACACCCCATCCCGTGACCGTTGTCATCATCTGACACTAATTAGCATAACGCTACAGACATAAATCTTCCTAGAAAATCTTCCTATTCATGAAAATCACAAGTGAAATATATTGGAACACAGTTTAGCCTTTTGTTAATCACCCTGTCATCTCAGATGTTCAAAATATGCTTTACAGCCAAAGCTAGACAAGCATTTGTGTAAGTTTATCGATAGCCTAGCATAGCATTATGCCTTGCTAGCAGCAGGCAACCTTGTCACGAAAATCAGAAAAGCATTCAAATTAAATCGTTTACCTTTGATGAACTTCGGCTGTTTTCACTCACGAGACTCCCAGGTAGATAGCCAAAGTTCATTTTTTCCCAAAAGAGTATTTTTGTAGGCGAAATAGCTCCGTTTGTTCTTCACGTTTGGCTGAAAAATATTCCAAATTAGCTCCATAATATGGACAGAAACATGGCAAACGTTGTTTATAATCAATCCTCAAGGTGTTTTTCAAATATCTATTCGATAATATATCAACCGGGACAATTGGTTTCTCAGTAGAAGCGATTGGAATAATGGCTACCTCTGTATTTTACGCAAGAATTTCTCTGGGAGCATCAGGTGACCACTTGCGCAATGAAGCCGCCTACGGGTATTCTTCAACATAAATGCGTAAAACTACGTCACAATGCTGTAGACACCTTGGGGAATACGTAGAAAGCGTAATCTGGTTGATAGGGCATTCACAGCTCAATAGGGATGCATCGGAACGCACGGCTTTCAAAAGATGAGTCACTGATTTATTTTTCAAAAAATGAAAATACTGCCCCCTAGTACCAATAGGTTAAAGATTAACTTCTTGTTAATCCAGCTGCTGTGTCAGATTTCAATAAGGCTTTACGGCGAAAGCATACCATGCGATTATCTGAGGACAGCGCCCCGCGTAAAAAAGCATACAAACATTTACCAGCCAAGTAGAGGAGTCACGAAAGTTAGAAATAGCAATAAGATTAATCACTTACCTTTGATGATCTTCATATGGTTGCACTCACAAGACTCCCAGTTACACAGTCAATTTTCAGTTTGGTCGATAAAGTCCCTCTTTATGTCCCAAAAACTCAGTTTTGTTGCCGCGTTTTGTTCAGTAATCCACTGGCTCCAAAGCGGTCACAACAGGCAGACTAATACATCCTAAAAGTACCAGTAAAGTTTGTCGAAACATGCCAAACGATGTTTATAATTAATCCTCAGGTTTTTAATTGTCTGTATAATCAATAATATTTAAACCGGACAATACCGTTTTCAAACAAAAGGAAAAATAACAAATGGTGTGACAAATCAGGTCTGCATACTCCCTCTGGCTTTTTACACGTCGTTTTTCAAAATAAAAGCCTGAAACCATGTCTAAAGACTGTTGACATCTAGTGGAAGCCATAGGAACTGCAATCTGATTCCTAACCCATTGGATTCTCTATAGGCATTGAGTTGAAAAACAGCCACATGAAAATAATTCCACTTCCTGGATGGATTTTTCTCAGATTTTCACCTGCCATATCAGTTTGGTTATACTCACAGACATTGTTTTAACAGTTTGGGAAAGTTTACAGTGTTTTCTATCCAATACTACCAATTAGATGCATAGCCTAGCTTCTGGGCCTGAAGAACAGGCAGTTTACTTTGGGAACGCTTTTCATCCGGAGGTGAAAATACTGCCCCCTACCCAAGAGAGGTTAACATTCTGCTACCCTGCAGGCCCAGACCAGGCACCTTGGGCCAACCAGCCAGAGAAAAGGAAGGCAGAGTACATGCGTGACAGGTCCAGGACAGTCAACCTCAATCTGGGTCAAAGCAAAGGGGACAGGAGGCTGGGGTTATGGATGAACAGGCAAACAAAGGTAACCGTGTGGGCTGTCTGTGTGTGTTTGTCTATGAGTAACTCAGAAGTAGGAATGTGTGGTGGAGTCTGGCATTGTAATGTTATTACTGTTGTATTTGATAACGCTGTGTCATCAGGCATACAGAATTGACACTGAATAGAATGTCAGGTCTGTGATGAGAGAAAGAGAGAGTGTAGCCCCAAAGTGACTTAACAACACTATGCAAAAGGTTTTATTGTCTTCACAGGAATTCAGCATGATCTGTGTTGCTCTTGCCAACACTCATTGTCACACCGCTGAGAAGCAGAGGTTCTGTTGTCTTTACAGATATATAGTCCGATATCTGATTGGAGGTTAACTTTACATTAATACTATTGGTCAAAATCTCAGATTATGAATCCAAACAACTCAGATGCTTAAAGGGTCGTAGGTTCATTGTCTCTTTCTTTTTTATTCCTGACCTGCGCTGGTGAGATACTCTGTATTTCTTCCTCTCTCCACCCCTGGAACTTTGGTGCATGGCCGTTCAGGCTATGACTTCTCTCTCCCTATCTGATCATTCTTAGAATAATGCCTCTTACTGGTTGTTAATGCTTTGTAAATGAAGCTTTATGCCTTGTATGTGAATGCATTCATTTTATAAAGTAATTAAATACACATTTATTTAGAAATTCCATTCTCAGACTTGATTGCCTATATGCAAAAGACCATGGTCTTTTGCAGATGTCTGTATTGTCATGGAGTCAGATTAACAATTTAATAGGCTAATTGCATAGTCTAATCATAGGTTGCATGTGAGGTATATACAGTTGAAGTCGGAAGTTTACAAACACCAAATATATTTAAGATCAGTTTTTCACATTCCTGACATTTAATCCTAGCAAAAATTCCCTGTTTTAGGTCAGTTAGGATCACCACTTTATTTTAAGAATGTGAAATGTCAGAATAATATTTATTTAAGCTTTTTTTCTTTCATCACATTCCCAGTGGGTCAGAAGTTTACATACACTCAATTAGTATTTGTTAGCATTGCCTTTAAATTGTTTAACTTGGGTTAAACGGTTCGGGTAGCCTTCCACAAGCATCCCACAATAAGTTGGGTGAATTTTGGCCCATTCCTCCTGACAGAGCTGGTGTAACTGAGTCAGGTTTGAAGGCCTCCTTGCTCGCACACGCTTTTTCAGTTCTGCCCACAAATGTTCTATGGGATTGAGGTCAGGGCTTTGTGATTACCACTCCAATACCTTGACTTTGTTGTCCTTAAGCCATTTTGCCACAACTTTGGAAGCATGCTTGGGGTCATTGTCCATTTGGAAGACCCATTTGCCACCAAGTTTTAACTTCCTGACTGATGTCTTGAGATGCTGCTTCAATATATCACCTAATTTCCCCCCTCATGATGCCATCTATTTTGTGAAGTGGACCCTCCTGCAGCAAAGCACCCCCACAACATGATGCTGCCACCCCTGTGCTCCACGGTTGGGATGGTGTTCTTCGGCTTGCAAGCCTCAAGCATTTTCCTCCAAACATAATTATGGTCATTATGGCCTAACAGTTTCATTTTTGTTTCATCAGACCAGAGTAAAATTCTCCAAAAAGTACCATCTTTGTCCCCATGTGCAGTTGCAAACCGTAGTCTGGCTTTTTTTATGGCGGTTTTGGAGCAATTCTTCCTTGCTGAGTGGCCTTTCAGGTTATGTTGATATATGACTAGTTTTACTGTGGATATAGATACTTTTGTACCTGTTTCCTCCAGCATCTTCACAATGTCCTTTGCTGTTGTTCCGGGATTGATTTGCACTTTTCACACCAAAGAATGTTAATCTCTAGGAGAGAGAACTCATCTCCTTCCTGAGCGGTATGACGGCTGCGTGGTCCCATGGTGTTTATACTTGCGTACTATTGTTTTTACAGATTAATGTGGTACATTCAGGCATTTGGAAATTGCTCCCAAGGATGAACCGGACTTGTGGAGGTATACAATTTATTTCTGAGGTCTTGGCTGATTTCTTTTGATTTTCCCATGATGTCAAGCAAATAGGCACTGCGTTTGAAGTTAGGCCTTGAAATACATCCAGGTACACCTCAAATTGACTGAAATTATGTCAATTTGCCTATCAGAAGCTTCTAAAGCCATGACATAATTTTCTGGAATTTTCCAAGCTGTTTAAAGGCACAGTCAACTCAGTGTATGTAAACGTCTGACCCACTGGAATTGTGATACATTGAATTAAAAGTGAAATAATCTGCCTGTAAACAATTGTTGGAAACATTTCTTGTGTCATGCAGAAAGTAGATGTCCTAACTGACTTGCCAAAACTATAATTTGTTATCAAGAAATTTGTGGAGTGGTTGAAAAATGAGTTTGAATGACTCCAACCTAAGTGTATGTAAACTTACAACTTCAACTGTATACAGTATAATATAGTGATATATGAAATAGTACCTCACTAGGAGAGCTGTGAACTCACTGTTAGCATTGACTTGATTCTAGAGTGTAGCCCATTGAGCCAGGGTTTAGTTAACGCTGTACACCAACTGTGAGAACAGATGCTGGGAGAAGAGAAGCAAGTACAGGGAGTGAACATTTAATAAATAACAGTCATGAAACAGAACACAGACAGCGTCTGGACAGGGGACACAAAATTACATTAATTTTGACACAGGGAACAAACTGAATCGCAGACCGATATAGAGCGGGCAATCATCAAAGTGAAGGAGTCCAGGTGAGTCCAGTGAAGCGCTGATACGCGTAATGACGGCTACAGGTGTCCGTAATGATTGGCAGCCTGGAGCCCTCGAGCTCCAGAGAGGGGGAGCGGGAGCATGCGTGACACTAAAATTCCCTCCAAATTCCTCCAACCTAATCAAAACCATGAGGAAATAACCGTGGCAACTGAGCCCCCAAACAAGAGGAGAGTTTATTATTATTTTAATTATGCTCTTTTTGTTTTATTTCCCATGGCTTGCTGCGAGACAGAGGTGAAAGAAGGCAGGAATGTTAGAGAGAGAAAATTAAGGAAAAAAACTGTTGGGTGTTAGGATACCCCCCAGTGATTCTGAAGCAGGTAGAAAAACTGGCATGTAGGAACTAACTATTATTCAAGTCAATATATATGCATATTCCTGATGCATAATTTATATCAACTTCTTGTAGCATTATGTTTTCTTCCACATTTCGTCCGTTTAGAATTTTCTTCCAATAATTTAATGCAGAGCACAATAATGCAAAACAATGAGAAGGGGGGGGGGGGGGGGGGTTGTGGGGATAATCTAAAATGTTACGCTTAAAGCGTCCCATCTGGTTGCGCAGCAGACAAAAGTTTTCTTTCACATTAGCTGTTTATTGTTCTGTTAGATTGATGCTGTTAATATCAGCCTTTCAGAATGACAGATTAGCATCACTAGCAAATCAGCGCTATTAGGAAATAAATATTGGTAATTTAATCACTACAGTCATTCCTTTTACAATAATACGATTTACAAATGTAAGTGATTAAGTAATTAGCTCACATCTCCGTAGATGACAATCCTTTGGTGTTTGGTGCGTCTGGCTTTCTGAAGATTAAGTTCTTTAATTTAAGTGGCCCCTTCTTTTTTTTGTAAATGGGAATTGTCTGTTCTTGGCCAAAACTTAAAGTAGTTTACCAATGACCCCCACATCCTTGCAAAGACAATTCTTCTATTTTTTATTTATTTCTCAAGTGCACTATTTCCCCCCACTGTGAGTGGACATGTTGCACAAGTGGTGCACACCAGGGAAATTAATGCCTTATACATTGAATTCAATTGAAAAATGATGTGCACTTGATAAAATAAAGCCAGGCTGTGGGCTGGCATATCTAAAAAGCTGTCAAGGATTCCTTTGTTGCTGGGAGAACACTGGCCCTTAGGCTACTCCTTGTTTCAAAATTCTAAAGCTATACCCCCTTTATTTACAAAGTAATTTGTCGGTTAGTGTTAATTTCCTTAATGCGACATAAAAGGAGTGCAGTACGGAGAGAGAACATTTTTTTAAGGGGAAAATCATTAAAACAGCAGAGAATCAGGGAAAATTGCTTCCATCTGTTGGGGGATGCCAGATCAGAGTGGAGGAGAGCGCAGCCTAACTACCTTGGACCTGCCCAGACTGGGCCAATTCAGTTTGAAAGGCCCCGTTTCTCTTATGAAGGTTTAATTTTTATTGCCACTTCTTTGACTTCAAAGACGTTCAGGTTGTCAAACATAATTTCACAGGAGGTATTTTCAAGTGCACTGCAAATAGTTCATAAATTATTTCCCCATTAGTCTACTTCTCCCACTCTGAGCCATGCATGCTGCAAACTCTCTGGGTTGAATGTTTCATCCTTTACACCTTCCACTTCTAACCCTTTCTCCTCCCCCCTAACCCACTCCAACCCTCCCGACAACCCTCACCTTCATCCTTCAGGAACTTAAAGAGTCAAATGCCACTTAGCGGCTATGCAACTTCTTCAGAGAGGCTGAGAGAGACAGGCTGGGCATGGGCCGGACCCTGTCAATCTCAGCACAAAGAACCACAGCCAAAGAGAAAGAGAGAAGAACTTTGCCATTACAGGATTAGTGAATTCAAATAAATCCAACCCTAGGAGGCCCTTTCACGGATTTCCTGTTGCTGAACAGGCACCCACAAAAAAAGAATTTGTTCTTAACTGACTTGCCTAGTTAAATAAAGGTAAAATAAAAAAATAAAAAAATAAAATGACCAGGCTGCCACTTTGAATGGCTACTTGCTATTACGCAAGGAGCAGGGTATGAGCTGCAACATCATACACCCATCAGCCGGTATTTCACAGGCAGGCCACTTCGACAGTACATTGATTGACTGTTGTTAAGCAATTGTCCACCATGATACCACAGTTCTCCAATTTATATTGGAGAATTTGTATTTGTCTCCACCAAGTAACTCTTTCTCGTTAAAGGGCAGTCTTGTGCATTCTTTAATAAAAAAAGTGTATGAGGAAAGATATTTTAGGCCTTGCCGTGACTTAGCAAGCCGTTAAATCAGTTTCTCCCTTTGTCATATGCGCCGTAAAGAACTTCATAAAAACTAGGATCCTTTTGATTGGTAATAACACACAGGAACCAGAACAAAGATGAGCTGGACAATTTCTGGACTGAATTGAGTACTTAAAAAAAAAAATTGAAACGAAGAAATTGGAATGCCACGACAAACGCCTATTATTAACCATTTTCCCGGCCATGTTTTCCCATTTTTCATTTGGAATATTATAATTCCGCCACAGTAGACCAGAAGGGGGAAAATGGAACACTTGTTTTATTGTAAGCAGGCAGGTATTTGGCAATAACGCACCGTGATGTCAATGTACACCTAATATGCTTAACATGAACACAGACCATAAATCACTAGGCTATCTGATTACAATCTCTTTCCCCCCTTCTCTCTCTCTGTCTGGTAATTGCTGCTGCCGTGTCTGAACAAATGCCCAAGTTTGTTCTCATGTTAGGAATTAGGTTTCATCTGTTTGGAAAAAAAACAGCTGGGATTGTCGGGAGTGTTTGGTAGGAAATGTGGGGCTTTTATTTATGGCTCGTATACCTGGGACTTTCACAGGCCTTCTGCTATGCTTCTGTGGTA
Organism: Oncorhynchus kisutch; assembly: GCF_002021735.2. Classification (NCBI taxonomy): domain Eukaryota; kingdom Metazoa; phylum Chordata; class Actinopteri; order Salmoniformes; family Salmonidae; genus Oncorhynchus; species Oncorhynchus kisutch. Next base: position 34,146,112 of record NC_034175.2, read on the forward strand.
TTTTATCCAAGTTTTATGACAGGCCATTTATCCCCAGTTTAACTCCTTAAAGTGGGCAGTTGTGTAGCTGGGCTTTGCGGCTGAGGCCAATTACACCGTGGCTGTATTTACTGTTTGACCACTCTCATTTACCTTTAGTCATGGCCGACCTCCATCTCTCTCTCTCTGTGATGCAGCTCATGGTCGTATACAATGTTGCAAGCTGTTGAACAGAGATTCAGTGCCTTCAGAAATTAATCATACCCCTTGACTTTTTCCACATTTTGATGTAATTACAGCCTAAATTCAAAATTGATTTTTTTTATTTATTTTTTTACATCTACACACAATACCCCATAATGACAAAGTGAAATCATGTTTTTAGAAATGTTAGCAAACTTATTGGAAATTAAGTAGAGGAATATAATTTACATAAAGTATTCACACCCGAGTCAGTTCTTTTCAGAAGAACCTTAGGCAGCGATTACAGCTGTGAGTCTTTCTGGGTAAGTCTCTAAGAGCTTTCCACACTTGGATTGTACAACATCTGCCCATTATTATTTTCAGAATTCAAGTAGATTTAAAAACTGTAACTCGGCCACACAAATATTCACTGTCTTCTTGGTAAGCTACTCCAGTGTATATTTGGCTCTGTGTTTTAGGTTATTGTCCTGCTGAAAGGTGAATTCATCTCCCAGTATCTGTTGGAAAGCAGACTTAACCAGGTTTTCCTCTAGGATTTTCCTTGCGCTTAGCTCCAACCAACTACCTACCTCATCCCCATATTTGTCTTTGTTTATCTGCTCTTTTGCACACCAGTACTTCTACATGCACATCGTCATCTGCATATACAGTTGAAGTCGGAAGTTTACATACACTTAGTTTGGAGTCATTAAAACTAGTTGTTCAACCACTCCATTCATTTGTGGTTAACAAACTATAGTTTTCGCAAGTCGGTTAGGACATCTACTTTGTGCATAACACAAGTAATTTTTCCAACAATTGTTTACAGACAGATTATTTCACTTATAATTCACAGTATCACAATTCCAGTGGGACAGAAGTTAATATACACTAAATTGACTGTGCCTTTTAAACAGCCTAAAAATGTCAAGAAAATTATGTCATGGCTTTAGAAGCTCCTGATAGGCTAATTGATGTCATTTGAGTCAATTGGAGGTGTACCTGTGGATGTATTTCATGGCCGAGCTTCAAACTCAGTGCCTCTTTACTTGACATCATGGGAAAATCTAAAGAAGTCAGCCCAGACCTCTGAAGAAAAAGGTAGACCTCCACATGTCTGGTTCATCCTTGGGAGCATTTTCCAAATGCACTGTGATCATCTGTACAAACAATGGTACGCAAGTAATAACACCATGGGACCACGCAGCCGTCATACCGCTCAGGAAGGAGACGTGTTCTGTCTCCTAGAGATGAAAGTTCTTTGGTGTGAAAAGTGCAAATCAATCCCAGAACAGCAGCAAAGGACCTTGTGAAGATGCTGAAGGAAACTATATCCACAGTAAAACGAGTCATATATAGACGTAACCTGAAAGGCCACTCAGCAAGTAAGAAGCCACTGCTCCAAAACTGCCATAAAAAAGCCAGACTAAGGTTTGCAACTGCACATGGGGACAAAGATCATAGTTTTTGGAGAAATGTTCTCTGGTCTGATGAAACAAAAATGGAACTGTTTGGCCATAATGACCATCGTTATGTTTGGAGGAAAAAGGCGGAGGCTTGCAAGCCGAAGAACACCATCCCAACTGAAGCACGGGGGTGGCAGCATCATGTTGTGGGGGTGCTTTGCTGCAGGAGGGACTGGTGCACTAAACAAAATAGATGGCATCATGAGGGGGGAAAATTATGTGGATATATTGAAGCAACATCTCAAGACATCAGTCAGGAAGTTAAATCTTGGTCGCAAATGGGTCTTCCAAATGTACAATGACCCCAAACATGCTTCCAAAGTTGTGGCAAAATGGCTTAAGGACAATAAAATCAAGGTATTGGAGTGGCATCACAAAGCTCTGACCTCAATCCTATAGAACATTTGTGGGCAGAACTGAAAAAGCGTGTGCGAGCAAGGGGGCCTTTTAACCTGACTCAGTTACGCCAGCTCTGTCAGGAGGAATGGGCCAAAATTCACCCAACTTATTGTAGGAAGCTTGTGGAAGGCTACCCAAAACGTTTGACCCAAGTTAAACAATTTAAAGGCAATTCTAACAAATACTAATTGAGTATATGTGAACGTCTGACCCACTGGGAATGTGATGAAAGCAATAAAAGCTTAAATAAAACATTCTATCTACTATTATTCTGACATTTCACATTCTTAAAATAAAGTGGTGATCCTAACTGATCTAAGACAGGGAATTGTTACTAGGATTAAATGTCTGGAATTGTGAAAAACTGAGTTTAAATGTAGTTGGCTAAGATGTATGTAAACTTCGACTTCAACTGAATATCACTGTAGTGTAAATTGCTGAATTGTAATTTCTTCACCACTATTGGCCTATTTATTGCTTTACGTCCTAACTTCATTTGCACACAGTGTATACCGATTTTTCTATTGTGTTATTGACTGTACTTTTATTTGTGTTATTGTTTTTGTCGCACTGCTTTGATTTTATCTTGGCCAGGTTGCAGTTGTAAATGAGAACTTGTTCTCAACTGGCCTACTTTGTTAAATAAAGGTCATATATATATATATTTAAATTCCATGTATTTTTTATCTTGAAAAACTCCTCCATCCTTAACGATTCCAAGTATACCCATAACTTGATGCAGCCACCACTATGGTTGAAAATATGGAGTGGTACTCAGTAATGTTGTCATGCCCTGGTCTTAGTATTTTGTGTTTTCTTTATTAATTTGGTCAGGCCAGGGTGTGACATGGGTTTTGTATGTGGTGTGTTTTGTCTTGGGGTTTTTGTTAGGTAATGGGTTTGTATTATATTAGGGGTTTCTAGCATAGTCTATGGCTGTCTGGAGTGGTTCTCAATCAGAGGCCGGTGTTTATCGTTGTCTCTGATTGGGAACCATATTTAGGCAGCCATATTCTTTGAGTGTTTCGTGGGTGATTGTTCCTGTCTCTGTGTTTGCACCAGATAGGACTGTTTAGGTTTTCACATTTCATTATTTTGGTAGTTTATTCATGTATAGTTTTTCCCTTTATTAAAATAACATGAATCATCACAACGCTGCATTTTGGTCCGACTCTTTTTCACCTAAGGAAAACCGTTACAAATGTGTTGGATTGGATTTGCCCCAAACGTAAAACCTTGTATTCAGGGCTGTCACGCCCTGGTCTTAGTATTTTGTGTTTTCTATATTTATTTGGTCAGGCCAGGGTGTGACATGGGTTTATTTTGTGTTGTGTTCATGTATGTTTTTTTTTCGTAGGTTTTGGGATTGTGGCTTAGTGGGGTGTTCTAGCAAAGTCTATGGTTGCCTGAGGTGGTTCTCAATCAGAGGCAGGTGATTCTCGTTGTCTCTGATTGGGAACCATATTTAGGTAGCCATATTCTTTGAGTGTTTCGTGGGTGATTGTTCCTGTCTCTGTGTTTGTTGTCACAAGATAGGCTGTATAGGTTTTCACGGTCCGTTTGGTGTTTTGTAGATTTAAGTTATTTCATGTATCGTTCATTTTTTCATTAAAGAACATGAGTAACAACCACGCTGCATTTTGGTCCGCTTCTCCTTCTACAGACGAACGTCGTTACAAGGACAAAAAGTTAATTGCTTTGCCACATTTTTTGCAGTATTACTTTAGTGCCTAGTTGCAAACAGGATACGTTTTTGAATAATTTGAATTCTCTACAGGCTTCTTTCTTTTCACTCTGTCAATTAATTTAGTATTGTGGAGTAACTACAATGGTGTTAATACATCCTCAGTTATGTTTTCAATCACAACCATTAAACTCTGTCACACCCTGCTCTTTTTCACCTGTCCTTGTGATTGTCTCCACCCCCCTCCAGGTATCGCCCATCTTCCACATTATCCCCTGTGTATTTATACCTGTGTTCTCTGTTTGTATGTTGCCAGTTCCTCTTATTTGTCAAGTCAACAAGCATTTTTGTTATCAGCTTTTCCGTCTCTCATTTTCTAGACCTCTTGGTTTTGACCCTTGCCTGTCCTGACTCTGAGCCTGCCTGCCTGAAAACTCTGCCTGAGCCTTTCTGACGACCTGTCCCTTTGCCCCACCTCTGGATTGTTGACCTCTGCCTACCCTGAGCCTGCCTACCATCCGATACCATTGCCCCACCTCTGGTTTACTGACCCCTGCCTGCCTTGACCTGTCTGTTGCCTGCCCCTGTTGGAATATTAAACCATTGTCAATTTGACGTGTCTGCACCTTGACACCTGATACAATAACTGTTTTAAAGTCACCATTGGCCTCATGGTGAAATCCCTAAAGCAGTTTCCTTCCTCTCTGGGAACTGTGTAAGGAAGGACACCTGCATCTTTGTAGTGATGGGTGTACACCCTCCATGATACACCATCCATATTGTAATTAATAACTTCACCATGCTCCAAGTGATATTCAATGTAGGGCTGTCCCCGACTAAAAAAAATCCCAGACTAAAAAAAAATCTTGGTCGACGGAAAGTCATCTGTTCTTTCGACCAATCGATTGGCCTACACTTTTTAACTTGTATTTTTTCATATAAAGATACACCCCTTTAATAAAATCAACTATATGCATTGAGGTTGTCTGATGCTTAAAGCTTACAATTTGATGAAATAATAAAAATGCTTCAAGAGGGCGAAAGAGATCTAGATAACCAGAAGAGAGAAACCTGACCGAACTATTCTCCTCCCACTCCGGTTGCCTTTCGCAGATTCTGTCATTACTCTCCTGAATTTGCCAGTAATAGGCTACAAGAGGAGTCGGCAATCATTCTCATGTGGAATGACAATTTACACTAGGTTAACAAAAACCATCTCCTTTAAAACATGTTTTAGCAGGCAGCACATGAAAAACATTATTTTCCCCCATTGTAAGTTTGATTGAATTACCCACAGACAGTGTGGCTCCTGATTGGTCGTGATGGTGTGGTGTCCAAGCCAGGGCAGTGTTTAGTAGGCACAAAATAGAAGAAAATGGTCTGAAACAGGGAGTAACTTTCTGAACTACAATAAGAAAAGCTCATTTACACTTTCTGTTGCAAAATGTTTTGCTACAGTATGCCCTTAAGAACATGACCCATGTCTCTCAGCCTTTGCCAAAGCCTGGTCCTACAAGAGTGCCCCACAGCCAATTCCATAGCCCCACCACAGGAAATGAGGGCTTATGGGTCTGTTGAGCTCTGTTGTCACAGGCAGAGGGGTGAGAAATAGACCATGATCTACAAAAAGAGATACAAAAACCCAGTGGAATGATTTAAGTGAGATCGATGAAATGCAATTTAATGACACAGTAATTGTATTTGATCGTTTTCTTGTCACTCCATTATTGTCACTCTAATTACATTTTTTTTACAGTGACTACTCCCCTTTATGTACTCTGCATGTTCCACAACTCTAGGTCCAATAAAAAGTATCTCCATAATATTCTCATACATGGGCAAATGAGGATGTAGAGTAAATATTTTGTTTTGAGGTGGCACTGTAAATGCTACTAATGCTCCAGTGTCCCACTGGTGGTAGAGGGGAGTATTTTCAATAAGCAGAATATGGAGGGACTTATGTTGTCACAGACAGAAGGGTACGGAAGAGACCATGTCTGGGCCATATCGCTAGCTACTAAAACCCAGTGGAATGACTTAAGTCAATCAATCAATCAATCAAATGTATTTATAAAGCCCTTCTTACATCAGCTGATGTAACAAAGTGCTGTACAGAAGCCCAGCCTAAAACCCCAAACAGCAAGCAATGCAGGTGTAGAAGCACAGTGGCTTGGAAAAACTCCCTAGAAAGGCCAGAACTGAAGAAGGAACCTAGAGAGGAACCAGGCTATGAGAGGTGTGCCAGGTGGAGATTATAACAGAACAGAGCCAAGATGTTAAAATGTTCATAAATGACCAACAGGGTCAAATAATAATAATCACAGTAGTTGTCGAGGGTGCAACAGGTCAGCACCTCTGGGACAGGTAGCATGTCCGGTGAACAGGTCAGTGTTCCATAGCCGCAGGCAGAACAGTTGAAACTGGAGCAGTAGCACGACCAGGTGGACTGGGGACAGCAAGGAGTCATCAGCCCAGGCTCAGGTCCTCTGAGAGAGAGAAAGATAGAAAGAGAGAGAGAATCAGAGAGCATATACTTAAATTCACACAGGACATACAGGAAATTCTCCAGATATAACAGACTGACCCTAGCCCCCCGACACAAACTATTGCAGCATAAATACTGGAGGCTTAGACAGGAGGGGTCGGGAGACACTGTGGCCCTGTCTGACGATACCCCGGACAGGCTCAAACAGGCAGAATATAACCCCACCCACTTTGCCAAAGGACAGCCCCCACACCACTAGAGGGATATATTCAACCACCAACTTACCATCCTGAGACAAGGCCGAGTATAGCCCATGAAGATCTCCCCCACGGTACAACCCAAGGGGGGGGGGGCGTCAACCTGGACAGGAAGACCACATCAGTGACTCAACTCACTCAAGTGACGCACCCCTCCTCGAGATGGCATGGAAGAGCACCGGTAAGCCAGTGACTCAGCCCTTGTAATAGGGTTAGAGGCAGAGAATCCCAGTGGAAAGAGTGGAACCGGCCAGGCAGAGACAGCAAGGGCGGTTAGTTGCTCCAGTGCCTTTCCATTCATCTTCACACTCCTGGGCCTGACTACACTCAATCATAGGACCTACTGAAGAGATGAGTCTTCAGTAAAGACTTAAAGGTTGAGACCGAGTCTGCGTCTGTCACATGGATAGGCAGACAATTCCATAAAAATGGAGCTCTATAGGAGAAAGCCCTGCCTCCAGCTGTTTGCTTAGAAATTCTAGGGACAGTAAGGAGGCCTGCGTCTTGTGACCGTAGCGTACGTGTAGGTATGTACGGAAGGACCAAATCTGAAAAATAGGTAGGAGCAAGCCCATGTAATGCTTTGTAGGTTTAGGAGTAAACCTTGAAATCATCCCTTCCCTTACCAGGAAGCCAGTGTAGAGAGCCTAGCACTGGAATAATATGATTTAAAAAAATGGGTTTGTGAGATCGATGAAGTGTAATTTTAGGGCACAAAAGATAATTTTCTTGTCACTCCATTATTGCCACTCCATTTTTATTTGCTGTGTTCTGCATATTTTCACAACTCTAGGACCAATACAATGTATTCAATATACCTTTATATTATGCTCAAATGAGGATGTTTTTTATGTTGGTAAATGCTATTTTAAGCTCCTGGTAGGGCAGATTATATTCAATAAGCGGAATACGGAGGAATATACCATAGCTTTTCTGATTAAAAGTTGTATTTTTCGATTGAAAAAAATATATCATAAGCCCATTTATTGTGTACTTCATGTGTTGGATCACATTTTGAACTTTCCTTTTTCACTCTGCAAATTGTCGCTAATGGTCTTGGCTTTTTCACAGGCCCTAGTTACAGTAAGTGAAGCAACACACCATCTTTCACACTCAGAAATTATTAATCACTCCAACTTCATAAATCCAAACTCAATTCATCCATCAAAGAAATGTGTAAAAGTTTGGGGGCCTTTTTCCTTCGAAACGGAATCTTCCCAAACGAAATGCGGCCCATTAGACGTTCCGGACATAATTAATTAGTGGGATCACTGTGACACTGATCTGCATCAAACACTTCCCCTTTCCAAGATATCTCCTCCAGATTTCTTAACGCTTTCTAATCATAAATAATCACGCACAAAAAAAAGACTAAATTAGATTCATCTCCAAAGTCCTGGCATTATGGTGGAAAACAGATTCCTCTTTTATTAACTATTCCGACTAAATCCTAATTGCTCTCTGGTGACTTTGATACCCTTTGGAAGCTGGGGGTTTAAGTTGCCTTAATTAAAGGATTTCCAGAAGAGCACAGATGGAGTGAAGCATCACTGGATGCGCTTTAAGTCCAGCTCATATGAAAGAGGAGATTGAAGTAATCTATACAGTGCCTTCGGAAAGTTTTCAGACCTTTTGACTTTTTCGACATTTTGTTACGTTACAGCCTTATTCTAAAATGGATTAAATAAATAACAATTCTAAGCAATCTACACACAATACTCCATAATGACAAAGCAAAAATACTTTGCATATAAAAAAATATATACCTTTATTTAAATAAGTATTCCAGACACTGAATACGTTGAGACTTGAAATTGAGCTCAGGTGCATTTTGTTTCTATTGATTATCCTATGTTTCTACAACTCTATTGGAGTCAACAATTCAATTGATTGGACATGATTTGGAAAGGCACAAACCTGTCTATACAAGGTCACACAGTTGCCAGTGCATGACAAAGCAGAAACCAAGCCATGAGGTTGAAGGAATTGTCCGAGGAGCTCCAAGACAAGCTTGTGCCGAGGCACAGATCTGGGGAAGGGTACCAAAAAATGTCTGCAGCATTGAAGATCCCCAAGAACCCAGTGGCCTCCATCATTCTTAAATGACAAAACCACCAAGACTCTTCCTTGAGCTGGCCACCCAGCCAAACGGAGCAATTGGAGTCTTGATCAAGGAGGTGACCAAGAACCTGATGGTCAATCTGACAGAACTCTAGAGTTCCTCTTTGGAGATGGGAGAACCTTCCAGAAGGACAACCATCTCTGCAGCACAACAGGTGTGGACAAACAGTGGAATGCTTACTTACATTATCTTCCCAACAATGCAGAGATAAAGTAAAACACATAATAATTTAAGTAATAATAAATACACAATGAGTAATAATAACTGAGTCGATGTGCAGAGGTATGAGGTAATTGAGGTAGATATGTACATAGAACTAGATATAAAGTCACATATAGTAAACATAAACATAAAAAAGTTGGTGCAAAAAGGGTCAATGCAGATAGTTAAATAGTTAACCAAATAGCTACCCAGATGAACTTTTTAGCAGTCTTATGGCTTGGGGGTAGAAGCTGTTCAGGTTCCTGTTGGTTCCAGACTTGATGCATCAGTTTTGCTTGCAGAGGTAGCAGAGAGAACAGTCTATGACTTGTGTCGTGGAAATTATAACCAGAAAGGAAGAGAGAGACTGTAGATTCTTCAAACAACTTTATTATAAGAATTGCAATTCTGGAGCGGTTAACAATTCACTTAATGGTGCAGAGTTAAGACCCCAATGAACAAGAGTTGGGTCTCAGCTTTTATAACCTTTGTCTACGTTGCAGTTTCAGCAGGTGTGTGAGATCATGATGGGAACATAGCATACAAACAAGTGATAACACCAGTTTTGTTACTATCTACCTGCTGCTGCTCAAGCTAGCCTCTGTTCTCTTCATATTTCCATACAGGATATCACACCCTGGCCTATTTTGGTTAGGCCAGGGTGTGACTAGGGTGGGCATTCTATGTTATTTTTTCTATGTTTTTGTATTTCTTTGTTTATGGCAGGGTATGTTTCAATCAGGGACAGCTGTCTGTCGAGGTCTCTGATTGATTGGTCACCTGTTTTCCCACTATGGGTTGTGGGTAGTTGTTTTCTGTTTTGTGTTTCTGCACCTGACAGGACTGTTTTGTTTTCGTTCATTCTCTTGTTATTTTGTTTTGTGTTCAGTTTAAATAAATATAACATGAACACTTACCACGCTGCGCATTGGTCCGATCCTTCATACTCCTCGTCAGAAGAGGAAGAAAACGGTTACACAGGATGGACAGGATGGACTCAAAAACGGTAGCCACTTTCATATGGCCCTTTGTCTTTGTCCGCGTGACCAAGTTACATAAAGACAAGAGTGGAAGAACACTAGCTTCTTCTGACATTACATAAATAGACAGTGCAAAAATACAGGTTTAAGGTTTATACAGTGCATATGCATACCAGAGTTTGTAATCTTCTCACCATACTTGGGTGGCTGGAGTCTGACAATTTTTAGGGCCTTCCTCTGATACCGCAGGAACATAGAATAGTATTGAAAACGTTTAACTATGAGATTTTCTTAAAGAGGCATACCCCCAAAAAAACACCTCTAACAAGGTTTTCTAAATCACTTGAATTGACAGCAGGTCATTTGTCACTTGATGGTTCTGCAGCATGTTGAGTAGGGTTGTGCATGGTTACTTTAATATCCGAACAGCCGTTATTATTCAAATACTTGTGTCAGTATTCATTTTTGCTAAAAATAAACATGCCTATTTTAACCAGATAAACACTGAAAGGCTTATTCTAAAAAAAAAATGTTTTTTTAAATGTGAAATTCTTACATACATATCCCATTACATGTCAAAAGATAAATGTCATAAAACAACAAACTTCAACTAACAGTTGTTTTTTTAAGACGTGCATGGTGCACCCCACTAAAAGACCAGTAGCTGACCCCGGTAGCCTTCATGTGTGTAGCTTGTTGTTTATGTTAGCCAATCAAAGTGCCGAAGAGGCTCAATGTGTAGCAAGTTGAGTGAAAGTTCACTAATGCAATGCAAGATGGATGTCCATGGCTGAGCAGCCGCACACAAGCTGAAGATTATCATTGCACAATGCCAAGTGTCAGCTGGAGTGGTGTAAAGCTCACAGCCATTGGACTCTGCGGCAGTGGAAAAGCGTTCTCTGGAATGATGAGTCGCGCGTCATCATCTGGCCGTCCAATGGACAAATCTGGGTTTGGCGGATGCCAATCGAACGCTACCTGCCCCAATGCATAGTGCCAACTGTAAAGTTTGTTGGAAGATAAATAATGGCCTGGGGCTGTTTTTCATGGTTCGGGCTAGGAACCTTTGTTCCAGTGAAGGGAAATCTTAAAGCTACAGCATACAATGACATTCTAGACGATTCTGCCCTTCCAACTTTGTAGCAACAGTTTGGGGAAGGACCTTTCCCGTTTCAGCATGACAATGCCCCAGTGCACAAAGCTAGGTCGATACAGAAATGGTTTGTCGAGGTTAGTGTGGAAGAACTAGACTTGCCTGCACAGAGCCTTGACCTCAACCCCATCGGGCTTGAATTGGAATGCCAACTGCGAGCCAGGCTTAATCGTCCAACGTCAGTGCCCAACCTCATTAATGCTCATAGCTGAATGGAAGCAAGTCCCGGCAGCAATGTTCCAACATCTAGATGAAAACCTTCCCAGAAGAGTGGAGGCTGTTATAGCAGCTAAGTGGGGACCATCTCTATTTTAATGCCCATGATTTTGGAATGGGATGGTTGACGTGCACGTGTCCACACACTTTTGGCCTGTGTAGTGTATAGCTTGGCTAGCTTGCTAGCTTCACTAGGCTACTTCAGTCAAGACAGGCACTGCTATATGGGATGATAAATAACATTGTTGCCGCTACAAGTTAGCTAGTTGTAACTGAGTTTCCTTGGCGTCTCTCTCTCTCTCTCTCTCTTCCCCCTGCTCGCTACACACACCACCCTCCGCAGCTGCAGCAATAGAGAAGGGTCTGAATGTGGCAAGTGCCCAGGGTGAAATAGAGCCCCAGCCTGTCTCGCTCGTGCAGCAGTGCTCAGGTTAAAAAATCTATTTCAAATATCGGGTTGTCCGACAAAAATGTATGATACTATTCGAATTGTGAAATTATTTCAAACCCCCATCCCTAGTTCAGAGCCTCTGTCAGGATCAGTTTGCTGCCTAATTAGCCCAGAACTACAGCCCTTCCTGCCAGAGCAAATGCTGTTTAGCTGCAGCCCTTAGCCATACCTCTGTAGATGATTGCCTTGACTCTCTGCAACATCATGTCACCGGAGCCAATCAGCTGATAATAGGAGTGATTGGAGCGGGTATGAGGATAGTTGGGCTTGATTCTTCTTTAGGCTGGTAGAGCAGGAATCAAGGAATCCACCACGTCTTTGTGTCTTCTTAAGCCAACTAAGATTTCCGCGTAAGTATTTTTCCCCCTGCTCTCTCTGTCCTTCCGGTGAAAGAAATTGCATTGACCTCTTCTATCTATTGCTCCCATATGCGAGCAGTTCTCTCTTTCAAATGGAAATGAGACCCAAAATTGCAACAAATGGGGCCATGCCAATGAATGCAGATGTTCTCCTCGGCCAGAGAACATGTGCCTGATCAAATTAACTTGAACCCCAGCGCCGACAGAACAGACATCTCTTTTACAAACTCCCTCTCTGCTCCTCCAACAATTTGTTTTGATTGAGTGGAGCGGCCTGGGGAACAACCCCCCCCCCCTTCGGCCCAACCCTTGCTATGTGGAGAAACAGATTTTTGAAGGTAAACACCTGTTTGTGGAGTGGTTCTAGGGGTATGGGGAGGGAGGTTGGAGCAAGAGGGAGGGGTGAAAGAGAGGAGCGAGGGAGGAGAGCGGGGGGGCCAGGGAGTAAGGCTAACAGGTGCTTCCTCCGTAGACTGCTGGGAAAGGCAAGGCTGCAGTAATTTATGGAAATGGGGTTTCTCTATCTATTTCTATCGTGCACATTGGCTTTCTTCACCCTATTAAAGTTGCCCTACATATAATTTTACAAATTGGTTAAATGTTGTTCAGAGCCCGTGTAACAGTATAACTTTAGACCGTCCCCTCGCCCATACCCGGGCGCAAACCAGGGACCCTCTGCACACATCAACAAAGTCACCCATGAAGCATCGTTACCCATCACTCCACAAAAGCCACTACTTCAAGGTCTCAGAGCAAGTGACATCACCGATTGAAACGCTATTTAGCACGCACCACCGCTAACTAGCTAGCCGTTTCACATCCGTTACACCCGGAGTGTTAATATGCGTCCATGCCGACCAAGCAGAGGTCAGAAGAATCACTTGCTAGCAGGGGAGAGACATACAATACATTACATTAAAGGGATGAACTGATCATGCATAATGCCCTTTAGGTGCCTCAGTAATGATCAACATTTTTAGTACATTTTTATGAATTTATTTACATTTGTCTAGCATTTACTGTAGGTCCTTGTGTTTTGATAGCACGACAAGATATTCAGACTCAAATACACACTCTTGGTCAAAAGTTTTAGAACACCTACTCAATCAAGAATTTTTCTCTATTTTTACTATTTTCAATTTTGCAGAACAATAGTTTAGACAACCAAACTATGAAATAACACATATGGAATCATGTAGTAACCAAAAAAGTCTTAAACAAATCAAATATATATTATATTTGAGATTATTCAAATAGCCACCGTTTGCTTTGCTGAGAGCTTTGCACACCCTTGGCATTCCCTCAACCAGCTTTACCTGGAATGGTTTTCCAGGTAAAGCTTTTTAGGAATAGGGGGCAGCATTTTCACTTTGGATGAATTGCATGCCCATAGTGAAGTGCCTCCTACTCTGTCCAAGATGCTAATATATGCATATTATTATTACTATTGGATAGAAAACACTCTGAAGTTTCTAAAACTGTTTGAATTATGTCTGTGAGTATAACAGAACTCATATGGCCTGCAAACTTCCAAACCGGAAGTGGAAATTCTGGAGCTGGTTGATTTTCAACTCATCGCCTATTCACATCCCAGTAAGATATGGATCTGTTCGCACTTCCTACGCCTTCCACTAGATGTCAACAGTCAGTAGAACGTGGAATGAAGCCTCTAGTGTGATGTGGGCAGCTAACTCAAATAGGGGAGGTTTTTGGCCGTCATTATAAAATAATCTGATTTGATTTGATGTTGATCTTAACCGACATGCCAAGTTAAATGAAGGATAAATAAAATACAAATACTGCAGATATTTTCTTTAACTTCTCTGGATTACAACCAAACTATGGTAAGTGTACCATATGATTGCTGAAAAAACTGATGCAGGGCAGCCTGGCGCCCTCAAGCGCACTCCTATCATTCATTACGCACACCTGCCTTCCCTCGTCACACGCATCAGCGTTATTGAACTCACCTGGACTCACTCATCATCTGTTTATTTCCTGCTCTATATTTGTCAGTTCCCTTGCTCTGTTCCCCACTGCTGCATTAATTGTTATTTGTCTGTATTACTTGTTTTCTGCCGCTGTTCCTGTCTTGTTCCATGTCCGTTCCATATTAAATGTTTGACTCCCCATACCTGCTTCGCCTCTCCAACGTCATTCCAAGTGACAGAATACAGCAGCCATCATACGAAGCATCGGGGAGTACTGGCGTAAGGTAACATCAGCTCTGGGTCGCTGCCGATGGAACCGGGGGTGCCTAGCCAGCTCGTTGGGCTTCCACTCCCTAGGTGGCTCAAGAGGTTTCCTTGCCCCGGTTGGTTCGGATGGCGCCCATCCCACGTCGGGCCTCAGCCGGATCACCCAGCCGGTCCAGGAGTTTTTTGTTTGTTTTGTTGGTGATGTCGTGGTGGATTCCGCCGCCGATGGAACCGGGTGTGCCTAAACCAGCAGGCCCATCAGGCGTCCACCCTCTGGCTGTCTCGAGAGGTTTCGTTGCCTCGGTTGGCTCGGCAGGTTTCCATCCCACGTCACGCTCCGCTGGATTGTCAGGCTCCCTCTCTGCAGCGGGATCGACAGGCGTCTTGCCTCAGCCGAATGTTAGGCTCCCATGCCTCAGCTGGCTCGCCAGGCTCCCACGCTCCTGTCGGTTCGTCGGGCTTCCACGCCCCAACCGGCTTGCCCAGCGCCCATGTCTCAGCCGGTTCGCCCAGGTGGGATGCCGCTTGGTGCCCCAAGAGGGGGATAGTACTGTCATCTCTGCTCCCGCTCTTCACCCCTGGTGCTCGAGGGTGCCAGGTTGCCCTGCATCACATGTCCCTCGCTGCAGCGGGAACTACAGGCATCTTGCCTCAGTCGAATTGTCGGGCTTCCATGCCTCAGCCGGCTCGCCAGGCTCTCACGCTCCTGCCGGTTCATTGGGCTCCCACGCCCAAACCGGCTTGCCCAGCCCCCATGTCTCGGCCCGTTCGCTCAGGTGGGACGTCTGGTGGCACCCCTAGGGTGGGGGGGGTACTGTTACATCTGCTCCCACTCTCTGCCCTGCGACACTCACTCCTATCATCCATTACGTACACCTGCCTTCCCTCGTCACTCGCATCAGTGATATTGACTCACCTAGACTCACTCATCTGTTTATTTCTTCTCCTATATTTGTCAGTTCCCTTACTCTGTTCCCCACTGCTGCATTAATTGTTATTTGTCTGTATTACTTGTTTTCTGACGCTGTTCTTGTCACGTTCCATGTCCATTCCATATTAAATGTTTGACTCCCCATACCTGCTTTGCGTCTCCAGCATCATTGTATTACAACCTGCAATTTAGATCAATTTTTGGGGGGATTTCATTTAATGGACATACAGAAAATAGTCCAAATTGGTGAAGTAAAATGAAATAAATGACGTGTTTCAAAAGAAAAGAAAACGGACAAGGGCTGCGCGAATATGTATTCACCCCCTTTGCTATGTAGCCCCCAAATAAGATCTGGTGCAACCAAATAAAAGTCCACCTGTGTGCAATCTAAGTGTCACATGATCTCAGTATATATGCACCTGTTCTGAAAGGCCCCAGAGTCTGCAACATCACAAAGCAAGGGGCACCACCAAGCAAGTAAGACCATGAAGACCAAGGAGCTCTCCAAACAGGTCAGGGACAAAGTTGTGGAGAAGTACAGATCAGAGTTGGGTTATAAAAAAATATCAGAAACTTTGAACATCCCAAGGAGCACCAATAAATCTATTATTTAAAATGGAAATAATATGGCACCACAACAAACCTGCCAAGAGAGTGCCGCCCACCAAAACTCACGGACCACACAAGGAGGACATTAATCAGAGAGGTAACAAAGGGACCAAAGATAAACTTGAAGGAGCTGCAAAGCTCCACAGTGGAGATTGGAGTATCTGTCCATAGGACCACTTTAGCCATACACTCTACAGAGCTTGGCTATATGGAAGAGTGGCCAGAAAAAGCCATTGCTTAAAGAAAAAAGTAAGCAAACACGTTTGGTGTTTGCCAAAACGCATGTGGGAGACTCCCAAACACATGGGTGAAGGTACTCTGGTCAGATGAGACTAAAATTGAGCTTTTTGGCCATCAAGGAAAACGCTATGTCTGGCACAAACCCAAAACCTCTCATCACCCCGAGAATCTTATCCTCACAGTGAAGCATGGTGGTGACAGCATCATGCTGTGTGGATGTTTTTCATCGTCAGTGACTGGGAAACTGGTCAGAATTGAAGGAATGATGGATGATGCAAAATACATGGAAATTCTTGAAGGAAACCTGTTTTCAGTCTTCCAGAGATTTGAAACTGGGACGGAGGTTCACCTTCCAGCAGGACAATGACCCTAAGCATACTGCTAAAGCAACACTCGAGTGGTTTAAGGGGAAACATTTACATTTCTTGGAATGGCCTAGTTCAAAGCCCAGACCTCAATCCAGTTAAGAATCTGTGGTATGACTTAAAGATTGCTGTACACCAGCAGGAAGCCATTCAACTTGAAGGAGCTGGAGCAGTTTTGCATTGAAGAATAGACAAAAATCCCAGTGGCTAGATGTGCCAAGCTTATAGAGACATATCCCAAGAGACTTGCAGCTGTAATTGCTGCAAATGGTGGCTCTACAAAGTGTTGACTTAGGGGGGGGGGGGGGGGGGTGAATAGTTATGCACACTCAAGTTTCAGTTTTTTTGTCTTATTTCTTGCTTGCTTCACAATAAAACATATTTTTCATCTTCAACGTGGTAGGCATGTTGTGTAAATCAAATGATACAAACCTCCCCAAAATCTATTTTAATTCCAGGTTGTAAGGCAACAAAATAGGAAACATGACAAGGAGGGTGAATACTTTCGCATGGCACTGTAAGATATCCTCATGATCTGTGGTGTGTATCAACGTATTCTGTGTTTATTTCGTTCATGTTTCGTTCATGTTTCACAACGCTAGCCGGAATGTAGGTAGCAGGCATCTTGAAATAAGATCATCGGCTCGGCCTACACTTATAACTTCATATGCCTATATTTGGTAGTAAGACATACCAAAGACTTTAATCCACGATCAATAGCCAATACACTCAGCCTTCCATAGACACCCTGCTATTGCATAATAGGGCTTCCATTCTCATACCAGACAGAATTGAATAATTAGACAATCTCCAAATATGGAGACTTTACATTTTTACAAGACAAAACCAAAATCACTTCGATCTGTTACTTCCACTATTTAGCTTTCTGAGATAATGTTTTCAGAGATTTATCTGACCAAGTTCACAAGATGACCGAAAACTTACAAACAATACTGTACCTCTGATGGTAGAAAAGAAAAGTTAACCACAACATTTACATAAACAAAATATATTTTTGAAATACAAATGACTTCACTTATTAAAAGACAGTCACTTTTCATAGTAGGGCACTGCCAATAAACTGCCTGGACCTCAAACCAGCAAAGCCTCTCCAAACAAACCAACGGAAAACCAAATGACATTATTCCAGTGGCTTTACATAATGAACATCTTGAATTTGTCACAGATAAATAAGCTCACTCACGGTCAAACTCAACACATTGACAACATCCCAAACATTTCTTCAAGACTGCATGTCACAAAATGGTTGAACACAGAAATAAACCAACATCAACAACACTGTACAGCCAGTACACACAAAGGACTTTCCAGGTACAAAACTCTCACCTGAACATGACCAAGGTGTGCTTTTAAACATTTCCTTCATGTCCTCCCGTAATAAGGGAGGACATGGGAAACACTGTCCAAAACCTCGGTTCCTAGCCTTTCACACAATATTGTGTAACCCTCAATCAGATTGTAACTGATTGAGGGTTATGGTCATGCACATCTACTATGGGGCTCAAGTTTAAAGAATAGACTGAGGCAGAGATGCAGTTCAGTTTAAGAGTCTTTATAGATTCAGGTAATGGAGATGACATATCCGTAGCACGGATAGCCATAAAGCAGGCCTAGTTAGCATAACAAAGGCAATGCACAAAAAGTGCCACACTTAATATGTTCTCATTAACACTCCAAGTACCAAAGAGAACAGGTCAGAAGAGAAAAATGGCTGTTTGACTGAGCAGATAGCATTTCTCAGCCATTAGCGGTCAATATCAACTGGTGTGGTAGTCCTCTTCTTATCTTCTATAAGATAAAAGGCTTGTGCTGAAATTTAAATGATTATGCCACCTACTGTGCGGGTGAATAATAAGGATCCCAAAAAATGAAATAATGTGGTTAAAAATAAATCAAATATCATACAAACTATCAAAAAATAAATTAACTAAACAAAATCAACCTGCTTTTCTATTAAAAAAAGCACATTCTAATCCGGTCCCTACACAGGCTCAAAAGACTTGCGAGGGCGGGACATGTCTTATTCCTTGCAGTGCTTCTGCAGCTATCTTGGATTACTTATACACTTGTGCTGTACAATTAATCACTGTGGCTATAAATTTCACCAAATCCACTTTCGCCACAATGAGTGTATCCAGATCACTTGATTGACTTAAAACACTAGCAACTGGTTGCAATGCATCCACTGCCATATCTACAACACTGTTGCCTCTTGCCCCTTCGACTCTCTTCACAGCCTCCACATAGGTAGATCTGCTACACGGCCCTGATCTTTGACACCTCGAACTCCTCCACCATCTTGGTGGTTCCAAACTTCGTCCAATTAAGAATGATGGAGGCCACTGTGTTCTTAGGGACAATCAATGCTACATAAATGTTTTGGTACCCTTTTTTGTGCCACCTACTGTGCGGGTTTTTGCTCTGACATGCACTGTAAACTTTGGGAACTGTAAACTTTGGGACATGTGTGTGCCTTTCCAAATCATGTAAAAGCAATTGAATTTACCACAAGTTGACTCCAATCAACTTGTAGAAACATTTAAAGGATGATCAATGGAAACTAAATGCACCTGAGCTCAATTTCGAGTCTCATTGCAAATGGTCTGAATACTTATGTAAATAAGGTATTTCTGTTTTTTATTTGTAATGAATTTGCTAACATTTCTAAAAATTAGTTTTTGCTTTTTCATTATGGGATATTGTGTGTAGATTGATGAAGATTTTTTTTTAATAAGGCTGGAACGCAACAAAATGTTGAAAAAGTGAAGGGGTCTGAATACTTTCCGAATGCACTGTATATCCAATGAGACTCCAGCTATAACTCCTTTGACAGGACAATTTGACCAGATCCAGCTTCTCCTGTTCTTCATCAACACAATTAACCAAAACAAGGCCGCTTCTACTCACCTTGATTGAATCCATCTTTCCCACTGCTTTCTCCGCAGTCCTTGATATTACAAATGGATTCCCTAAATGAATCTCCTTGTCCAAAGAATTCAGTCCAATAAGAAATGCATTATTGGACTGGTCCTTGTCTTTTACTACAACTTTTGCTCTTTTTGTTCCATTCTTTGATTTCACTAGTTTCCATTCATTGTCACACATTTCACTTGCCGCACTTTTAGATTCAAGCACAGTTGCCATTTTCTCTCGCTTTCAGGCTCTCACCTCCCAACCCAAAAGGGGACACACTTGAACCTGCCCATATAAATACCTTGCCATAGAGTTATATAGATTCCCTCCGTCCTCCTGTGACGAGAGATGGGTAGATGGCACACCTGTCAAACTTTCTCCCCTGCATGCACGTCACCGAGCAGGGAATTCTGTACAAAGATTAAAAACCAACTGGCAGTTCCTTTTGGCTTTAGTAGTATAAATCATCAACAATCATCAGACAACCAATGATACATACCATATAGGGGCTCAGACAATCATAAATGTGATAGGTACACAACCTTTCAAAAGTTTGGGGTTACTTAGAAATGTCCTTGTTTTTGAAAGAAAACCACATTCTTTTGTCCATCAGATTGATCAGAAATACAGTGTAGATGTTGTTAATGTTGGAAATGAATATTGTAGCTGGAAATGGCTGATATTAAATGGAATATCTACATAGGCGTACAGAGGCCCATTATCAGCAACCGTCACTCCTGTGTTCCAATGGCACGTTGTGTTTATTTATTTCACCTTTATTTAATCAGGTAGGCAAGTTGAGAACAAGTTCTCATTTACAATTGCGACCTGGCCAAGATAAAGCAAAGCAGTTTGACAGATACAACGACACAGAGTTACACATGGAGTAAAAACAAACATACAGTCAATAATACAGTATAAACAAGTCTATATACGATGTGAGCAAATGAGGTGAGAAGGGAGGTAAAGGCAAAAAAGGCCATGGGGGCAAAGTAAATACAATATAGCAAGTAAAACACTGGAATGGTAGTTTTGCAATGGAAGAATGTGCAAAGTAGAAATAAAAATAATGGGGTGCAAAGGAGCAAAATAAATAAATTAATTAAATACAGTAGGGAAAGAGGTAGTTGTTTGGGCTAAATTATAGGTGGGCTATGTACAGGTGCAGTAATCTGTGAGCTGCTCTGACAGTTGGTGCTTAAAGCTAGTGAGGGAGATAAGTGTTTCCAGTTTCAGAGATTTTTGTAGTTCGTTCCAGTCATTGGCAGCAGAGAACTGGAAGGAGAGGCGGCCAAAGAAAGAATTTTGGTTTTGGGGGTGACTAGAGAGATATACCTGCTGGAGTGTGTGCTACAGGTGGGAGATGCTATGGTGACCAGCGAGCTGAGATAAGGGGGGACTTTACCTAGCAGGGTCTTGTAGATGACATGGAGCCAGTGGGTTTGGCGACGAGTATGAAGCGAGGGCCAGCCAACGAGAGCGTACAGGTCGCAATGGTGGGTAGTATATGGGGCTTTGGTGACAAAACGGATTGCACTGTGATAGACTCCATCCAATTTGTTGAGTAGGGTATTGGAGGCTATTTTGTAAATGACATCGCCAAAGTCGAGGATTGGTAGGATGGTCAGTTTTACAAGGGTATGTTTGGCAGCATGAGTGAAGGATGCTTTGTTGCGAAATAGGAGGCCAATTCTAGATTTAACTTTGGATTGGAGATGTTTGATATGGGTCTGGAAGGAGAGTTTACAGTCTAACCAGACACCTAAGTATTTGTAGTTGTCCACGTATTCTAAGTCAGAGCCGTCCAGAGTTGTGATGTTGGACAGGCGGGTAGGTGCAGGTAGCGATCGGTTGAAGAGCATGCATTTAGTTTTACTTGTATTTAAGAGCAATTGGAGGCCACGGAAGGAGAGTTGTATGGCATTGAAGCTTGCCTGGAGGGTTGTTAACACAGTGTCCAAAGAAGGGCCAGAAGTATACAGAATGGTGTCGTCTGCTTAGAGGTGGATCAGACACTCACCAGCAGCAAGAGCGACCTCATTGATGTATACAGAGAAGAGAGTCGGTCCAAGAATTGAACCCTGTGGCACCCCCATTAAGACTGCCAGAGGTCCGGACAGCAGACCCTCCGATTTGACACACTGAACTCTATCAGAGAAGTAGTTGGTGAACCAGGCGAGGCAATCATTTGAGAAACCAAGGCTGTCGAGTCTGCCAATGAGGATGAGGTGATTGACAGAGTCGAAAGCCTTGGCCAGATCAATAAATACGGCTGCACAGTAATGTTTCTTATCGATGGCGGTTAAGATAACATTTAGGACCTTGAGCGTGACTGAGGTGCACCCATGACCAGCTCTGAAACCAGATTGCATAGCAGAGAAGGTATGGTGAGATTCGAAATGGTCGGTAATCTGTTTGTTGACTTGGCTTTCGAAGACCTTAGAAAGGCATGGTAGGATAGATATAGGTATGTAGCAGTTTGGGTCAAGAGTGTCCCCCCCTTTGAAGAGGGGGATGACCGCAGCTGCTTTCCAATCTTTGGGAATCTCAGATGACACGAAAGAGAGGTTGAACAGGCTAGTAATAGGGGTGGCAACAATTTCGGCAGATAATTTTAGAAAGAAAGGGTCCAGATTATCTAGCCCGGCTGATTTGTAGGGGTCCAGATTTTGCAGCTCTTTCAGAACATCAGCTGAACGGATTTGGGAGAAGGAGAAATGGGGAAGGCTTGGGCGAGTTGCTGTTGGGGGTGCAGTGCTGTTGACCGGGGTAGGAGTAGCCAGGTGGAAAGCATGGCCAGCCGTAGAAAAATGCTTATTGAAATTCTCAATTATGGTGGATTTATCAGTGGTGACAGTGTTTCCTATCTTCAGTGCAGTGGGCAGCTGGGAGGAGGTGTTCTTATTCTCCATGGACTTTACAGTGTCCCAGAACTTTTTTGAGTTAATGTTGCAGGAAGCAAATTTCTGCTTGAAAAAGCTAGCCTTGGCTTTTCTAACTGCCTGTGTATAATGGTTTCTAGCTTCCCTGAACAGCTGCATATCACGGGGGCTGTTCGATGCTAATGCAGAACGCCATAGGATGTTTTTGTGTTGGTTAAGGGCAGTCTAATGTTAACATGCATGAAACCAAGGCTATTACGGTTACAGAAGTCGTCAAAAGAGAGCGCCTGGGGAATAGGAGTGGAGCTAGGCACTGCAGGGCCTGGATTCACCTCTACATCGCCAGAGGAACATAGGAGGAGTAGGATAAGGGTGCGGCTAAAAGCAATAAGAATTGGTCGTCTAGAACGTCTGGAACAGAGAGTAAAAGGAGGTTTCTGGGGGCGATAAAATAGCATCAAGGTATAATGTACAGACAAAGGTATGGTAGGATGTGAATACAGTGGAGGTAAACCTAGGTATTGAGTGATGAAGAGAGAGATATTGTCTCTAGAAACATCATTGAAACCAGGAGATGTCATTGCATGTGTGGGTGGTGGAACTAATAGGTTGGATAAGGTATAGTGAGCAGGACTAGAGGCTCTACAGTGAAATAAGTCAATAAACACTAACCAGAACAGCAATGGACAAGGCATATTGACATTAAGGAGAGGCATGCTTAGTCGAGTGATCAAAAGGGTCCGGTGAGTGGAGAGGTTGGTTGGGGGTCACGGCGATTTAGACAGCTAGCCAGGCCATCGGTAGCAAGCTAGTATAGGATGGAGGTCTGTTATTAGCCACCTCTTGCGTTCCCGTCAGTAGATTAGTGGGGTTCCGTGTGGTAGAGGGGATTAATCCAAATCACACAACAACAACAAAAAGAAAAACAATAGATATAGTTATAGAGGCCCAAGAAGAAAACATAATAATAATAAAAAAATAAATTGTCCGATTGTCTATTCAGATAGCAGCCGATAAGACAGCTAACGGTTAGCAGGCCGCAGATGGGCGTTCAGGTAACGTTGCGACGGAGGAGCCAGCCGGATAACTCCTTCGGGTAGATAACGTCGGCAGTCCAGTTGTGAAGGCCCGGTGGGACGTAGGCAGTAAAACGGGTCCGGATAGGTGACTGCAGCCCAGGAGTGATTGATGGAACTCAGGAGTGATTGACGGAGCTGGCTAGCTCCGGAATAATTGATGTTTGCTCCGGAATCGACGAAAGCCGATAGTCACACGGATAGCAGCTACCTAGCTGTGAGATCCAGGTATGAAGACGTCTGAACTGCTATGCCATCTTGGAAAGAGATTAGCTAATCCAAGTTAATCATTTTAAAAGGCAAACTGATAATTAGAAAACCCTTTTGTAATTATGTTAGCACAGCTGAAAACTGATGATTAAAGAAGCAATAAATCTGGACTTCTTTTACTAGTTGAGTATCTGGAGCATTAGCATTTGTGGGTTCGATTACAGGCTCAAAAGGGCCAGAAACAAAGAACTTTCTTCTGAAACTAGTCAGTCTATTCTAGTTCTGAGAAATCAAAAGGTTATAGCCATCTTGAAGAAATGTTTGGAGTGTGGTTGATTGTTCTGAATGGTATGTGTTGAGTTTGACCATAAGTGAGTTTATTCATGTGTGACAATATTCAAGATGTTTATTATGTAAAGCCACTGGACTGATGTCCTTTTGTTTTCACTTGGTTTGTTTGGAGAGGCTTTGCTGGTTTGAGGTCCAGGCATTTTATTGGCTGCGCCCTCTTCCAATAAGATGACAGTTTTTTTAAGTTAAGTCATTTGTATTTCAAAAATATCTATTGTTAATGTAAATGCAGTGGTTAACTGTTCTTCCTTTTGTACCATCGGAAGTACTGTCACTGTTTTCGGTCATCAGCTGAATCTCTGTATTTCAGAAAGCGTAATAGATTTAAAACCTCATGGCCCCACACGTCCCTCTAGGGGTACCCTCCCCCACTGCTCAACTGACACAGTGGCGCACAGAACGCAAAAAATATTCTTAGAAATATTTAACCTCCACACATTAACAAGTCCAATAGCTCAAATGAAAGATAAACACCTTGTTCATCTATCCACCAAGTCAGATTTCTAAAATGTTTTACGGCGAAAACATAGCACATATTTATGTCAAACCACCACCAAAGATAGGCTAATTTACGTAGCCATTTTGTAGAACAATAGATGCAATCACAAAAGCAGGATTAAAAGTAAAATAATTCACTAACCTTTTGAAAGTCTTCATCAGATGACAGGAATAGGACATGTTATACAGTACATTTATGTTTTTTTCAATAATATGCTAATTATATCCATAAATCACGGTTTACATAGAAGGTCATGGCTAAAACATGCTACAACAATGCCTGGAGAAATTATGGCGCAGGCGCAGATTGCGCGTGAAAGTAACCGCGTGCGATTCAAACAATGAGAAGCCCCATTGAAAGCGGACACCGCGCTGAAGGCATAGGAAGTGTTCCCAGGACCGTAGGTGCATGGGAAGGGTGGGGGCGATGACGTCAAAGTTGGGCCAACTTTTTGGATGACAAGAGAGAGTTTGGGAGAATGAGTGCCCTGAGAGTTCTGCTTTACTTACAGACATAATTTAAACGGTTTTAGAAGCTTTAGAGTGTTTTCTATTCAATAATATTTATTATATGCATATATTAGCAATTTAAAAAATGTTTTTTTGTCAGTTTACTATGGGCACGCATTTCACCAACCTAGCCTTAAGGTTTTTGGTGTACTGTTGTGAATGTGAAAACCTAATCCTCTAACATTTAATCCATGAAATCTGCCTCTGTAATGTTTCCCTTTAATGGGCCTAGAACGTTTCTGAAGTTATAATAACAATTATAACAATTAAATATATTTTTGCTTAGGAGTTGTCTGGTCCATTGCATTTCTCAGAACTGTTGACCCAACTCAATAGGTGGCTTGTCACAAACGTGTGTCTTATGTTCTGGTTGAGGTGTTCCCCTCATTAAACAGTAACTGGGGAAGTCTGATAGTTGTGCCATTTTAGCTAACCCTAGTCGGCGATGTTACTACAATATAAACTCAGCAAAAAATGAAATGTCCTCTCACTGTCAACTGCGTTTATTTTCAAACTCAACATGTGTAAATATTTGTATGAACATAACAAGATTCAACAACTCAGACATGAACTGAACAAGTTCCACAGACATGTGACTAACAGAAATCGAATAATGTGTAAAATAAAAAGTAACAGTCAGTATCTGGCAGAGGTGGGACCAAGTCATTGTTTTACAAGTCACACGTAAGTCTCAAGTCTTAGCACTCAAGTCCTAAACTTTGATTTTCGAGTCGTGTGGGGTGGTTGCATAGAAATACATCACCTACAACAGCCTTTGCCATGTAGAATAGAGAATCGAGTACAGATCTATACGTTGCATTTCTAGCTGGAAAACTGTTTCTGAATGTGATGCCTCAGATTGTCACCACATTCTTTTGGAGAGATTGGAAACCCAAATTGGTCTACAGGGACAAGTTCTGGCCTGGTTTAGATCTTATCTGTTGGAAAGATATCAGTTTGTCTCTGTGAATGGTTTGTCCTCTGACAAATCAACTGTACATTTCGGTGTTCCTCAAGGTTCCATTGTAGGACCACTTGTTTTCACTATATATTTTACCTCTTGGGGATGTCATTCGATAACATTATGTTAACTTTCACTGCTATGCGGATGACACACAGCTGTACATTTCAATGAAACATGGTGAAGCCCCAAAATTGCCCTCGCTAGAAGCCTGTGTTTCAGACATAAGGAAGTGGATGGCTGCAAACTTTCTACTTTTAAACTCGGACAAAACAGAGATGTTTATTCTAGGTCCCAAGAAACAAAGAGATCTTCAGTTGCATCTGACAATTAATCTTAATGGTTGTACAGTCATCTCAAATAAAACCGGGAAGGACCTCGGCATTACTCTGGATCTCTCTTTTGACAAACATATCAAGACGGTTTCAAGGACAGCTTTTTTCCATCTATGTAACATTGCAAAAATCACAAACTTACTGTCCAAAAATAATGCTGAAAAATTAATCCATGCTGTACTTCTAAGTTCGACTACTGCAATGCTCTACTTTCCGGCTACCCGGATAAAGCACTAAATGAACTTCAGTTAGTGCTAAATACGGCTGCTAGAATCCTGACTAGAACCAAAGAATTTGATCATATTACTCCAGTGCTAGCCTCGACACTGGCTTCCTGTCAAGGCAAGGGCTGATTTCAAGGTTTTACTGCTAACCTACAAAGCATTACATGGGCTTGCTCCTACCTATCTCTCTGATTTGGTCCTGCCGTATATACCTACACGTACGCTACAGTCACAAGACGCAGGCCTCCTAATTGTCCCTAGAATTTCTAAGCAAACAGCTGGAGGCAGGGCTTTCTCCTATAGAGCTCCATTTTTATGGAATGGTCTGCCTACCCATGTGAGAGACGCAGACTCAGTCTCAACCTTTAAGTCTTTACTGAAGACTCATCTCTTCAGTGGGTCATATGATTGAGTGTAGTCTGGCCCAGGAGTGTGAAGGTGAACAGAAAGGCTCTGGAGCAATGAACCGCCCTTGCTGTCTCTGCCTGGCCGGTTCTCCTCTTTCCACTGGGATTCTCTGCCTCTAACCCTATTACAGGGGCTGAGTCACTTACTGGTGCTCTTTCATGCCGTCCCTAGGAGGGGTGCATCACCTGAGTGGGTTGAGTCACTGATGTGATCTTCCTGTCTGGGTTGGCGCCCCCCCTTGGGTTGTGCCGTGGCGGAGATCTTTGTGGGCTATACTCGGCCTTGTCTCAGGATGGTAAGTTGGTGGTTGAAGATATCCCTCTAGTGGTGTGGGGGCTGTGCTTTGGCAAAGTGGGTGGGGTTATATCCTTCCTGTTTGGTCCTGTCCGGGGGTATCATCGGATGGGGCCACAGTGTCTCCTGACCCCTCCTGTCTCAGCCTCCAGTATTTATGCTACAGTAGTTTATGTGTCGGGGGGCTAGGGCCAGTTTGTTATATCTGGAGTATTTCTCCTGTCTTATCTGGTGTCCTGTGTGAATTTAAGCATGCTCTCTCTGATTCTCTCTTTCTTTCTCTCAGAGGACCTGAGCCCTTGGACCATGCCTGAGAACTACCTGGCATGATGACTCCTCGCCCCTTGCCGTGCTGCTGCTCCAGTTTCAACTGTTCTGCCTGCAGCTATGGAATCCTGACCTGTTCACCGGACGTGCTACCTGTCCCAGACCTATTATATTATATGACCATGCTGGTCATTTATGAACATTTGAACATCTAGGCCATGTTCTGTTATAATCTCCACCCGGCACACGCAGAAGAGGACTGGCCACCCCTCATAGCCTGGTTCCTCTTTTGGTTTCTTCCTAGGTTTTGGCGTTTTTCCAAGCCAACGTGCTTCTACACCTGCATTGCTTGCTGTTTGGGGTTTTAGGCTGGGTTTCTGTACAGCACTTTGAGATATCAGCATGTACGAAGGGCAATATAAATACATTTGATTTGATTTGATGAAATAAGCTGCCGTTCTTCATTCATTATCAATGGAGAAAGCTCAAAACTGCGGAGGATAGCAGAGAGAGGGATGGTGGGATTTGTGTGAAGCATAAACACAATCAGAGGTTCAAGCACTCGCTGTAATCAGCAGGTTAGGAAGAGTACACAACTATTCTAGTAGGCACTCTGCCACAAATGTGCTCATTTGATCTTTTCCAGCTCCAGACAGCGTGGTGGTGAGTCAATCTGCAAGTCTAATCAGGCAAGCAGTGAGGAGCGCACATAACAATACAGGCTCCAGACATCACAAGCCAGCAAAACTAAACTGATGAAACAAGTTACACACACCTGGTGCATCTCCTCCTCCACATGGACTGCCCCACATTTGCCAGTTCTTGCTGTGAGATGTTACCCCACTCTTCCACCAAGGCACGTGCAAGTTCCCGGACATTTCTGGGTGGAATGGCCCTAGCCCTCACCCTCCGATCCAACATGTCCCAGACGTGCTCAATGGGATTGAGATCCGGGCTCTTCGCTGGCCATGGCAGAACACTGACATTCCTGTCTTGTAGGAAATCACGCACAGAACGAGCAGTATGGCTGGTGGCATTGTCATGCTGGAGGGTCAGGATGAGCCTGCAAGAAGGGTACCACATGAGGGAGAAGGATCTCTTCCCTGTAACACACAGCGTTGAGATTGCCTGCAATAACAACAAGCTCAGTCCGATGATGCTGTGACACACTGCCCCAGACCATGACGCACCCTCCACAACCAAATCGATCCCGCTCCACAGTACAGGCCTCGGTGTAACGCTCATTCCCGGTGAGACAAAACCGCGACTCTTCAGTGAAGAGCACTCTTTGCCAGTCCTGTCTGGTCCAGCGACGGTGGGTTTATGCCCATAGGAGTCGTTGTTGCCGGTGATGTCTGGTGAGGACCTGCCTTACAACAGGCCTACAAGCCCTCAGTCTAGCCTCTCTCAGCCTATTGCGGACAGTCTGAGCACTGATGGTGGGATTGTGCGTTTCTGGTGTAACTCGGGCAGTTATTTTTGCCATCCTGTACCTGTCCCGCAGGTGAGATGTTCAGATGTTCCGATCATGTGCAGGTGTGGTTACACATGGTCTGCCACTACGAGGACGATCAGCTGTCCATCCTGTCTCCCTGCCCTGTAGCGTTGTCTTAGACATCTCACCGTACAGACATTGCAAGTTATTGCCCTGGCCACATCTGCAGTCCTCATGTCTCCTTGCAGCATGCCTAAGGTACGTTCACGCAGGTGAGCGGGGACATCTTTCTTTTTCATAGTCAATTGAAAGGCCTCTTTAGTGTCCTAAGTTTTCATAACTGTGACCTTAATTGCCTACCGTCTGTAAGCTGTTAATGTCTTAACGAACGTTCCACAGGTGTATTTTCATTAATTGTTGATGGTTCATTGAACAAGCATGGAGACAGTGTTTAAACCCTTTACAATGAAGATCTGTGAAGTTATTTGGATTTATCTTTGAAAGGCAGGGTCCTGAAAAAGGGATGTTTCTTTTTTTGTTGAGTTTACTACAGTGATGTCTGCAAAAACATAACATATTAAGGTATACTAGTCATGTACACAACTACAATCAGTAAATACAATAATGTTCGCAAAAACACTACAATAAATACCGCAGTGTACTACAGTCATATCCGCAAAACACTATAGTGAATACTACATTAACCTCTCTAGGGTAGGGGGCAGCATTCGGAATTTT
Organism: Oncorhynchus kisutch; assembly: GCF_002021735.2. Lineage (NCBI taxonomy): Eukaryota > Metazoa > Chordata > Actinopteri > Salmoniformes > Salmonidae > Oncorhynchus > Oncorhynchus kisutch. The sequence goes on from NC_034175.2 coordinate 34,175,513, forward strand.
GGATGAAAAGCATGTCCAAATTAAACGGCCTGCTACTCGGCCCCAGAAGCTATGATATGCAAATAACTGGTAGATTCGTATAGAAAACACTCTAAAGTTTCCAAAACTTTAAAAATAGTGTCTGTGAGTATAACAGCACTGATTTAGCAGGTGAAAACCTGAGAAACATCCATTCAGGAAGTAGTTTTATTTTTGGTTTTGTAGTTTTCTATTCAATGCCATTACAGTATCCATTGACTTAGGACTCCATTTGCAGTTCCTATGCCTTCCACTCGATGTCAACAAATCAAATCAAATCAAATTGATTTATATAGCCCTTCGTACATCAGCTGATATCTCAAAGTGCTGTACAGAAACCCAGCCTAAAACCCCAAACAGCAAGCAATGCAGGTGTAGAAGCACGGTGGCTAGGAAAAACTCCCTAGAAAGGCCAAAACCTAGGAAGAAACCTAGAGAGGAACCAGGCTCTGTGGGTAGGCTAGTCCTCTTCTGGCTGTGCCGGGTGGAGATTATAACAGAACATGGCCAAGATGTTCAAATGTTCATAAATGACCAGCATGGTCGTATAATAATAAGGCAGAACAGTTGAAACTGGAGCAGCAGCACGGTCAGATGGACTGGGGACAGCAAGGAGTCATCATGTCAGGTAGTCCTGGGGCATGGTCCTAGGGCTCAGGTCCTCCGAGAGAGAGAGAAAAAAGAGAGAATTGGAGAGAGCATATGTGGGGTGGCCAGTCCTCTTCTGGCTGTGCCGGGTGGAGATTATAACAGAACATGGCCAAGATGTTCAAATGTTCATAAATGACCAGCATGGTCGTATAATAATAAGGTAGAACACTTGAAACTGGAGCAGCAGCACGTCCAGGTGGACTGGGGACAGCAAGGAGTCATCATGTCAGGTAATCCTGGGGCATGGTCCTAGGGCTCAGGTCCTCCGAGAGAGAGAAAGAAAGAGAGAAGGAGAGAATTAGAGAATGCACAGGACACCGAATAGGACAGGAGAAGTACTCCAGATATAACAAACTGACCCTAGCCCCCCGACACATAAACTACTGCAGCATAAATACTGGAGGCTGAGACAGGAGGGGTCAGGAGACACTGTGGACCCATCCGAGGACACCCCCGGACAGGGCCAAACAGGGAGGATATAACCCCACCCACTTTGCCAAAGCACAGCCCCCACACCACTAGAGGGATATCTTCAACCACCAACTTACCATCCTGAGACAGGGCCGAGTATAGCCCACAAAGATCTCCGCCATGGCACAACCCAAGGGGGGGCAGTCTTTAGAAATAGTTTCAGGCTTGTATTCTTATAAATGAGGGAGCAAGACCAGTCTGAACGAGTGGACCCAGAGTTTTTTCAGGCGCATGTGCATTTCTTGTTTACCTTTTATATTGACAACGTTATTGTCCGGTTGAAATATTATAGCTAATTTAGGCTAAAAAACAACCCGAGGGTTGAATATATACATTGTTATGTTCTGGGCTAGTTATGCTTTCGCCGAAAAGCATTTTATAAATATGACACTGTGGTTGGATTAACAAGAAGTTAATCTTTAAACCTATGTAAAATATGTTTTGTTTTCTGAATTTTTATAATGAGCATTTCTGTAATTGAATTTGGCGCTCTGCAACCTCACTGGATGTTGGCCAGATGGGACGCTAGCGTCCCACATACCCTAGAGAGGTTAACTTCTTGACGCTACCCATTCCTGTAGCGGGAAAATGTTCATCTGCAACCGCTGAATAGCATAGCACAACAGTCAAATAATATTACTAGAAAATATTCATATTATGAAATCACAAGTGCAATATTTTGAAATCGCATTATGTACACTTAGCATCAGGAAGCTTGGTCACGAAAAGCAGAAAAGCAGAAAAGCATCTTCGGATGTTTTCACTCACGAGACTCCCAGTTACAGAGCAAATGTTCCTTTTGTTCCATAAAGATTATTTTATACCCCAAATACTGACGTTTGTTTGTCGCGTTATGTTCAGAAATCCACAGGAAAGAGCGGTCACGACAATGCAGACGGAAATTCCAAATAGTCTTCATAATGTCCACAGAAACATGCCAAACGTTTTTTATAATCATTCCTCAGGTAGTTTTTAAAATATATATTCGATAATATATCAACCGAGTGTTGAGGAACACTGAGGAACAATGGCCGGTTTACTCAATTGCGCACCAACTCCCTCTGAGAGCCCCCACCTCTCCACTTACGCAATGTGATCCTTCATGCTCATTTTTCAAAATAAAAGCCTGAAACTATGTCTAAAGACTGTTCACACCTTAGGGAACCAACAGAAAAAGGAATCTGGTTGATATCCCTTTAAATGGAGGACAGGCCTGCATAGGAACACAGACAATATTTTTTACAGTTGTGGAAACTGTTTTCTATCCTAATCTGTCAATTATATGCATATTATAGCATCTGGTCCTGAGAAATAGGTTGTTTACTTTGGGAACGTTATTTTTCCAAACATAAAAATAGTGCCCCCTAGCTTCAAGAGGTTAAAGTCTATAGTATACTACAGTCATGTCTTAAAAAGTATTACAGTAAATACTGCAGCATACAGTCATGTCCCGAAAAACACTATAGTGAATACTGTAGTATAATGCATTCATGTAATCAAAAACACAACAGTAAATACTTCAGTAAAGTTCGCAAAAGCACTACAGTGAATACTATAGTATGCTACACTCATGTCTGCAAAGAAATCTACAGCAAATACAATAGTATACTACAGTCATATCTGCAAAAACACTACAGTGAATACTATAGTATACTACACTCATGTCTGCAAAAAAAACTACAGCGAATACAATAGTATACTACAGTCATATCTGCAAAAACACTACAGTGAATATTACAGTGATGTTCGCAAAAACACTACAGTGAATACTATAGTATATAAATATAGTAATACTACAGAATTTTTCATGTGGGTTAGCTGTATATGTGTAGATTTCTGAACTAGGACCACAACTTCTTTTGTGTTATTCTCTACAAATTTACATTCCCAATTGTGAAATATTGTGTTTTGAAATAGTCATATAAAATCAATTAATCAAAGGGTTACTACAGTGATCGAGGGGGAACCTCAGAGGAAATTCCTGGTATGAGCTCCCCAAGGACAGCACATTCAGATCAAAACAGCGTAAACAAAGCTAGCAGGTAGTAGTAAAGCGAGCTAGCAGTTATATAAATCTAAAAATTCTAAAGTAAACACTACTTGAAAGCATGTGGAATTGGAACAGGCAGGCACTAACCTATTTGGCGGGGTCCTGTGTCCTGGCCAGGATAATGAGGTACAGGTGAATGGCTGGTGCTTTAGTCAAGCCGGATGGGTGGAGAGTAGCCCCAGCTCTGAGGCGCCCCAGGTGTAGAGTCCTGTGTCCTAGGTGGAAAGTAGCCCCTGCTCTGAGGCGCTCGCCCAGGCCTGAGATTTGCAGCTTTTTGAAAGGCCAGTGGTACACATGGGGTTCATTAAGGGGTTAAGGGAAATCAGTCTGGAACAATTGTTTTGCCACTCCCATCACGAAAGTGGAATAACTCACAAACACACTTGTTGTGCATGCACGCACACTCGCATACACACAGATATACAGATGTACACGTTCATGCAACTCAGGCAGGCACGAACACACACACACACACACACACACACACACACACACACACACACACACACACACACACACACACACACACACACACACACACTCAGATGTGAAGATGACAGATTCTAAACTCATCAGATTGCACACATTGTTTCTCCTCAACGAAAGACCTCTGGCCCTGTACAACAGACACAGGCACATACTTTCTATTTTGACTGAACCTTTTGAAACTGCCCTGGTAATAACTTACAGTAATACATCATCAATGCTGTCAGCTGTAATTGAGTGAAAGTAATCTACAGTATAATTGCTATTTATGTCTGATAATTTTTCATCCTTAAACTAATTGCCCTTTGACAGTTGGTGCAAAATATATTCACTGAAAGGAGACAAAACTATGTCTCCAAATTAAAAGTACTCTGCTTCAGTGATGTATTTTCTTGTTAGCTCAAATAAGTGACTTTTGTTAATGATGCTGAAACCACTCATGTTGTACATTAGCGTTAATTAAAAAAAACGTTGACTAAATAAATAACAGTTCTACACAAATGACATAAAATACAAATATGATTTTTGAGTAATGAGTCTTGAAAAGCCATGAAATCACCCCATTTCTAAAACACCTGTGATTTTCACAGGTACAGCTCTAAAAATAGATCAATAATAATTTGAACACTTAGTAAAAATATCAGAACCTTATTGAATACATTACTCTAACAATGAATCAGGGCTCTGTGATAGTCTGACTGAAGAAGAAAAAAGGGGGAAAACAAATAATTTTGGAGAGCCATAAAGTGCTGCTCATAATTTATGTTTGACCGGGGAGGTATAAAAGAACATACACACAAATTACTAACTTTATGTTGCTCTTGACGTGAATATATGTGACTGTTACAGCATGAAATACCATTAGTTTCCTCTTTTAACAGATTCATTCTGAAGAATTACCACGTCCGGGGACTAGTTTGAAACTCCACAGGTTAGTGTTTAAAATGTTAATGTCATGATTTGATAAATAGCTACATTGAATAAGTCACAAGGAGCGGTAAATACTTACTTTGGTTTTGTTTGTAGATTTATTGACCATAGTGCACTTGCTTTGTATTTTTTATGACGGCGTGTGCCTACAGTATATGGGGTGGCAGGTAGCCTAGAGGTTAGTAGCGGTGGGCCAGTAACCGAATCCCCAAGCTGACAATGTAAAAATCTGCCAATGTGCCCTTGAGCACATTAACCATAATTGCTCCTGTAAGTCGCTCTGGATAAGAGCATGCCTAAAACGTATGTATATGCATTATTTAAACAGATGATTAAAAACCTGTCTTTTATTTTGCAACGCATACTTTTCATATAAAATACCTTTCCATATACTGTGGTAATGGCACAGCAACCGCAAAACACCAAATAATATAGTATGTATAAAACATTTTGAGAATGAATATAAAAAAAGTTTTAGCAGTAATCCACTGAAAAAAATCATCCAGTCTCTTTCGCCAAACTCCCCTCAGTCATAGCAATGCCACAACGGCTTTACCTAAACCTTTTACTGATGCAAACAAAATAGCTTCCATGTTTACCTCAAACACACACACATTCTGGTCCCTGCTACCTCTCTTAGCATTCTGTGTCTGCATGTATTTGTAATCACAAGAGGGGCATATAAAGCAGTGTTTGCTGTCTGGGTAAAATGTTTAATGAACACTCAAAATTTAGAAATGAACACACTTCATCCTGCATTTGAACTTTCTGAGGTGAGATGATAATGTGTGTGTGTGTGTCTGTAATCATGGCAATTCAGAAAGCAGTTCCTGAGATATTACATCTAGTCCTGCAATAGCTAAACTGGGAGTTGGAGGGGCCTCATTTTGCATAAAACTCTGAGACGGATGTGTGACAAGGCCGCTTTCCATGTCAGTTTGTTGACAGGCTCCTATCACCCCTTATTACCACCACCCACTTCAGGAGTGTCAGACGATGTTTCTGACCAAACACTAACTTCCCTGCGGTATTAAAGCAGGTGACAGACAGAGTTACTGTCACACCGCAGGCCTGTGAACTCACACAACCCTCATCCATTCTCCTCCGTCTCTTGTTATGACTGGGAAAATAATGTGAAAAATAGAATAACAAAGTGCAGAGTTTGGATAGGCATTCACAGGACCAGGGAACAATTAGGGATGTGTTTTTCCTCTTGTCGTCCCGTGGGAGGGGGGGGGGGGCATTTAAGTTGTTTCGGAGAGAAACCCTGCACCTGTATTATTCCCCTCTCATCTGACGAACAGGGGTGGCGTGGGAGATTGAAAATAACCTCTCTTTAACCTCTGACCTCTGACCTTCTCTCTGTTTCAAAGTGTAAAACGGGTGACACGGGAAGACATGGTTTTACACACAATGAAAGGAGAGAGAGAGAGTAAGGAAAAAATAAGAAAATAAAACACTAGTCAAACTGATGTGCTATAAATCGTGGGGCTGAAATGTGATACCTTTGAATGACACTTATTTATAGTAATGCTCAGGAATGACATAAAAAGCCTGTTACTTTATTTTGCTTTGTTACAAGGTCATTGAAGAATGCACAGAAAGTAGAATTACTTAAATTTCTCAATCCTATAAATTTGTTCTGGTGTTAGAGCACTCCTGGGTCTTCTCAGTTGTTTTGATCGGAGCAGTGTGCCTGTTTGTTACCAGTTGGTGCAGAGAGAGAGAGAATGACCCCTTTACGCTATATAGGCTTATTATACTTGACTACAATCAAAGTTTCTCTGGATAAAATCACCCGCTAAATTACTAATTGGTCACATTTGAGCAATAAAGTCTCAACAGATTCTTGGCTGACCTCAACAAAACAAAGGTCTTGATCATATTGTGTTCATTAGAATCAGGTGTGTTAGGTCTGGGATGGAGAAAAAGCCTGCACACCCCATAGCTTCTCTAGAACCAAGGTTGGCGACCACTGTAGTATATCTGAGGTCCTAATATAGTTAGGACCATTTTGTTCAGAGAGTATATGCTGAGTCAGGGAAAGAGAGATTACGGGCACCGTTTGATTAGTTAATGTGAGCACAGTCATGACATCTCAATTTACATACCTTCAGTCACCGAGGAGACCGGAGGAATACAGATCTCAGAGCTTCTCTGATTTTTTGGTCGTTGTTGTTTCTTACCACTGTATCTAAGAAGAAAGTAAGGCTGTACTTACAGCTTAGGACTGTCAGAAGATTACCAAAACAAAGAGACTTGAGACCTAAAAGAAATCAAAACAATGGAGGCGTACATGTGTACAGTGTATAATATTAAAACGGAATCATCCACCTCACATTTTCTGAGTGTGTGTGTGTGGGCGTGTGTCTGTGTGTGGAGTGCTTGCATGTGTTTTCCTTTTATATGTGTCAGGGGGATTTCTCCCTGACCTCTAACTCCTCCTAAAGGGAAGGGAAGGGAAGTTGTCTAGCTAGTTGTCTAAACAGGTCCTCTTCTTGTTTGCAGAAATGCACTTCCTGTCTGTTCTGTTCTGCCATGCAGGACTGAGTGTGGGTGTGCGTCCATGAGTGTGTTTGTGTGCGTCCATATGTGTGTGTGTGTGTAATGTCTGGAGGACCATGGAGCAGTCGTGATTAATACACACATCACTTTGTAAACGCTGCCTGTCTGTTCCCTGGAATCAGCCTCTGCCTCCACAGACCGAGCCACTGACCGAGCCCAACCAAATTATTAAAAATGAAATAGCATTCTTTAATTTGATAATTAGTCTGTGGACTTTTTGGGGTGAAAGAAAATTATTGGCCTCATTAGGTTTAATTGTCTAATTGCCTTTAATCTAAATAGAGTGTAATTTTTGCTTCATGGATTATATAAATACCTTAAATGTGCCTCTCTGTTAATTGTCTCTTGCGAGTAGCCTCAAAATAAAAAGTGAGTATGGAGTGATGGTTTGGATAGGGGAGCTGTGTGTGTCTGTGTGAGCACAAGAGCATGTGTGTCTGTGCATGTGTGGTTGGGGCACGGGGAGAAAAGAAAAGGAGGAGGGAAGGGTAAAGGGATAGAGAGAAGAGGAGAGAGGAGCAAAGGATGGGGCTGCTGAGCAGAGCAGTTGACATCTGCCCGTTAATGACACCATTGTTGTGATAGGTGCTTGCTTTAGCCCAGAGTGGGGCCATTGTAGTCTATCCCCTGACTGAAAAGAGAGGGGGGGGGGGCAAGTAGTGACCTGTGCGTGTGTGTATTTGTGTGTCTGTGTGTGTGTGTGTGAGAGAGAGAGAGCACGCTGTTAGTGTCTGTTTATCCGAAGGCACATTGTTGTGTGTGTGTGTGTGTTACCATAGTCTATCCCCCACACCTCCTTATGCCACAGTTTTAGTGTAGGACATCTCTTAGCCCCAGAGAAGGGTCCAGGTCTAGTAATGTGAACCCTGCTTGCACCTGTCTGATCTCTAGAATACAGAGTACACTTATCTACACAGGGGCCACCTGCCAATGTAGGCCTCTCCTTTGTCTGGATGTATGGATAGGCCTGGGATTCTGTTTCTCTGCACCCCAGCAAAAAGAAACTCCAGGGCGTGCAAGTTGGCTACAACTGGCCATCAGTCAGAGGCATGAAGACAGAGAAAGGACTCTGCGAATCACCACCCAACAGTTATAATTAATGATAGTTGATTGACTGATTGATTAATTGAAATGTTCCTGACACACAGAGATATCAACTCGACTACTTTACTTTCACCCGCAAACAGAAGGTATGCTGCTCCTGGCTCATCCTTAGGTGAGCTCCCCTCTTCATTAGATTTATTGGCACTTCTCACTACACCTTCTGAAGGATCCGCCGATTGGGTTGATCAGTCCCGATCTGAACCAGGTTGGCTTAAAGGGGAATTTCACCCTGGCTCTGCCACAGCATATATTCATTACTATTTTAACAACATTACATTTTTCTCGTAAATAGAACAATTATCCAAACCACAAGAAGCTAGAACTGGCACATTTTAATTTCACTGGTAGAATCGGGAAGTTTCGACTTCCTGTGTATTTGTCTGCTCATAGTGAACCACAAAGTCCAGCATTCATGGCGAATGCAGATACCGCACACATAGGTGGATGGGGTGTGCCCACAAACTTTGACGATGGAATTGCGTACTTCGAACAAACAACACACAGCAATCTCAGAACTTCTGTAGGCTAGATTGTTTTTGACAATGTTTGTTTTTCACTAACATTTGTCATCATGCCTGTGTGGTGTTATGTGCCTGGCTGTGTTAATGACAAACAAGCGCAAAAATGAGTTATCTTTCACCGTTCTACCTACTAGAGATTTACCACGATGCTGCCATTGGCTTGCGGCTATCAAGAATGATGTACCTTATAGTGACCATAGATTTTCAGAAGGATTTTCAGTCAGAACTGACGAAGAATACATTTCAACGACAGCTAAGAAGTGATGTGATACCATATATATATTTTTTCTAAACAAAACAGAAGATTCCAGATTAGAGGTAATGTAACTTTACCTAGCTTGCTAACCATCAAGATGACAGTTTTAGTCATAGATATGGCTACTGGTAGCAATACAATAGGCCTATGTTAGAAACCAGATCTCAAGTTACTCTATTTTCTATCAATTCGAGTCTCAAGTCATCGAGTCCAATTCATGTGAATTGAGTCAGACTCGAGTCCAAGTCATGTGACTCGAGTCCACAACTCTGCTAAGTGGATAATTGTTTTATGTCACTTTGAAATCATTTATATAACCAGGTAGGCAAGTTGAGAACAAGTTCTCATTTACAATTGCGACCTGGCCAAGATAAAGCAAAGCAATTCGACACATACAACGACACAGTTACACATGGAGTAAAACAAACATACAGTCAATAATACAGTAGAAACAAGTCTATATACGATGAGGTAAGATACTGTAAGGGAGGTAAAGGCAAAAAAAGGCCATGGTGCCAAAATAAATACAATATAGCAAGTAAAACACAACAGCTCCCGTCCAAAGTGGTTTGAACTCTGAAATCTCAACACGAGGTAGAGACGATAGTCACCCCTTGTACAATCACTGTTACCACTGATTAGCTGTCCTAGGTAAAGTATCTAGAAAAGTGAACTTAAGTGGGACCCTTCCACTACGCTTCTCAAATCACCGTAGTACGCTGCTCTCATCTCCCCAATGGGAACCACTGATGGCTGACTAACCTATATTCAAGAGGTAGCTTCAGGAGCGATTGAAAAGTAGAATAAACTCTGTAGTTCCGTTCAGGACTACACGACAAGTCAATGGATACTGGACGATGGCAGAGAAGGACAACAGTAGAAGAGACGGGTGGGGACATGCATTACAAGAGTGCCGCGAAAAGGCCCAACCAAACCCCTTTCCAAGAAGGCTTTGTTCCGACATAGATACAAATTTCTTACAACAAACAGACGGCGGTTTGTGTGCAAAGTATATGGTTACTGTGAGAGCAGTGTTCTGTACCAAAGTATTTTTTTCTGCCGCTCTCTCCATCTCCTTTGTAACAAGTCACCATATTGTGTCAGTCTGCTAGGGACCTGTTTTAATGTATTAAGTGTGTATGTTAAAAATAAATAATTAAACCAATTTATGAAATAAGTAAAATCATAAAATCATCCAAGATGGCGTAGCAGTCAGACTTATTTGTCCTTCATCTTGTCGTGTCCCATGTATATATATATATTTTTATATTTTTCTTCGCATATCTTTTTATATTTTTCTAAACTCTTGTTTCAAAATACTCTCCTGCAACCCACCTCACCCAATGTGGTGTGGACCTGCTTTTTCTCTAACGTATTTTTCTTTGCATGTTACTGGAATCTCTCCAACATAAACTAGCCAGCTAACGGTCATCAGCTAACCTTAGCTCAGAAAGCTCTCACCAGTTTGTACAACGCGATTCAACCAGAGCATACCAGACCAATTTTTTTCTCTCCATATCCACGGATTCCTATCATAAGCTCTGAACCTTCTCACCTTCCGACCTTCGCAGCTAACGTCCCCTGAATGCTAGCTGTCTAGAGCACAACGGACTGTTGGCTTACGAGGCCCATCAAATACATTCCGAAGCCACTAGCTAGCAGTCAGCTATCCTTTGCTAGCGATCATCAGCTACCTTTATCCCGGACAACTCTCGCCAGTCTGTACAGCGTGACTCAAAACAGAGCTAGTCGGACTTATTCTCCTCGATATCTCTGGATTCCTACCGCAAGCTCTGAACCTATTTTTTTATATATATTTTTAAAAAATACTTTTTTTATTATGATATTTTTTTCCACCTGGAATTATAGCAGCTAACGACCCCTGAACGCACAGCTGCTAATCTGCGGCCTGCTAGCTACAGTATCTTAAGCAAATTGGACTGCTGACTTAAGAGGCCCTTCGGACATATTTCCTCGGCCACTATACATATTTTGCCAATTTGCCTGGTTTACCACACGGAGCCCTGCTGATCCGTCCGCTGATGTAACTGTACGAGGGGGGCACAACAGACTTCCCTCTGTCGCGTCATCCCTCTAAGGCCTTTCTGTTAGCCTGCTAGCCCCGTGCCGCTAGCTGCTTGAAGCCACGCACTGGACTTGTATGATCACCCGGCTACGCATGCCTTTCCCTAACGTCACCATGCCGTGTCGATTGCTGTTCTGGTTTGTAACTATTGTTTTATTTCACTGTAGAGCCTCTAGCACTGCTCAACATGCCTTGGCTAACAATTTAGTTCCACCCCACACACATGCAGTGACATCACCTAGCTTAAATGCTATTTCTAGAGACAATATCTCTTTCATTATCACTATATGCACAGGTTTACCCCCACTGTATTCACATCATACTATGCCTTTGTCTGTACATTATGCCTTGAATATATTCTTCCGTGCCCAGAAATCTGCTCCTTTTACTCTCTGTTCTGAACGTACTAGGCGTCCAGTTCTGTTTGCCTTTAGCCGTACCCTTATCCTACTCCTCCTCTGTTCCTCCGGTGTTGTAGAGGTTAATCCAGGCCCTGCCGTGTCTACCTCCACTCCCATCCCACAGGCTCTCATTTGTTAACTTCTGCAACCGTAAAAGCCTTGGTTCCATGCATGTTAACATTAGAAACCTCCTCCCTAAGTTTGTTTTATTCACTGCCCAAGCACACTCCACAAGCCGTGTCTGAATCCTGTCTTAGGAAGACCACCAAAAACCATGAAATTTCCATTCCTAACTATAACATTTTCCGACAAGATAGACCTGCCAAAGGGGGCGGTGATGCAATTTACTGCAAAGATAGACAGAACTCTGCAGGTTTACTATCCAGGTCTGTACCCAAACAATTTGAGCTTCTACTTCTAAATATGTACCTTTCCAGGAACTCTCACCGTTGCCGCTTGCTATAGACCACCCTCTGCCCCCAGCTGTGCCCTCGACACCATATGTGATTTGATTGCCCCCCATCTATCTACTGAGCTCGTGCTGCTAGGTGACCTAAACTGGGACATGCTTAACACCCCTGCCATCCTACAATCTAAGCTTGATGCCCTCAATCTCACACAAATTATCAATGAACCTACCAGATATAACCCCAAATCCGTAAACACGGGCACCATCATAGATATCATCCTAACTAACTCACCCTCCAAATACACCTCTGCTGTTTTCAACCAAGATCTCACTGCCTCATTGCCTGCATCCGTAATGGGTCTGCAAACGACCACCCCTCATCACTGTCAAACGCTCCCTAAAACACTTCTGCTAGCAGGCCTTTCTAAACGACCTGGCCGGGGTATCCTGGAACGACATAGACCTCATCCCGACAAGTAGAGGATGCCTGGTTATTCTTTAAAAGTGCCTTCCTCACCATCTTAAATAGGCATGCCCCATTCAAAAAAATGTATGACCAGGAATAGATATAGCCCTTGGTTCACTCCAGACATGTCTGCCCTTGACCAGCACAAAAACATCCTGTGGCGTTCTGCATTCGCATCGAATAGCCCCCGTGATATGCAACTTTTCAGGGAAGTTAGTAACCAATATACAAAGGCAGTTAGGAAAGCTAAGGCTAGCTTTTTTAAACAGAAATTTGCATCCTGCAGTACAAACTCAAAAACGTTCTAGGACACTGTAAAGTCCATGGAGAATAAGAGCACCTCATCACAGCTACCCACTGCTCTGAGGCTAGGAAACACTGTTACAACCGACAAATCCACCTGGCTATCCCTACCCCTACCCCGGTCAAATGCCTAGGACCCTCCACAGCAACCCGCCCAAGCCCCCACCATTTCTCCTTCAACCATATCCAGATAGATGATGTTCAGAAAGAGCTGCAAAATCTGGACCCCTAGACAATCTGGAGTCTCTCTTTCTTAAATGATCTGCAAAAATTGTTGCAACCCCTATTACTAGCCTGTTCAACCTCTCTTTTGTATCGTCTGAGATTCCCAAAGATTGGAAAGCTGCCGCGGTCATCCCCCTCTTCAAAGGGGGAGACACTCTAGACCCAAACTGCTACAGACCTATATCTATCCTACCCTGCATGTTACGGTTTTCTTCCGTCGAAAGAGAGTCGGACAAAAATGCAGCGTGGTTTATACGATACATGTTTAATGACGAAAAAACACGACAATACAAAACCAACAAACGGACCGTGAAAACCTATACAGCCTATCTGGTGACAACTAACACAAAGACAGGAACAATCACCCACGAAACACTCAAAGAATATGGCTGCCTAAATATGGTTCCCAATCAGAGACAACGAGAATCACCTGCCTCTGATTGAGAACGGCCTCAGGCAACCATAGACTTTGCTAGAACACCCCACTAAGCCACAATCCCAAAACCTACGAAAAAAACCCATACATAAACACAACACAAAATAAACCCATGTCACACCCTGGCCTGACCAAATAAATATAGAAAACACAAAATACTAAGACCAGGGCGTGACACTGCATCTCTAAGGTCTTCGAAAGCCGAGTTAACAAACAGATTACTGACCATTTTGAATCACATCGTACCTTCTCCGCTATGCAATCTGGTTTCAGAGCTGGTCATGGGTGCACCTCAGCCACGCTCAAGGTCCTTAACGATATCATAACCGCCATCGATAAGAGACATTACTGTGCAGCTGTATTTATCGACCTGGCCAAGGCTTTTGACTCTGTCAATCACCACATTCTTATTGGCAGACTCAACAGCCTTGGTTTCTCAAATGATTGCCTCGCCTGGTTCACCAACTACTTCTCTGATAGAGATCAGTGTCAAATCGGAGGGCCTGTTGTCCGGACCTCTGGCAGTTTCTATGGGGGTGCCATAGGGTTCAATTCTCGGGCTGACTCACTTCTCTGTATACATCAATGATGTCGCTCTTGCTGCTGGTGATTCTCTGATCCACCTCTACGCAGACGACACTTCTTTGGACACTGTGTTAACTAACCTCCAGACGAGCTTCAATGCCATACAACTCTCCTTCGTTGGCCTCCAACTGCTCTTCAACGCAAATAAAACTAAATGCATACTATTCAACCGATCATTGCCCGCACCTGCCCGCCCATCCACTCTACTCTGGACGGCTCTGACTTAGAATACGTGGATAACTACAAATACCTAGGTGTCTGGCTAGACTGTAAACTCCTTCCAGACTCACATTAAGCATCTCCAATCAAAAATTTAATCTAGAATCGGCTTCCTATTTCGCAACAAAGCTTCCTTCACTCATGCTGCCAAACATATCCTCGTAAAACTGACCATCCTACCGATCCTTGACTTTGGTGATGTCATCTATAAAATAGCCTACAACACTCTACTCAGCAAACTGGATGTAGTCTATCACAGTGCCATCCGTTTTGTCACCAAAGCCCCATATACTACCCACCACCGCGACCTGTACGCTCTCGTTGGCTGGCCCTCGCTTCATACTCGTCGCCAAACCCACTGGCTACAGGTTATCTACAAGTCTCTGCTAGGTAAAGCCCCGCCTTATCTCAGCTCACTGGTCACCATAGCAGCACCCACTCATAGCACACGCTCCAGCAGGTATATCTCACTGGTCACCCCCAAAGCCAATTCCTCCTTTGATCGCCTTTCCTTCCAGTTCTCTGCTGCCACTGACTGGAAATAACTGCAAAAATCACTGAAGCTGGAGATTCCCATCTCCCTTACTAGCTTTAAGAACCATCTGTCAGAGCAGCTCACAGATCACTGCACCTGTTCATAGCCCATCTGTATACAGCCAATCTATCTACCTCATTCCCATACTGTATTTATTTATTTAGCTCCTTTTGCACCACATTATCTCTACTTGCAAATCCATCTTTTGCACATCTATCATCTACCATTCCAGTGTTTAATTGCCATATTGTAATTACTTCGCAACCATGGCCTATTTATTGCCTTAACTTAACCTTATTTGACCTTATTTGCACCCACTGTATATAGACTTTGTTTTCTTTTTTTCTACTGTATTATTGACTGTATGTTTTGTTCATTCATGTGTAACTCTGTGTTGTTGTATGTGTCGAACTGCTATGCTTTATCTTGGCCAGGTCGCAGTTGCAAATGAGAACTTGTTCTCAACTAGCTTACCTGGTTAAATAAAGGTGAAATAAAAATAAATAAATAAGTAAGGCTGGGTTTTCTGCAGATGCAGGAGGCTACGACTGTTCAAAATGATGATATGATACAAGGTCATGATTAATAAGTTGACTTTATGGATGTGATAGGTAAAGACCTTTAGAATTTAATTTGGGAGATGGTAACTATTTAAACAACCGCTCTCATGGTGCCCCAAATCCTAATCAGTTAATTGTTACATGAGTCATATAATCGGGTAAAAATTAAACATAGTTAGTTGATTAGATAAATACAGTGCCTTGCAAAATTATTCATTATTCGTTATTCCTATTTTTTTGCATTACAACCTGCAATTTAAATGGATTTTTATTTGGATTTCATGTAATGGACATACACAAAATAGTACAAATTAGTGAAGTGAAACGAAAAAAATGACTTGTTTCAAAAATTCGAAAAAATATAAAACGGAAAAGTGGTGCATGCATTTGTATTCACCCGCTTCGCTATGAAGCCCCTAAATAAGATCTGGTGGAACCAATTAGCATCAGAAATCACATAAAATCCACCGGTGTGCAATCTAAGTGTCACATGATCTCAGTATATATACACCTGTTCTGAAAGGCCCCACAGTCTGCAACACCACTAATCAAGGGTTACCACTAAGCAAGCGGCACCTTGAAGACCAAGGTGGTCTCCAAACAGGTCAGGGACAAAGTTGTGGAGAAATATAGATCAGGGTTGGGTTATAAAAACATCAGAAACGTTGAACATCCCACAGAGCATCCATTGTAAAAAAATAAACAAAAATATGGCACCACAACAAACCTGCCAAGAGGGCCGCCCACCAAAACTCACGGACCAGGCAAGGAGGGGATTAATCAGAGAGGCAACAAAGAGACCAAAGATGACTCTGAAGGAGCTGCAAAGCTCCACAGCAGAGATTGAAGTATCTGTCCATAGGATCACTTTAAGCCGTACACTCCACAGAGCTTGGCTTTATGGAATAATAGCCAAGAAAAAAGCCATTGCTTAAATAAAGAAATAAGCAAATACGATTGTTTGAAGGCATGTGGGAGACATATGAAAGAAGGTATTCTGGTCAGATGACACTAAAATTGAGCTTTTTGGCCATTAAGGAAAATGCTATGTCTGGCACAAACCGAACACCTCTCATCACCCCGAGAAAACCATCACCAGCAGGAAGCCATTCAACTTGAAGGAGCTGGAGCAGTTTTGTCTTGAAGAATGGGCAAAAATCCCAGTGGTTAGATGTGCCAAGCTTATAGAGACATACCCCAAGAGACTTGCATCTGTCATCACTGCAAATGGTGGCTCCACAGAATATTGACTTTGGGGGGGTGAATAGTTATGCACGCTCAAGTTCAGTTTTTGTCTTCTTGTTTGTTTCACAAAATATTTTTTGCATCTTCAAAGTGGTAGGCATGTTGTGGAAATTAAACGATACACCCCCCCCCCTCCCCCAAAATCTATTTTAGTTCCAAGGCAACAAAATAGGAAAAATGCCAAGGGGGGTGAATAGGCGCTGTTACAGTCATCAGATTAATGAAAGTAAAGTCACAACATTTAATTATATTACTGAGCCTGGTCATTGTCAACATTATTTGAAGACAGCTCATAATGCCATCTCAGTACCTGCTTCATTCTGCTTTCGCTGCCACTCGCTTTCAGGTCTTTCTGTCGTTCAAAGCATCATTAATATGATTTATTTCGCTGTGTGCATTATTTGGTTTTTTTGTTTTCTCTTTTTCAGTATGAATGTCATTCAGAATCAAAAACATTGCCATGGCTTTTCCTCGTCACCTCCAATAATGGTCTGCTTACAGGAGCTTAATTAAGACTGAAGAGTGCCAGACCTGCCTGTCTACATAGATCACCTAGAAGTAGCTTCCTCCAGGTCCCTAACACAAAGACCCCATTGGTGTCCAATACAAACACATATTCTGTCCATTTCCAATCTATAAATCAGAAAATAATATTTCAAATGCCAAAGGTTAAAAACGCTTGGTTGCAATGTCAAAAACAGTTAGACTGTGGTTCTGACAACATCACGATTGTGGGTTTCATTCTGGCACGGACCACCTTGAATATGGGTCACTTTCAATGTGGACAGTTCTGTAAGTCTCCCTGGCATCTGCTAAATGACCATATTTGTAGTTTTGAGAGGATTTTAATACAAAATCCAAAATAGACTGACCTTTGACAAAACTGACTGCATAAAGTGATAATTACACAAAAATATCTATGTTTCTACACCCAGTGGTGTTCTGTTTATAATTATCCATTGTGATGACATTGTGAGGTCACATGCAACAAAATCTTCGAACAATTTCAAAAGGCTCTCAATAAGAAGGCTGAAACACCACTTCTACAGCAGAGTGATTGACACCGCTTCGTCTTCTGCAGTATGTGGACTGGAACTCTGACAGACAGCATCATGGGTAATATGATCTGACAGAGGAGTGAGAGGCTGCTATGACCTTCACCTGACAGCCCTGCGCCATCAGGTCCCAGGGATCTTCAGTACTCTGTAAGACATGTCAATAGGAGTGATCAATGGACGCATTGACGCCTCCTGTGCCAAATCCACTTGTATCAGAGCTTTATTGCACTCTTTTTTCATATGGCCCATCCTTCTACTTTGGTGTGCATGTACAGCTGAAGTCTATAAGTCTGCCCATCACACCAAGCAGTGGAATGCTTGATTGACACGACAGAGGATTTTATAATGTTAGACAACAGATGTCGTACGTCGCTGTTAGTTGCACTTGGAAAAATCTGTGTAACACACACACACACACACACAGGACTGGGGTCACTCCACTCGTGGACATGCGCCGCCCCCCTAAATGAGAATTTCATCAAACAAACACAATTAGGGGCCTATTAGATTCATTATGTTGAAAGGAAATGAGAATGAGATTAGATATAAAAAAAGCCACAAGATTAATTCATCCCCTGTGTCTGGAGGTAGCTAAACACTTTAACCCCATAGAGTCGATGTCCGCGCCCCCGTGGAATCTAATTAACGTAATGAACAAATCCCTATGAAACTCTGTCAGTTTAAGCTATAAATATTTGCTGCATTAAATGCATCTCAATCTACCGCATCTGCCAATGTCGCACTTCCGCATCTGTGGTGAAAGTTGAGAGAGCTAGAGCGATGTTTGTCAGACCATGAGACATCCCAAAAATTGGACTTCTCGCAAAATCGTCTGTTGCGTCCGAACAGTTTGGCCTTAACCTGTTATGGCTGCAATCCCGATATCGGGATTGATATGACAACTACCAGTGAAAATAGAGGGCGCCAAATTTAAACCACAGAAATCTCATAATTCCTAAAACATACAGTGGGGCAAAAAAGTATTTAGTCAACCACCAATTGTGCAAGTTCTCCCACTTAAAAAGATGAGAGAGGCCTATAATTTTCATAGGTACACTTCAATTATGACAGACAACATGAGAATAAAAAAAATCCAGAAAATCACATTGTAGAATTTTTAATGAATTTATTTGCAAATTATGGTGAAAAATAAGTATTTGGTCAAATAACAAAAGTTTCTCAATACTTTGTTATATACCCTTTGTTGGCAATGACAGAGGTCAAACGTTTTCTGTAAGTCTTCACAAGGTTTTCACACACTGTTACTGGTATTTTGGCCTATTCCTCCATGCAGATCTCCTCTAGAGCAGTGATGTTTTGGGGCTGTTGCTGGGCAACACAGACTTTCAACTCCCTCCAAAGATTTTCTATGGGGTTGAGATCTGAAGACTGGCTAGGCCACTCCAGGACCTTGAAATGCTTCTTACGAAGGCACTCCTTCGTTGCCCGGGAGGTGTGTTTGGGATCATTGTCATGCTGAAAGACCCAGCCACGTTTCATCTTCAATGCCCTTGCTGATGGAAGGAGGTTTTCACTCAAAATCTCACGATACATGGCCCCATTCATTCTTTCCTTTACACGGATCAGTCGTCCTGGTCCCTTTGCAGAAAAACAGCCCCAAAGCATGATGTTTCCACCCCCATGCTTCACAGTAGGTATGGGGTTCTTTGGATGCAACTCAGCATTCTTTGTCCTCCAAACACGATGAGTTGAGTTTTTACCAAAAAGTTATATTTTGGTATCATCTGACCATATGACATTCTCCCAATCTTCTTCTGGATCATCCAAATGCCATCTAGCAAACTTCAGACGGGCATGGACATGTACTGGCTTAAGCCGGGGGACACGTCTGGCACTGCAGGATTTGAGTCCCTGGTGGCGTAGTGTGTTACTGATGGTAGGCTTTGTTACTTAGGTCCCAGCTCTCTGCAGGTCATTCACTAGGTCCCCCCATGTGGTCCTGGGATTTTTGCTCACCGTTCTTGTGATCATTTTGACCCCACGGGGTGAGATCTTGCGTGGAGACCCAGATCGAGGGAGATTATCAGTGGTCTTGTATGTCTTCCATTTCCTAATAATTGCTCCCACAGTTGATTTCTTCAAACCAAGCTGCTTACCTATTGCAGATTCAGTCTTCCCAGCTTGGTGCAGGTCTACAATTTTGTTTCTGGTGTCCTTTGACAGCTCTTTGGTCTTGGCCATAGTGGAGTTTGGAGTGTGACTGTTTGAGGTTGTGGACAGGTGTCTTTTCTACTGATAACAAGTTCAAACAGGTGCCATTAATACAGGTAACGAGTGGAGGACAGAGGAGCCTCTTAAAGAAGAAGTTACAGGTCTGTGAGAGCCAGAAATCTTGCTTGTTTGTAGGTGACCAAATACTTATTTTCCACCATAATTTGCAAATAAATTAATTAAAAATCCTACAATGTGATTTTCTGGATTTTTTATTCTCATTTTGTCTGTCATAGTTGAAGTGTACCAAGATGAAAATTACAGGCCTCTCATCTTTTTAAGTGGGAGAACTTGCACAATTGGTGGCTGACTAAATACTTTTTTGCCCCACTGTACATGTGTCTTATATCATTTTAAAGCTATTCTCATTGTTAATCCCACCAAAGTGTCCGATTTCAAATAGGCTTTTCAGCGAAAGCACTACAAACGATTATGTTAGGTCTCCACCAAACCACAATTAGCACAGCCATTTGCCAGCAAAATATAGCCTTCACAAAAACCAGAAATAAAGATCAAATTAATCACTAACCTTGAATTATCTTCATCGGATGACACTCATAGGACTTAATGTTACACAATACATGCATGTTTTGTTTGATAAAGTTCATATTTATATAAAAAAAATCTGAGTTTAAATTGGCTATTTAGATTCACTAGTTCCAAAAACATCAAGTGATTTTGCATAGCCACATCATTTCAACAGAAATACTCATCATAAATCTAAATGATAATACAAGTTATACACATGGAATTATAGATATACCTCTCCTTAATGCAACCGCTGTGTCAGAGTTCCAAAAAAGTTTACGGAAAAAGCAACCCATGCAATAATCTGAGACGGAGCTCAGAACATTAGCCAAATTAGCCGCCATGTTGGAGTCAACAGAAACCAGAAAATACATGATAAATATTTATTTACCTTTGATGAATTTCATCAGAATGCAGTCCTAGAAATCCCAGGTCCACAATAAATGCTTGATTTGTTCGAAAATGTCCATTATTTATGTCCAATTAGCTACTTTGGTTAGCGCGTTTGGTAAACAATTCCAAAGTCACAAATAGCGTCCACTATAACGTGACGAAATGTCCAAAAGTTCCGTAACAGTCAGTAGAAACATGTCAAACGATGTACTGAATCAATCTTTAGAACCGGAGAATTAGAATGACTTCAGATGAGCGATGGAAAGCAGGTCCTTCACCTGTGAATGAACCTGGTGAAAGTATGGTGCACTCATGGCTGTGGTGACTATTTCCTGTGTCAATCGACCCCCCTTCACATTAGTCATCAGACAAAGTTCTATTGACTGCTGACATCTAGTAGAAGGCGGAGGAAGTGAAAACTCATCCATATCTCGCTGTAATTTCAATGAGACCTTGGTTGAAAGTTTGCCGCCTCCAGAAAAAAAACAGGAAGTGGAATTTCTCCGTTTTTTTCCTGCTATATGAGTTCTGTTATACTCACAGACATATTTCAAACAGTTTTAGAAACTCCAGAGTGTTTTCTATCCAATACTAATAATAATATGCAAATATTAGCAACTATGACTGAGGAGCAGGCCGTTTGATATGGGCACCTTTCATCCAAGCTACTCAGTACTACCCCTACAGCCATAAAAAGTTAAACTGAAAAATGAAAGGAATGTATGTATGTATGGAGACTGTTTAGTGCCAGAAAAAAGGGTTAAAGACATGTAAAAAAAAATGTTTATAATAATGTTTCTTAAATATGGTACCAGTCAAAAGTTTGGACACACCACACAAAGGGTTTTTCTTTATTTTTAATATTTTCTACAATTTAGAATAATAGTGAAGACATCCAAACTATGTAATAACACATATGGAATCATGCAGTAACCAAAAAAGTGTTAAACAAATCTTGATGACAGCTTTGCACACTCCTGGCATTCTCTCAACCAACTTCATCTGGAATGCTTTTCCAACAGTCTTGAAGGAGTTCCCACATATGCTCAGCACTTGTTGGCTGCTGTTCCTTCACTCTGCGATCCAACTCTTCCCAAACCATCTAAACCATCTCAATTGGGTTGAGTTCGGGTGATTGTGGAGGCCAGGTCATCTGATGCAGCACTCCATCACTCTCCTTCTTGGTCAAATAGCTCTTACACAGCCTGGAGGTGTGTTTTGGGTCATTGTCCTGTTGAAAAACAAATGATAGTCCCATTAAGTGCAAACCAGATGGAATGGCATATCGCTGAAGAATGCTGTGGTAGGCATGCTGGTTAAGTGTTTCTTAAATTCTAAATAAATCAACAACAGTGTCAACCAACAAAGCATCCCCACACCTCCTGCTCCATGCTTCATGGTGGAAACCACACATGCAAAGACACGGCGGTTGGAACCAAAGAGCTCAAATTTGTACTCATCAGACCAAAGAGCAGATTTCCACCGGTCTAATGTCCACTGCTCGTATTTCATGACCCAAGGAAGTCTCTTCTTATGATTGGTGTCCTTTAGTAGTGGTTTCTTTGCAGCAATTCAACCATGAAGGCCTGATTCACGCAGTCTCCTCTGAACAGTTGATGTTGAGATATGTTGGTTACTTGAACTCTGTGAAGCATTTATTTGGGCTGCAATTTCTGAGATGCAGTTAAAACTAATGAACTTATCCTCTGGTAACTCTGGGTCGTCCTTTCCTGTGGCGGTCCTCATGACAGCCAGTTTCATCATAGCCCCTGATGGTTTTTGCGAATGCATTTGAAGAAACTATAAAAGTTATTGAAATTTTCTGTATTTACTGAAATTTTCTGTATTGACTGACCTTCATGTCTTAAAATACTGATGGACTGTTATTTCTCTTTGCTTATTTGAGCTGTTCTTGCAATAATATGGACTTGGTATTTTAATAACAATACAGTGCCTTGCAAAAGTATTCATCCCCCTTGGCGTTTTTCCTATTTTGTTGCATTACAACCTGCAATTTAAATGCATTTTTATTTCATGTAATGGACATACACAAAATAGTCCAAATTGGTAAAGTGTTGTTGTTTGTTTCACAATGAAAAGTATTTTGCATCTTCAAAGTGTTAGGCATGTTGTGTAAATCAAATGATAAAAACCTCCCAGCATTTTCACTTTGGATGAATTGCGTGCCCATAGTGAACTGCCTCCTACTCTGTCCCAGATGCTAATGTATGCATATTATTTTTACTATTGGATAGAAAACACTCTGAGGTTTCTAAAACTGTTTGAATTATGTCTGTGAGTATAACAGAACTCTGGGGCTGGTTGATTTTCAACTCATCGCCTATTCACATCCAAATAAGATATGGATCTGTTCGCACTTCCTACGCCTTCCACTAGATGTCAACAGTCAGTAGAACATGGAATGAAGCATCTAGTGTGATGTGGGACCGGATGGCAGCTATTTGAGTCACTGGTCTGGCAGAATGCCAGTTCCTGGTTACGCACAGTACTTATTACAGTATATCGCCTTGCGTTCCATTACTCTGTAGACAAAAACGAATGCTCCGGTTGGAACGTTATTGGATATATATGATAATAACATCCTGAAGATTGATTCTCTAATTAGTTTGACCAGTTTATTCGACCTGGAATATAACTTTTTGTAGTTTTCGTCCAATTCGCCTGGACTGGCGCCAGCTTTTGGACATGTGAGCTAATTGGACACTAGTAATGGACATTATTGAACAAAATAACAATTTATTGCGGAACTAGGATTCCTTGCACTGCATTCTGATGAAAGATCATCAAAGGTAAGGGAATATTTATGATGTAATTCCGTATTTCTGTTGACTCCAACATGGCGGAGAAGTATATTTACGTCTGAGCGCCGTCTCAGATTATTGCATGGTATGCTTTTTTCGTAACGTAAAAAAAAAAATCTGACACAGTGGTTACATTAAGAACCAGTGTATCTTTAATTATATGTAAAACATGCATCTTTAGTCAAAGTTTATGATGAGTATTTCTGTTATCTGACGTAGCTCTCTGTATATTTTGGAGGCATTTCTGAACATGGCGCCAATGTAAACCAAGATTTGTGGATGTAAACATGCATATTATCGAACATGACATAAATGTATTGTGTAACATGATGTCATATGAGTGTCATCTGATGAAGATTATCAAAGGTTAGTGATTAATTTTATCTCTAATTCTGCTTTTCTCACTCAATCTTTGGCTGGGAAAAATGGCTGTGTTTTTTTGGATTTGGTGGTGATCTAAAATAAATATATGTTGTGTTTTCGCTGGAAAACATTTAAAAAATCAGACACGATGCATAGATTAACAAGATGTTTACCTTTCATTTGCTGTATTGGACTTGTTAACTTCTTGCGTCGAGCAATCCCGTATCCGGGAGCTTAATCATAGCCTCAAGCTCATTACCATAACGCAACGTTAACTATTCATGAAAATCGCAAATGAAATGAAATAAATATATTGGCTCACAAGCTTAGCCTTTTGTTAACAACACTGTCATCTCAGATTTTCAAAATATGCTTTTCAACCATAGCTACACAAGCTTTTGTGTAAGAGTATTGATATCTAGCATAGCATTAAGCCTAGCATTCAGCAGGCAACATTTTCACAAAAACAAGAAAAGCATTCAAATAAAATCATTTACCTTTGAAGAACTTCGGATGTTTTCAAATGAGGAGACTCTCAGTTAGATAGCAAATGTTCAGTTTTTCCAAAAAGATTATTTGTGTAGGAGAAATCACTCACGTTTTGTTCATCACGTTTGGCTAAGAAATAAAAACGAAAATTCAGTCATTACAACGCCTAACTTTTTTCCAAATTAACTTCATAATATCGAAAGAAACATGGCAAACGTTGTTTAGAATCAATCCTCAAGGTGTTTTTCACATATATATTCGATGATAAATCATTCGTGGCAGTTTGGTTTCTCCTCTGAACCAAATGGAAAAATGCACACAGCTGGAGATTACGCAATAATTTCGACGGAGTACACCAAGCGGGCACCTGGTAAATGTAGTCTCTTATGGCCAATCTTCCAATGATATGCCTACAAATACGTCACAATGCTACAGACACCTTGGGGAAATGACAGAAAGTGTAGGCTCATTCCTGGCGCATTCACAGCCATATAAGGAGACATTGGAACACAGCGCATTCAAAATCTGGGGCACTTCCTGTATGAAATTTCATCTTGGTTTCGCCTGTAGCATTAGTTCTGTGGCACTCACAGACAATATCTTTGCAGTTTTGGAAACATCAGAGTGTTTTCTTTCCAAAGCTGTCAATTATATGCATAGTCGAGCATCTTTTCGTGACAAAATATCTTGTTTAAAACGGGAACATTTTTTATCCAAAAATTTAAAGAGCGCCCCCTATATCGAAGATGTTAATGTGTGAAAGTTAACTATTTCAAAAAAGTATTTATGAATATCCCACGCTGCCTTTTCAGCGGAATGTTGGGGGGGATTCCGTTAGCGGAACCTGTGTCCTAGACAGATTAACTTTGAACAAGGCACACCTGTTAATTGAAATGCATTCCAGTTGACTACATCATGAAGCTGGTTGAGAGAATGCCAAGAGTGTTTAAAGCTGTCATCAAGGCAAAGGGTGGCTACTTTGAAGAATATCAAATTTAAAATATATTTAGATTTTTTTTGGTTACTACATGATTCCATATGTGTTATTTCATAGTTTGATTTCTTCACTATTATTCTGCAATGTCGAAAATAGTAAAAATAAAGAAAAACCCTTGAAATTAGTAGGTGTGTCTTAGCTTTTGACTGGGACTGTATTTGAGAGGAGTTTGTTGTGACGCATTCAACCACCTGATACGCAACTAGCTCTTTCACTTAAAAAAAAATGTTTTGCACCGTTTTCTCCCCAATTTCATCGCATCCAATTGGTAGTTAGAGTCTTGTCTCATCGCTGAAACTCCCGTACGGACTCAGGAGAGGCTAGAGCTGTGCATCCTCCGAAACACAACCCAACCAAACTTCACATCTTCTTGACACAATGCACACCTAACTCAGAAGCCAGCCGCACCAATGTGTTGGAGGAAACACTGTGCACCTTGCAACCGTGTCAGCATGCACTGTGCCCGGCCCGCTACAGGAGTTACTAATGTGCGATCGTACAAGGACATCCCTGTCGGCCAAACCCTCCCCTAACCCGGACGACTCTGGGCCGGTTATGCGCCGCCCCATGCGTCTCCCGGTCGCGGCCGGCTGCGACAGCGCCTAGACTCAAACCCAGAATCTCTATTGGCACAGCTAGCACTGTGATGCAGTGCCTTAGACCACTGTGCCACTCGGGAGTCTCTCTTTCTCTCTCTCTCTCTCTCGCGCTCTTTCTCTCTCTGTCTCAGACTTACAATTCAAGGCCACTCTAGTCTTAAGTTATTATGGTGGCGTAGTTCTAAACTCACCATGGAAAGAAACATAGATATGTCTGTGTGTCTGTGGTTTGATACCAGAGCAGCCTTGGCAGAGGGCACTATCTGGAGGATCTGAGTGGATCTAATAGCACTGCTGGAATCAGAACATGCAGACAGAGTGTGGAGTAAAAAGGGCTTGATTGGGAACCTTAGCGACACAGCTGCTAGCCGGTTCACAAGAGCGGCTATAAATTGCAGCTACATAACTTCCCTTGCTTTGTCAGATTGAAGCAATCGGCCTGAAAAAATTCTCCCATATGTTGGTTGGGAGCTTGGTGGAGCAAGAGGGAGAGAATGACAGAATAAGGGAGATGGAGAGAGACAGAGATGCCCTGGGGTTACACCAAGGACAGAGGGCCACTCAGAGGTTAGCATGTCTGGCTACAATTAGGCACTCTGAGGAACAGAGATTGTGATGATGCTTTGGGGAGCTTTTGGTCTTGAATCATTAGTCATTACTCCAGCCAGGAACGACTGGCTCTGAAGTCAATGTGTGGTTCCGTCTCATAGTTTACAAACACGTTTCCTCCTTACAACAACGGCCCAGAACTCTGTCGGCCCTGGTAAAAAGTAGTGCACTTTAAACAGGAAAGGGTGCCAAATGGGACACACAGCTCTCCAAAACTGGAAATACATATTTTACAGCTACAAGGGGGAATGGGAGGGGGAGAGGGGTTGTTTGGTGGAATGTTAATCAGTTTTGTGTTAATCTTTTATCCATATCAGTTGGTTGTCCGTGAGTGAATGTGTGAGAGGGATCAAGCCAGAGCCTTTGACGGAGTGACAGATGATGAAACCCTTCACAGATGTTCAAATGAGGTGGAAATTAAACTTTTGCGCTGCATCATTTTGTGATTTAAACTTCCGTCATGTTAGTTGGTGTTCAAGATCATCAGTTTGAGGTGGCAAAGACAAAAACCTGGCAGAGTGTAAAATTTAATGACACTTAACGCAACATCACGAAACACACACCAAAGAGTGATTACACTGGTTTACCGTGACCTCATAGCATTTACCCCAGCTTTCTTAATCAGCATACAAAGTCATCTTTTTAAAATACACACATGCCAGCAAATTTCCTTGATGTGGGTTTCGTTAAAGAAAGCATATTAACGCAATGTGTTTTATGGAATGTGGTTTCGATTGTTTAATTAAGTAAGCATTAAGGGGGTGTTTTCCAGCTCATAACAACGTTATTCCACTTCCTCAGCTTTCAATAATCCCCTGACGTTCTGGGATAATTATAGCTCTGTAAGTGTTTCATAAGAGAGAGTTCACACCTGACACACAATTTTGTCTTACACACACTCATTTCTCTGCTCTCACACACGCTATCATCTCTTTCTCTCTCTCTCTTACATACAGTGCCTTGCGAAAGTATTCGGCCCCCTTGAACTTTGCGACCTTTTGCCACACTTCAGGCTTCAAACATAAAGATATAAAACTGTATTTTTTTGTGAAGAATCAACAACAAGTGGGACACAATCATGAAGTGGAACGACATTTATTGGATATTTCAAACTTTTTTAACAAATCAAAAAATGAAAAATTGGGCGTGCAAAATTATTCAGCCCCTTTACTTTCAGTGCAGCAAACTCTCTCCAGAAGTTCAGTGAGGATCTCTGAATGATCCAATGTTGACCTAAATGACTAATGATGATAAATACAATCCACCTGTGTGTAATCAAGTCTCTGTATAAATGCACCTGCACTGTGATAGTCTCAGAGGTCCGTTAAAAGCGCAGAGAGCATCATGAAGAACAAGGAACACACCAGGCAGGTCCGAGATACTGTTGTGAAGAAGTTTAAAGCCGGATTTGGATACAAAAAGATTTCCCAAGCTTTAAACATCCCAAGGAGCACTGTACAAGCGATAATATTGAAATGGAAGGAGTATCAGACCACTGCAAATCTACCAAGACCTGGCTGTCCCTCTAAACCTTCAGCTCATACAAGGAGAAGACTGATCAGAGATGCAGCCAAGAGGCCCATGATCACTCTGGATGAACTGCAGAGATCTACAGCTGAGGTGGGAGACTCTGTCCATAGGACAACAATCAGTCGTATATTGCACAAATCTGGCCTTTATGGAAGAGTGGCAAGAAGAAAGCCATTTCTTAAAGATATCCATAAAAAGTGTTGTTTAAAGTTTGCCACAAGCCACCTGGGAGACACACAAAACATGTGGAAGAAGGTGCTCTGGTCAGATGAAACCAAAATTGAACTTTTTGGCAACAATGCAAAACGTTATGTGTGGCGTAAAAGCAACACAGCTCATCACCCTGAACACACCATCCCCACTGTCAAACATGGTGGTGGCAGCATCATGGTTTGGGCCTGCTTTTCTTCAGCAGGGACAGGGAAGATGGTTAAAATTGATGGGAAGTTGGATGGAGCCAAATACAGGACCATTCTGGAAGAAAACCTGATGGAGTCTGCAAAAGACCTGAGACTGGGACGGAGATTTGTCTTCCAACAAGACAATGATCCAAAACATAAAGCAAAATCTACAATGGAATGGTTCAAAAATAAACATATCCAGGTGTTAGAATGGCCAAGTCAAAGTCCAGACCTGAATCCAATCGAGAATCTGTGGAAAGAACTGAAAACTGCTGTTCACAAATGCTCTCCATCCAACCTCACTGAGCTCGAGCTGTTTTGCAAGGAGGAATGGGGAAAAAATTCAGTCTCTCGATGTACAAAACTGATAGAGACGTACCCCAAGCGACTTACAGCTGTAATCGCAGCAAAAAGTGGCGCTACAAAGTATTAACTTAAGGGGGCTGAATAATTTTGCACGCCCCATTTTACAGTTTTTGATTTGTTAAAAAAGTTAGAAATATCCAATAAATGTCGTTCCACTTCATGATTGTGTCCCACTTGTTGTTGATTCTTCACAAAAAAATACAGTTTTATATCTTTATGTTTGAAGCCTGAAATGTGGCAAAAGGTCGCAAAGTTCAAGGGGGCCGAATACTTTCGCAAGGCACTGTACACAAACTTCTTGAAAAGTTCCCAAGACAATCACTTCTAAGCTCACAGTCTGTAACCAAACGTATTAATGCAGCTAACTGGTTATAACCACAACTTTACTAAAGCTATTGTTACAGGTCCTATTCAGTTGCCTTGAGCTGCACCAGTCCCCACATTGTGTAGTGTTTTTTGTTTATGTGTTTGTTTGTTAATGTGGCTGATGTAGAATAATGTGGTGAACAACAGTCACAAGTGTATGATGACTTATTTTTTTTTATTTTTTTTTTATTTCACCTTTATTTAACCAGGTAGGCTAGTTGAGAACAAGTTCTCATTTGCAACTGCGACCTGGCCAAGATAAAGCATAGCAGTGTGAGCAGACAACAAAGAGTTACACATGGAGTAAACTATTAACAAGTCAATAACACAGTAGAAACCAAAGGGGGAGTCTATATACAATGTGTGCAAAAGGCATGAGGAGGTAGGCAAATAATTACAATTTTGCAGATTAACACTGGAGTGATGAATGATCAGATGGTCATGTACAGGTAGATATATTGGTGTGCAAAAGAGCAGAAAAGTAAATAAATAAAAACAGTATGGGGATGAGGTAGGTGAAAAAGGGTGGGCTATTTACCAATAGACTATGTACAGCTGCAGCGATCGGTTAGCTGCTCAGATAGCTGATGTTTGAAGTTGGTGAGGGAGATAAAAGTCTCCAACTTCAGCGATTTTTGCAATTCGTTCCAGTCACAGGCAGCAGAGTACTGGAACAAAAGGCGGCCAAATGAGGTGTTGGCTTTAGGGATGATCAGTGAGATACACCTGCTGGAGCGCGTGCTACGGATGGGTGTTGCCATCGTGACCAGTGAGCTGAGATAAGGAGGAGCTTTACCTAGCATGGACTTGTAGATGACCTGGAGCCAGTGGGTCTGGCGATGAATATGTAGCGAGGGCCAGCCGACTAGAGCATACAAGTCGCAGTGGTGGGTGGTATAAGGTGCTTTAGTGACAAAACGGATGGCACTGTGATAGACTGCATCCAGTTTGCTGAGTAGAGTGTTGGAAGCCATTTTGTAGATGACATCGCCGAAGTCGAGGATCGGTAGGATAGTCAGTTTTACTAGGGTAAGCTTGGCGGCATGAGTGAAGGAGGCTTTGTTGCGGAATAGAAAGCCGACTCTTGATTTGATTTTCGATTGGAGATGTTTGATATGAGTCTGGAAGGAGAGTTTGCAGTCTAGCCAGACACCTAGGTACTTATAGACGTCCACATATTCTAGGTCGGAACCATCCAGGGTGGTGATGCTAGTCGGGCATGCGGGTGCAGGCAGCGACCGGTTGAAAAGCATGCATTTGGTTTTACTAGCGTTTAAGAGCAGTTGGAGGCCACGGAAGGAGTGTTGTATGGCATTGAAGCTTGTTTGGAGGTTAGATAGCACAGTGTCCAAAGACGGGCCGAAAGTATATAGAATGGTGTCGTCTGCGTAGAGGTGGATCAGGGAATCGCCCGCAGCAAGAGCAACATCATTGATATACACAGAGAAAAGGGTCGGCCCGAGAATTTAACCCTGTGGCACCCCCATAGAGACTGCCAGAGGACCAGACAGCATGCCCTCCGATTTGACGCACTGACCTCTGTCTGCAAAGTAATTGGTGAACCAGGCAAGGCAGTCATCCGAAAAACCGAGGCTCCTGAGTCTGCCGATAAGAATATGGTGATTGACAGAGTCGAAAGCCTTGGCAAGGTCGATGAAGACGGCTGCACAGTACTGTCTTTTATCGATGGCGGTTATGATATCGTTGAGTACCTTGAGTGTTGTTGAGGTGCACCCATGACCGGCTCGGAAACCAGATTGCACAGCGGAGAAGGTGCGGTGGGATTCGAGATGGTCAGTGACCTGTTTGTTGACTTGGCTTTCGAAGACCTTAGATAGGCAGGGCAGGATGGATATAGGTCTGTAACAGTTTGGGTCAAGGGTGTCTCCCCCTTTGAAGATGGGGATGACTGCGGCAGCTTTCCAATCCTTGGGGATCTCAGACGATATGAAAGAGAGGTTGAACAGGCTGGTAATAGGGGTTGCGACAATGGTGGCAGATAGTTTCTTACTCACCCAACCAGATGCATTCAAGTTGATAAAAGCACACAGACACGTGCATGCATTTCTATACAAGCACAAACGTGCTTACACACACACACAAGTACATGTACATACTACAAACTCTAACTAGTGTCGTGTCTTTGGCTATGCCGGATTCATTTATTAATTGACCTGCTATTAATTGACCTGTCTCATCTGAAAGTTGTAAATTCTTGGTTATCTTCAAGAACCCTGGCTAACAATTTGAATCAGCAATGCAAAATTGGGTTTAATTATTTATTTACTAAATACCTAACTAATCACAGAATTACATATACAAAGAATGAATTATACCTGGATAATTCTTTACGTCATAGGAAAACGCCCCTAGTGGGCGGAAAAGATATGACAGCTTGTTAGACAAAGGAAAAGGGTCTGGGTTGAGTAAAAGAGCGGGAGACTGGAACAAAGGCGAAGCTGTGCTATCGTAAATACAGTATCTTATGCATTCTAAATTACTGGGCATTTGGAAAAGGAAAATGCAATAAATATTTACTCTGAGCTGCGCTTCAGTAGGTTGGTGGTAGATGGAAGACCGTGTTGCCAAACCGAGTCCTCTGTCCTTTGAAGAATGTCTCTGGTGGTCACTTGGATAAGTTGTAGTAACTTTGTTGTGTGGTAGTTGGGATACTCTATCTGTTCCTTCCTAACCTGCGTTTGCAGCTGCGGTCGCTAACACAACGGCTAGGAGGTATCACTTCTGTCTTGAATAAGAGTTCAAAGTTCATACCATTCGCAACCAAAGCTCATGCTGATGTTGGCTTCGTTCTGTAGTTTTATCTGAACCATTCTGACAGGATCGTCATCCTACCTCATTGGAACAGATAGTTATGTTGTCGTCAAGGCTTAATATAGGAAGGGAGAGGAGGGCATGTTTGAAAAGTTTTATAGCCCTTGTCTCTTCACAGAGGCGTGCCACTGAGTGAGCAGCCCTATCTTATGAAAATCCAAATCTCACATTTTAGAAGCTAAAATCACATTTCATACCATCACAAATAATTTCATATTCAAACATTTAAATTGAACAACAATTCCATGTGAATCTGATAACTCTGATGTATAGACTTTCCACTGTAGAGCTTATGTCATCTTCTCATTGATGAGAATGTCTCAGATGACAACCGAACTGACATAATATTCATTAAGTACCACTGGATCTGTTCAATGGTTCGGATTACCAGAATATAGTTCATTTCCCCCCACGTACTGATGTTCCCAGAATCTCTATGTTAACCAAGGGTTTTTTAAATGTAACCTCAGTAGGTTAGAGAAGGAAAAAGGGGGGAAGAGGTATTTATGACTGTCATAAACCTATCCCCCAGGCCAACGTCATGACACTAGCTTACTGCCATCTTTACATTAATTTGGGTAAATACACAGTACCTTCAGCGCACATAGTGAGACATAGAGTATATAGTGGAGATGATACTAATGGCACAGTAACAACTGCAGTCATATCCATAATGATGCTTGGGCCTGAGAGCCCAGTGTGTTGGCCTGCAACACACTTAATCTCAATTCAATGTCTCAGACTTGAGCTGCAGACTCCATATGTGGCTGCATCCATCACCTCTGGATGGCTCTCCTTGCCTTGATTTATATCCAGCTCAGAAACACACACATACTGTATAACACACACATAGGCCTACTTATTTTTACACACCGGGCCCCAAATGCCATGGCTCCAGCCCCAGCCATCAGCAGGCCAGCGCTGGAGCAGATCAACCCCAACGAAGGACTCTCTTTCTGGGGTGTTCTCCAGGGCAAGTTTGGTCCTCTGCCTGGATGTAGAAATTCTGGTATCTTTTAAATGGTTCAGTATTTCAATGTTAACCTGAATGTGTTCGAATGACTCCTGTTGTGATAACATGCGTCTTGGTGAGAGGTGTAGAAGTCAGGCGCAGGAGAGAGCAGGGATGTCTGAGAAGCGTGTTTAATAATATAGTCCAGCAATACAAAAAACGGCACAGACCACAACCCCAAAACTACGCTCTCGAATAATCAGAAACTCGTGCAAACGCACGGAGGAACAAACATAGTTCCGACACTTTACATACACGTGCGTAATAGCGAAAAAACAACAAACATCAAATACAATCGAGCGCAATGCACACAAGACTAATCCTGCACGAATTACGGCAGGTAACAGGTGCCCTATATACCCACAGAAATCAAAGCAATGAAAACCAGGTGTGAAAAGGAACACAGACAAAACAACCAGAAAAAGAAAAAGGGATCGGTAGCGGCTAGTAGACCGGCGATGCCGAGCGCCGCCCGAACAGGGAGAGGAGTTACCTTCGGTAGAAGTCGTGATACCTGTTACGATAATTCAAAGTATTCATGACTGTTTCTTGGGGAGTAGGACATGGGGACATGTTGAGAATGAGGCACAGTTGAGATCAGACCACGAAGGAAAGATTCCCCTGTAGATGATTTGCTGTATTTAACAATACACATAATAGACCTGGATCAATACAATTTATCGATAGAATTCAGATTTAATTTAAAGATGCACTATGAAGAAAACAGTGGAGGCTCAAGAACTGCAGCGTTGCTGTGTTTTTCCCGCTCAACAGTTTCCCGTGTGTATCAACAATCATCCACCACCCAAAGGACATCCAGCTAACCGGAGACAAAGGGCTGTGAGACATGGGACTGATTCTAGACACATGAAAAGTGGGATGTAAACTGAGGGTATGGGGCAACAGAAGACGTACAGCAGAGGAGCTAATGACCTTGGAGATGGGGAAAGGGCCGATAGTAGAAGGGCCGACCGGGCTCTCTTACAGGTACGATAACAGAGACGGACAAACATCTGGGCTGAAGGTATACCAACCTCTTCCTCAGGGAAGAGCAGGGGCTGATAACCCAGGGAACCCTCAAAGGGCGAGAGATCCATGGCAGGCCAAGGAAGGGTGTTGCGGGCGTATTCGACCCACACTAGTTGCTGGCTCCAGGTGTTGGGGTTGGCGGAGAACAGGCAGCGAAGGGTCGTCTCCACATCTTGGTTGTCTCCCTGCTAGGAGTTCACGATTCCCCACATCGTAGTTCCTCTCCATGTCGTTGAGGCGATCGGAGAAGGTGGTGCAGGGCTGTAACTTGAGGTCAAGGGCAGAACACTGGGACAGGACAGCCCTAAATCCGACATCCGAAGTGTCGGCCTCCACCACGAACTGGCGGGACAGGTCAGGATGAACCAAGCTGGGAGTTGTGGTGAAACAGTGTTTGAGATCCCGGAACGCCCGATCAGCAGCTGGGTACCACGTGAACGGAACCTTGGGAGAGGTGAGTGCAGACAGGGGGGAAGCCAGGGTGCTGTAAGGATATATATTTGATACAATTACCTGCTTTAAAACTGTTGCTGCAATATCACTTCTCAATGTGTGTACATTTCAAGCTTTCAACAACAATAAACCAACCATCTCAATAATGTTTCTCAGACTAACACACTGTTGAGTTTTCCTAGTTAGTAAAGAAACAACCACTAAGCCAAAACACAAAAAGTTGTAATATAATCTGTATACATGTCATTCTATACGGAAAACAGGTACATTTTGATTGAGCAAGAATTCCCAATAGGTTTGTGTCACGCCCTGACCATAGTTTGCTTTGTATGTTTATAGGTTTTGTTTGGTCAGGGTGTGATCTGAGTGGGCATTCTATGCTGTATGTCTAGTTTGTTTCTTTACTAACTAGGAAAATTCAACAGTGTGTTAGTCTGAGAAACATTCAGAGTGCACACTTTTCGTTTTTTAATATCTAAATATTCTTGGGTATGTGGTTATTTGGACTTACGCCCGAAAATTGTGTGATCGTGAAGGGCTACGTAAAGGACAGGGCGCAGTTTGCTCCTGAGAATCCCCGTCTAACAGTCGCTTCCCAATCACTTATGTCCAGTAGCCTTCATACATATCCATTAGGAGGGATTCACAGAATATATTTTTTCAATCTGTCCTGGCAGCTAAATATTCGGGGCTGTTGGCCTGTGGATTTGCGCTAAAGCTGTGCTAACCTGGTGTTAAAGTATATGCTCCATTAGACTCGCTCTGCGTTCTTGTCCCTAACTATCGAAAGCACGGAATGAGTTTACAGGGGCATTTTTGTCTTTTTTTCGGGAGATATCATTTATGCAACACCCTGTATATTTGGTTTAGAGAAGAAAGGCAGTGAATTCAAACAACAGGAGGGGATGTCGAACCGGGGTGGGGGGCACCGGGCGCTGATTAGAGATATCAATGTTTAACCCCGGGCGGTCGGCAGATATCTTGACATGCTGTATGCATGATAGTGCACACCTTGGTTTCAAACGATCCCCCTCCAGATAGAATGCCCTGTTGAACACACACCCCCCCTATGTTTTTGAAACGCACACTCCTACTGTCCCCGTCACACGCACACTCACGCACGCACCCTGATTTCCATGTCTTTTTTTATGTTTGCGACAGACCGGGTGATGGATGGAAAGGACATGTTCCTATCGTGTTAGAATGAATTACCAAATTGTACTAATATTTAAACATGCATCAATAGTGTTTTATGTAAAAACATTGGAGGCCTACAGTTGTACATCAATACAAACTTCAATAACCCATAATTCAATAATAATTCAATATATATATATATTTTTTTACTATTTCTTACAGATAAAGGGGCCGGTTAGGCCTGGCCATTATCCGTTTCCAATTCACCATCGCAAAGACGCATGCCCGCTCCATCAAAACTCCGTAAGTTTTCCCTCCATGTGTAGATCATCCATCCGGCATGTAAATCCTGGGTATGCCCCCAGCATTAATTAATAAGATGTGTAGAAACTGTTTTAGCCATAAGTAAAGGCCTTTTCATAAAGAGGCTGTCTTGATTGACTGTGACACATATTTAACACATATTGCTTGTTACCTAAGGCTCTCTATGTCTGTACATATTATGAAATGTGGTTTCCCTAAAGTTATTACACCCTAAACCTGAATCTGAAATTACCTTTAGGATCTTTTCTTTGGGGGTTCTAATCTCCCCGGTGTACATGCACCGAACATCCATAGGCTGGAGCCATCTGGAAGCTCTATGCATGTACATATAAAGAGAACTAAATGGGGAACTCAACAGTGTGTTAGGCTGAGAAACATTATTTAGATGGCTGTTTAATTGTTGTTGAAAGCTTGAAATGGACACAATGCCAAGGGACCTTGTTTCTAACACACACACACACACACACACACACACACACACACACACACACACACACACACACACACACACACACACACACACACACACACACACACACACACACACACACACACACACACACACACACACACACATTCCTGCTTCATAGATAGCAACCATAAGGACAATAAAACTGGGGGTGTGGGGCCATACTCTTTCAAAAGTTCAAAAACAGAACCCCCCCCAGTTCAACCAGGTCCCTAGACATCAATCAGCATGACAACTTCAAAGGATGCAATATAGATATAAAATAACACACCCTCAAACACGTGACCACAGGAACAGGATGTCCTGGCCGGAGGCCCATATTTGGACATGTACACGTCATCATGGACACAGGGTCATCAATCAAAATTTTGCCCCGTGCCGTCTACTTTATTCTCTCTCACCACCGCTCTCACCTTCCCAGGATCCATCTGTACACTCCCTGCAGTGATGATGTAACCCAGGAAGGGGGATGGTGGAGCAATGGGCTTAGCACTTCTCTGCTTTCACAGAAAGCTGGTTCTCCATGAGGTGTTGGAGAACCTGTCCGTTGTGGAGCACGTGTTCTTGGGCAGAGCAGGAGAAGACGGAGCGATTTCTACTAAACAAATCATCTTTCAGGAAAAACTGAACATTTGCTATCTAACTGAGAGTCTCCTCATTGAAAACATCTGAAGTTCTTCAGAGGTAAATGATTTTATTTGAATGATTTTCTGTTTTTTGTGAAAATGTTGCCCGCTGATGCTAACGCTAAATGCTACGCTAGCTATCAATACTGTTACACAAATGCTTGTTTTGCTATGGTTGAGAAGCATATTTTGAAAATCTGAGATGACAGTGTTGTTAACAAAAGGCTAAGCTTGAGAGCTAGCATATTAATTTCATTTCATTTGCGATTTTCATGAATAGTTAACGTTGCGTTATGGTAATGAGCTTGAGGCTGTATTCAGGATCCCGGATCCGGGATGGCTAGAATCAAGAGGTTTTAAGGAGAAGTCTATCTTTAATTCTGTGAATAACAATTGTATTTTTTATCAATGTTTATTATGAGTATTTCTGCAAAATCACTGGATGTTTTGGAATCAAAACATTACTGCATGTAACTCGCCAATGTAAACTGAGATTTTTGGATATAAAAATGCACATTATCGAACAAAACATACATGTATTGTGTAACATGATGTCCTATGAGTGTCATCTGATGAAGACCATCAAAGGTTAGTGATTAATTTGATCTAGATTTCTGCTTTTTGTGACCTCTATTTTTGGCTGGAAAAATGGCTATGTTTTTTGGACTTGGCGGTGATCTAACATAATCATATGTTGTGCTTTCGCTGTAAAGCATTTTTTAAATTGGACATGATGGGTAGATTAACAAGAAGTTTATCTTTGA
The DNA here is from genome assembly GCF_002021735.2 of Oncorhynchus kisutch. Lineage (NCBI taxonomy): Eukaryota > Metazoa > Chordata > Actinopteri > Salmoniformes > Salmonidae > Oncorhynchus > Oncorhynchus kisutch. Next base: position 34,213,434 of record NC_034175.2, read on the forward strand.
TTTGCTGTATTGGACTTGTTAAGCGGATGCAAACAGAAATAAACTTATTCGCAGGCTATGTTGTTGCTACATCATGACAATGTCAACTCGGTGAATGGAATATTAATGACAGTCCATTACTTATTTATATTACAGTTTCACCTTCCAACAGGACAACGACCCTAAGCACACAGCCAAGACAAAGCAGTAGTGGCTTCTGGAAAAGTCTCTGCATGTCCTTGAGTGGCCCAGCCAGAGCCCTGACTTGAACCCGATCGAACATCTCTGGAGAGATCTGAAAATAGCTGTGCTGTGACACTCCCCATCCAACCTGACAGTGCTTGAGAGGATCTGCAAGGAAGAATGGGAGATACTCCCCAAATACAGGTGTGCCAAGAAGACTCGAGGATGTAATCGCTGCCAAAGGTGCTTCAACCAAGTACTGAGTTCAGGGTCTCAACACTTATGTAAATACATTATCTGTTTTTGATGTTTAATAAAATTGCAAACATTTTTAAAAACCTGTTTTCGCTTCATCATTATTGGGTATTATGTGTAGATTGCTGAGGATTTAAAAAACTGTAATCCATTTTAGAATACGGCTGTAATGTAACAAAATGTGGAAAAAGTCAAGGCGTCTGAATAGTTTCCGAAGGCGCTGTAGGTAGGACTAGGAACTGAATGGACAGTTCAGCGCTTCTGCTCTTTTCTAAACTGTAGGAAATACATTATATGGTCTATACTTGGCATGTAGGTTTCTCATATATGTGACACAAATTGGGCTCTGTGGAAGGGGATTGGGCAGGGTATATGCAAATTTATACAGTAGTATTTACTGTAGTTAAACTAGTTTTTTTGTTTTTGCAGATATCACTGGAGTATTTACTTCAGTATTCTACAGCACACTCCAAAATTCTACAGTAAGTACTACAAATGACATTGTGTAGGAAAATATACTACAGTTTTTCTACAGAATTCTATAGTTTTTCATGTAGGCAGTGACTCGCCTTTGTCTTTTTTTTGTCTGCTCTTCTCTGTCTTCACACAATGCAACACACACACACACAAAAACAAGAAATCTATGTAACCTATAATTTTTACGGGGCAGATTTGAGTGTGCATGACAGGCCAAATCCAATAGCTGCAGTCGGGCTGACAGGGCTGACATGTGTCTTGCCATTCTGGCCCTTCAATTATGCATGCTCCAATGTTTCCCCAGCCCATAATTGAATCACACTGTCTCAAACGTGTTATTTTTAATTGGTTGCATTTGATTTCTGACATCAGCGCCGTGGTGTCATAAATTATGCAAATGAGAGGTCCCTTAATTGTGAGTGTTATTAAAACCAAACTAATTGCGCATTATTAAAATGTGACTTGGAACGAGGATGTTGGGGGCTTTGCCCTGACACCAGTTTCTCTATGTGCCAAATAATAATTATTAGAGCTTATTTCTGGCCTGTCTGTTGTTGTTGCTATGGCCTGGTTGTAACCTTGGGAGAGACTTTAATTGAGGGATGTGCAAATGTATGCTGTTGGACTGCATACTGTTAGGAGGACTCTGTGGCGATAAATTATATGTTCTTACACTCACACACATAACACACATGCATGAACACACATACTTGCTTGCACGCACATGCATGCACACACACTCAAGCACACACGCACGGAGCGCGCACACAAACACCCACATACACATACACTCCTGACTCCTTGTACAGCAGAAGACTGAGGAGAGTTCGGCATAATCTGTTCTCTTGGCTGACTCAAAGTACTTGTCTCAGTTTTATTGATCTGATATAATAGATTTTGATCAACTCTCTTTCAAGAGATTGTTTGACTCACCACATTACATGAAATTTGACTTTCATTATTGCTCTTTTCAGAGGTTGACAATGTACATACCTTGGACTGAATATAAGGACATCTTGAAATTCATTCGGATTAGGTATACTGTCAGTTCTCACATAGCAGATGAGTCACTGTGTGACCACCAGGGGCCTCAATTTGTCAACCTTGCATACGTTTCTCACTAAATTCTGGCTATATTTCTGCGCTTCTGAATAAGCTTTATAATTCCGCCTGGAAAACACCCTCCATTCACTTTTTATGGTAACTACAATGTCTTCTTTTACAGTATAATTTGGAAATGTTAGAACTGGGCCATGACAGTTCCTAAAGTGAAATGGCAAATTTGATCACATTTCTGTAGAGGTGCCGGGAAGAATGTTTTAATCTTTTGCAGTAACTTTTTTACTAACAAATACTGTAGCCTACCCGTATTGCCATAGTCTACCGGCCTATTTACTTTTGAGCATGGTTGGCTATTGCATTGAGTGAGGGATAAATGGTAGCCTAATATTTGTTATGTAGTGGGAATAAACCATTCATGTCAGAAAAGGAGAGACATGCCCTGCAATATAATGATGATTTAGGCCTATATAATAAAAGTTAAATAAATACTGTATATTAGGTGACATGCTATGCGATCTTATTATCAACATCAAATGCATCTTTTAATATTTTCATTAGCCTACCATTATTATAATTCCAATGCATCAAAGACCTATATTTCCTGAAAATAACAATAGTTGCTTGCAATACTGTTGATCAACCACTAAAAGTTATTGAAACATAGAAATATAGCACATAGAACAGATCTACCGCTTTTTAGACTTGCTTTCAATGAGAATGACATATCTATAACGCGCATTTCTATGTGAATTTGGTAAGGTCCCCCAAAAGTTACATATAGCAGCTTTATCCCTTTCCTGCAGTCAAATGACCTAGTGGCCTCATGGGTGGAATGTTTTCATAATTTCATAATTAATCAACATTATTTTTAAAAATCTGGCGAAAATCTGGTGTTTCACAGTCAAACGGTTTTGTTATCTTTCAGTCTTCTGTGATGTATATAAAGTGTAATATTTGGATGTAAACTCAAGATGTAATACATTTCAACTCAATATTTGACATGGTACAGGTGTCTTCATTTTTGAAGCCTGTAACCATGTGTGTTAAGTGAATACTTTTGATTTTAAGTGAGGCTATGGAGCAATTTATCAAATCATAATTACAAAATTATAAATTGTGTATAATTATTTCATTATAACAATAAACAAAACAACATAATCAATATATGGATGAAGATAAGAGATGTATAACAGTTCTGCTCTATTCATTGAAGATTTAACAATTAAATTTTGCCTGTAGGCAAAAAGCTGAGCAGTTGACTACAAGATAAGGTTCCTCGCAGCTGTAGAGAAATGCGCGTCTTCGAAGATATCTGAAAGTCATTTCCAGATGTAAGGGGGAGTGAAGGTTGCTTTAGTTTCATGAATGTTCAATCAATTCAATTGAACTGCTTAACTTTCTCTCTATCTCCCCTATCAGAAAAGCTTTTACAGGCCCACAGGGGTTCAGACTGTATTCAATGGCGGAGTGTGTGCGTTTTACCAAAACCGATTAATTTCACCTCTGGGTGGCCAGCAGCTGAAATTTATAGGAAAAGAAACAAAGCCAATCAAACGCACCCTTCTCTTATAGTTAAAATGGAAGTGTTGGGTATATTCCACATGGTCAGCATTCAGGCCAACTGTGTACCTGTAGTATGAACATAGCCACATGAGTTTGTCATTACTGGGGAATTTGGAAATAGCCACGGGATGGTTTTTCAATTCCTTCAATACAGTTTAAACTATTTTGAAGTGGTTCAATACATTTTAATATTTGTAGCTATTTTTTTAAGTAAATAACTGCAGTCAATTTGTGCAATGCGTTAGGAGATAAAGCAGATCACATTCTTAATTTCAGCTGTCACATTATTTTACATTATAAAGCTTTAGTAGTTCTCCCGAACAGTTGCACCATTCACGTGTTTGTTTGTAAATAGCAAAATGGGAGAAAGTGGGAGCAGGTGAGGCCAGCTGTGTATTGACAGAGGTTGCATTTATATTGAAATTCAAGTGTTTTTCTGCTTCAAAAGTGATCAGGGGCCTGCAACCATAGTTTTCCTTTACAGAAAATACATTAGTGCAACACATTCAGCCAAAAATAGATTTATTTTCCTCAGATCACAACAGAAGTGCTACGCTATTTTGCTGGCAGCCACACAAGTAAATGAGCTTAAAATGAGTCGGAGCATGATAGAATGCCTGTTTGTGAATTCTCATCGGAGTTTAGAAGTGCAACTGAAGCACAAAATTAGTCTCATGCAGAGCAGAAATTACCATAAGAAGCACTTTGGATCTGCATTAACAAAATGCAGCAAGATATTTCTTATGCGTTTCATATATTTTTTTCCTGCATGAAAAACACAGAATTCTGCGTTAACACGATCCCTACGTTTTAATATGGTATCTAAGTGGCTGAATTAAAAAGGTGACGGGGCATCATATTGTGTTAGCTTTCTGCCGTATTTGAGAAGTCAAAGCCATTTGGATGAGATATTTGCACAACTGCCACTGCTATCTTGATTTCCTTGCGTTTTTTCTCCTCTTCTTTCCCGGCCTGTCTGCCCATCCCCCTCTTCTCCAAGCAAAGCAGGGAGGCAAGTTGCCTTAGTGACTTCAGACTCCACACAGACACAGCGTGTAGACATTCTAATGGAGAGCCAGTACTGTGCTTCCTGTGCTTAAAGCATGCCTCAACTTTGTTCATTTGCACAATGTCTCTCACTCACATCCGCTTGTAAGTGCTCGAATTCGGTAGCTCCTACCTAGAGTATATATGGCATTTGGTATTGTATCATGATCCCCATTAGCTGTTGCAAAAGCAAGTCATCAAATAAAGTATCTCTGACATTTTTCCACTATTCCCGAAAATTCCAACAGATGGCGACTGGTTGCTTATTGCAAAAGGACAAAACATCACCGAAGTGACTTGGCCATTTCTCCTAAACGGAAAAGACTTTGAAGACGAAAGTAAGCGAGCACAGGTTTTGGCCAAATGGGCATTTAGCCCAGAAACAAGATGGCGTTAAAAAAAGATGTCCATGGTGGCAATTTCTAAATCCTCACATAGGTTAATTAGGTCATCTCGATCCTATCAATAATCCTGAATCACCACAGATGTCATATATCCCTATCCACTTTATACTATTTTAAAAAAAATCTTCTACTGATAAAATTAAGCCAAAATGAACGCTAACCATATCACATGCTTTCTGTACGAATGAAATCTCTCCTTCCGGAGTCTATTGTATTTTATCTAACAATAACATGGGTTAATAACCTTTAAATCAGTCGCATCAATAATTTAATATATGTTGCATAGTGTGGGATACATTATCTACAGCAATTTACCATCCATAAGAACCACAATTTATTTATTTTAATAAATAATCTTAATGCTTAAATGCTAATCTAAATGCTAATCTCAATGTATTTTCCTGCCCTGTTTGCTTAAAATAATTGCTGTACCTAGTGAACTGCTTATCTATCCACCTCTCCTAGCTCGGCTGCTCGCCCACCCTACTAAGTTCTGTTTAATGGGACGGCTTATCTCAGGACGCATTCCACTGAGGAAAGCAATTTTTAATTGTTGACTATATGGGGTCTTGAGTCCCTCCACTGCCGGGGATTCTTCTAACCCAATGTTCTCCCGGAGCGATATATATATATATATATATATATATATATATATATATATATATATATAAAACATACTACTGCTGGTCAAAAGATAAAACTACAGTTTCAAATAACATGACCGGATCACAGTTACTACTCTGGAACCCTCCACCAAGAGAACTTATTGTACCCTTATGTCCAGAGGAGGAGAAACTCAAGAAAGTCTGCCCTTAGCCCAAGGCTATGCTATTTCTTTCTTTTCATTGGTTCAAATTACAACTATGTCAAGGAACTATAAACTCGTAAATAATTATCAGTTACTCAATTTACCTTAAAATCAGTATCACAAATAACCACAAATTCCTTATCCAAATGGCCCCCCCATGAGGCTGATCAGACAAGGGAGAGTCATGATAGAGGTCAAAGGTTATACCACCCTTTTACAAATCATTCGTTTTAAATTTCCTTAATGGTTATATCTAAAACCCCTTCAGTCTCTCTTCAAACTGTCTCCCCAAAATGCTTGATATGAATACCCTGCCATTAGACACACACAACTGTGATAGACATGCACTGTCCCTTTAAAATAATACCATCTCCACTGGCATGTTAGTATACCTTAACTTTCTGTTAAAGTTCACTGGTGTTACCTAAACAATCAAACTAAAAATTAATGAAGAGCTATCACAAAACTTTTACGATTCACAACTTTATCGTATCTCTCCGTTATTCTTCAGAATTCATCAGGTTTAAGTAACTGTCTCTTCTATTAATGAGTAATTTAAATACGACTCCAGTCCCAATGCATTATTCCAGCAGATCATTTGGGCAACACAACGTATTACATCGAAATTGCCTCGCTATTATTTTGAATGAATTAGTCTCTCAATTCAACCTAAACAAACTATTAAAATGTTCCGTTTATATCTTAAACAAGCACTAATAACCTAATCTTTCCTGGCAAACCCTATAAATAGTTGAATTATAATCATAATGAATTTTAGTCTATCGGTGCCAAGGCTGAGATACAAACCTGAGTCTCCCGCGTTATAGGCAAATACTTTGCCGCTGAACCACCAACGCTATGGAAATGAATGAGACAAAAATAGCCCTACTTTAAAAGTCCAAGAGTTTCCCCAGCGAGGATTCTCCCTACTCTCACTCTCACTCTCCTTGTCTCTGCCTCTCTTTCTCTCCCGATTGTCATCTATCTCTATCCACTTTCTATCCACTTTTCTCAACTTTCTCAATAAGTTTGCTGAATCCTGTCCTAGTTCGGTTAAATATTTTCTGACTTTCCCTAGGGCAGCTAGCCCTATCCTTTTCTCCTCTTGCTCTACCGCTCCCCTGGCTCCAGGAGGTTCCCCATATGGGTGTGGTGGGGTGGGACGGGAAGCCCTGGCTGCCGTCGTCTCACCACCACGATTTCATCATCGGGATTCTCTCTCCACGCCTGATCTATCAGGTTTGGGTACAATTTAGGCTTATGAGGGACCTCCAGAGGAGCCGTGGGGGTTATGGTTCCTCTCTTTCCCCTGCATCCTGTCGCCTGTTCATCCTACCTCCTAGTTCCTGGCTACTTACATCTTCCCTCTTTTTTACTTCCTTTTTCTTTTCTCTTTCTGCTCTCTTCCTCGCTTCGGCTAACCATACCCTCGCTGTGTCTAGCCCCTCTGGCTGCTGCTTATCTGCCTTGTCTCCACATGTCTTATGCATTCGCCGTATCATCAGTTCCAACTTTTCTACGTTCAAATTCCCATCAAATTCATACTTCTTACTCCACCTTGCACAGTAATATACATTTCTTCTATCTCTTAACTGCATGTACCGCATATCTCCAGTTACCTCCGGAACCTCCTTTGTGGATTGACTCAATTTACTTTAGGTGTATCTATTTCTATGATCTATGTATGCGCTTTTTTGTCCAAAAAAACTCAGTTTAGCTGGCGCACTTCAGTCAATAATCCACCCAGTTCCCATTCAAAATACATACAAAATGAATCCCAAACGTTACTAATAAACTTTTCCAAACAAGTCAAACAACGTTTATAATCAAACCTTAGGTACCCTAATATGTAAATAAACAATCAAATTTAAGACGAGAATCGTTATTGTCTTTACCGGAGACAAATACCAAAGAACTCGCTCTCATTCATGCGCTTGGAAACACTTCAGTCAAAATGGGAGCCACCTAGAAAAACAACAATTTCTGGCACATTTTTCCAAAAAACAGCCTGAAACTCTTTCTAAAGACTATTTACATCTAGTGGAAGCCCTAGGAACTGCAATATGGGAGGACTTCGCCTTATAATAAAAGTGACAGCCATTGGAAATAGTGGTAGTGTAACGGCTTTCTTGTGGTGAAGGAGAGTCGGACCAAAATGCAGCGTGATGATGATTCATGACATTTTAATGAAGGTAATAAACTATACATGAAGAAACTACAAAATAATGAAATGTGAAAACCGAAACAGCCCTATCTGGTGCAAACACAAAGACAGAAACAATCACCCACAAAACACTCAAAGAATATGGCTGCCTAAATATGGTTCCCAATCAGAGACAACGATAAACACCTGCCTCTGATTGAGAACCACTCCAGACAGCCATAGACTTTGCTAGATACCTCCACCAAGCCACACACCCAACAACTAACAAAACCCCAAGACAAAACACACCACAATAACCCCATGTCACACCCCGGCCTGACCAAAATAAATAAAGAGAAACACCATATACTTCGACCAAGGCGTGACAGAACCCCCCCCCCCCCTAAGGTGCGGACTCCCGGACGCACATCAAAACAATAGGGAGGGTCCGGGTGGGCGTCTGTCCATGGTGGCGGCTCCGGCGCGGGACGTAGACCCCACTCTATCAATGTCCTAGTCCCTCCTCCTCGCGTCCTAGGATAGTCCACCTTCGCCGCCGACCATGGCCTAGTAGTCCTCACCCAGAATCCCACTGGACTGAGGGGCAGCTCGGGACTGAGGGGCAGCACGGGACTGAGGGGCAGCACGGGACTGAGGGGCAGCTCGGGACTGAGGGGCAGCTCGGGACTGAGAGGAAGCTCAGCACTGAGAGGAAGCTCAGGCAGGTAGTTAGATCCGGCAGATCCTGGCTGGCTGGTGGTTCTGGCAGATCCTGGCTGGCTGGTGGTTGATTTGTTCTTGATGATCTTTATGGCCTTCCTATAACATCGTGTTGTGTAGGTGTCCTGGAGGGCAGGTAGTTTGCCCCCGGTGATGCGTTGTGCAGACCTCACTACCCTCTGGAGAGCCTTACGGTATAATGTTTTTGTTGGTCAATTTCTTGGACAAGGTTCTGAGGGAAATGTAATGAATATATGCTTATATGATTTTTATAAAAATGTCACACTAACATACTGTGAGAAGGCAGTAAGTATCTGGCAGATCCTGGCTGACTGGCGGATCTGGAAGAGTCTGGTTGACTGGCAGATCTGGAAGAGTCTGGCTGACTGGCAGATCTGGAAGAGTCTGGCTGACTGGCGGATCTGGAAGAGTCTGGCTGACTGGCGGATCTGGAAGAGTCTGGCTGACTGGCGGATCTGGAAGAGTCTGGCTGACTGGCGGATCTGGAAGAGTCTGGCTGACTGGCGGATCTGGAAGAGTCTGGCTGACTGGCGGATCTGGAAGAGTCTGGCTGACTGGCAGATCTGGAAGAGTCTGGTTGACTGGCGGATCTGGAAGAGTCTGGCTGACTGGCGGATCTGGAAGAGTCTGGCTGACTGGCGGATCTGGAAGAGTCTGGCTGACTGGCAGATCTGGAAGAGTCTGGCTGACTGGCGGATCCTGGCAGACTGACGGATCTGGCTGCTCCATGCTTTCTGGCGGCTCTGGCTGCTCCATGCTGACTGGCGGCTCTGGCTGCTCCATGTAGGCTGACATCTCTGGCGGCTTCTTACAAACTGGCAGCTCTGGCGGCTCCGTGCAGACTGGCAGCTCCTTGCAGACTGGCAGCTCCTTGCAGACTGGCAGCTCTGGCTGCTCCATGCAGACTGACAGCTCTGGCTGCTCCATGCAGACTGGCAGCTCTGGCTGCTCCATACAGGCTGGCAGCTCTGGCTGCTCCATGCAGGCTGGCAGCTCTGGCTGCGCTGAACAGGCAGGAGACTCCAGCAGCGCTGTAGAGGAGGAAGGCTCTGGCTGCGCTGAACAGGCGGGAGACTTCGGCAGCGCTGGAGATGAGGAAGGCTCTGGCAGCGCTAGATAGGTGGGAGGCTCTGGCAGCGCTAGATAGGCGGGAGACTCCGGCAGCGCTGGAGAGGCGAGGCGCACTGTAGGCCTGATGCGTGGTGCTGGCACTGGTGGTACTGGGCTGAGAACACGCACAGGAAGCCTGGTGCGGGGAGTTGCCACCAGAGGGCTGGTGCGTGAAGGTGGTACTGGATAGACCGGACCATGCAGGCACACTGGAGCTCTTGAGCACCGAGCCTGCCCAACCTTACCTGGCTCGATGCCCACTCTAGCCCGGCCGATACGAGGAGCTGTAATATACCGCACCAGGCTATGCCCGGTCTCTCTAGCCCCCCGGTAAGCACAGGGAGTTTGCGCAGGTCTCCTACCCGGCGTAGCCATACTCCCTGTGAGCCCCCCCCAAGACATTTTTCGGACTGACTCCCGGGCTTCCTTGCCAACCGTGTTCCCTCATATCGCCGGCTCCTCTCTCCGGCTGCCTCTGCTCTCCTCGCTGCCTCCACCTGTTCCCATGGAAGGCGATCCCTTCCCGCCAGGATCTCCTCCCATGTGTAGCAACCCTTGCCATCCAATATATCGTCCCATGTCCAATCCTAATTGCGCCACTGTTGCTGTTGCCTGTTGTCACGCTGCTTGGTCCTGTAACGGCTTTCTTGTGGTGAAGGAGAGTCGGACCAAAATGCAGCGTGATAATGATTCATGATATTTTAATGAAGGAAAAAACTATACATGAAGAAACGACAAAATAATGAAATGTGAAAACCGAAACAGCCCTATCTGGTGCAAACACAAAGACAGGAACAATCAGCCACAAAACACTCAAAGAATATGGCTGCCTAAATATGGTTCCCAATCAGAGACAACGATAAACACCTGCCTCTGATTGAGAACCACTCCAGACAGCCATAGACTTTGCTAGATACCTCCACTAAGCCACACACCCAATAAATAACTAACAAAACCCCAAGACAAAACACACCACAATAACCCCATGTCACACCCCGGCCTGACCAAATAAATAAAGACAAACACCATATACTTCGACCAGGGTGTGACAGGTAGGCTGAATTTTTATCTTATTTTTGGGGATGGTTTGTCCTCTGGGTTTCACCTGCCATATAAGTTCTGTAATACTCACAGACATAATTTGAACAGTTTTAGAAACTGAGTGTTTTCTATCCAAATCGACCAATTATATGTATATCCTAGCTTGAGTAACAGGCAGTTTACTTTGGGCACGCTTTTCGTCCGGACGTGAAAATATTGCCCTCTACCCGAGAGGTTAAACAGTGATGAACCATCACCAAATGGACAGGCTGACATCAACACCAACGTGCGATGGAGAGGGAACACTATCACTCCCCGGCCATCTAGAGTTCAATGGGCCAGTCAATTGGGCATTTCTGCAGTATATTAGAGCATGTCAAATTAGTGATGGTAAATGCCCATTGTAAGACCTATTTTGTTACCTGATAACTTTACGGTTTTTACTTTTTAATTACCGTTTATATTTTTGTTTTTTTCCCTCAACTTTTTCACTCCGGACTCTTTAACTGGACATGGTTTGTCAGGACCTCCAACAGCCGAAGCTAAGTAGTAACATTAACATGATGCCTTCTAATTGCAGTCGCTGTACTCATAATATACAGGAGAACGATCGCCTTATGGCGAGGATAGCTGTGCTACAAGCCCAGCTTCAGACGCAATCGTTAGGCAAGGGTAATTTCAGTGTAGGAAAGGATGAAACAGCATCTGTGCCACCAGTATGTACAGATAGTAACGTTAGTATAAATCCCCTCGCACAGTCCCCGCAGCCGGACAACTTTCTCACGGTTTCTGGAAGGAAATGCTGTAGGAATGCTCAACCGGTGTCGCTCATTCAGCCGACAGAAACTTTCAACCGGTTTTCCCCATTAAGCAGCGAGTCAGAGGCCGAGCCTTCTCTTGTCTCTACTCCTCCCGTTACGGGGTCTGAGACGCCGAAGCTTCCCACCATTAGCTCTGACAAATTGAAAACTCTAGTCATTGGCGACTCCATTACCCGCAGTATTAGACTTAAAAAGAAATCATCCAGCGATCATACACTGTTTACCAGGGGGCAGGGCTACCGACGTTAAGGCTAATCTGAAGATGGTGCTGGTTAAAGCTAAAACTGGCGAGTGTAGAGAGTATAGAGATATTGTTATCAACGTCGGCACCAACGATGTTATGATGAAACAGTCAGAGATCAGCGTGTAAATCAGCTAGAAAGATGTGTCGGCATCGAGTAATTGTCTCTGACCCCCTCCCAGTTAGGGGGAGTGATGAGCTCTACAGCAGAGTCTCACAACTCAATCGCTGGTTGAAAACTGTTTTCTGCCCCTCCCAAAATATAGAATTTGTAGATAATTGGCCCTCTTTCTGGGACTCACCCACAAACAGGACCAAGCCTGACCTGCTGAGGAATGACGGACTCCATCCTAGCTGGAGGGGTGCTCTCATTTTATCTACCAACATAGACAGGGCTCTAACTCCACAATGAAATAGGGTGCAGGCCAGGCAGCAGGCTGTTAGTCAGCTCAGCTAACCCCATTGAGACCGTGTCTGTGCCTCGACCTAGGTTGGGCAAAACTAAACATGGCGGGGTCAAGGCAAGGGCTGAATTCAAGGTTTTTACTGCTAACCTACAAAGCATTACATGGGCTTGCTCCTACCTATCTCTCTGATTTGGTCCTGCCGTACATACCTACACGTACGCTACGGTCACAAGACGCAGGCCTCCTAATTGTCCCTAGAATTTCTAAGCAAACAGCTGGAGGCAGGGCTTTTTCCTATAGAGCTCCATTTTTGGAATGGTCCGCCTACCCATGTAAGAGACGCAAACTCGGTCTCAACCTTTAAGTCTTTACTGGAGACTCATCTCTTCAGTGGGTCATATGATTGAGTGTAGTCTGGCCCAAGAGTGGGAAGGTGAACGGAAAGGCTCTGGAGCAACGAACCGCCCTTGCTGTCTCTGCCTGGCCAGTTCCCCTCTTTCCACTGGGATTCTCTGCCTCTAACCCTATTACAGGGGCTGAGTCACTGGCTTACTGGGGCTCTTTAATACCGTCCCTGGGAGGGGTGCGTCACTTGAGTGGGTTGAGTCACTGATGTGATCTTCCTGTATGGGTTGGCGCCCCCCCCCCCCTTGGGTTGTGCCATGGCGGAGATCTTTGTGTGCTATACTCGGCCTTGTCTCAGGATGGTAAGTTGGTGGTTGAAGATATCCCTCTAGTGGTGTGGGGGCTGTGCTTTGGCCACGTGGGTGGGGTTATAACCTTCCTGTTTGGCCCTGTCCGGGGGTGTCCTCGGATAGGGCCACAGTGTCTCCTGACCCCTCCTGTCTCAGCCTCCAGTATTTATGCTGCAGTAGTTTATGTGTCGGGGGGCTAGGGTCAGTTTGTTATATCTGGAGTACTTCTCCTGTCCTATTCGGTGCTCTCTCTAATTCTCTCTTTCTTTCTCTCTCTCGGAGGACCTGAGCCCTAGGACCATGCCTCAGGACTACCTGACATGATGACTCCTTGCTGTCCCCAGTCCACCTGGCCGTGCTGCTGCTCCAGTTTCAACTGTTCTGCCTTATTATTATTGGACCATGCTGGTCATTTATTAACATTTGAACATCTTGGCCATGTTCTGTTATAATCTCCACCCGGCACTGCCAGAAGAGGACTGGCCACCTCACATAGCCTGGTTCATCTCTAGGTTTCTTCCTAGGTTTTGGCCTTTTTAGGGAGTTTTTCCTAGCCACCGTGCTTCTACACCTGCATTGCTTGCTGTTTGGGGTTTTAGGCTGGGTTTCTGTACAGCACTTTGAGATATCAGCTGATGTACGAATGGCTATATAAATACATTTGATTTGATTTGATTTGATTTAAGACATTTCAAATGGATAGTACATTTCCAATGTTTTTAATGAGGGATTTACCATTACCAAATGGACATGCTGAAATCAACACCAATGAACGATGGAGATCACTGCCCGGCCATCTCGAGTTCAACGAGCCAGTCAATTGGGCATTTCTGCAGTATATTAGAGCATGTCATATTCGTGATGGTAAATGCCCATTGTATGACATTGCAAATGGACAGCCCTGCGTCTGGTAATCTGAAAGGGTTACCAGTAGCACATTTAAAAAAAGGCGGGTGCAAGGGCTCCATGACCGGGTAGAGAGCACGGGTAGCATCCGTGCCCATCCAATAGAGGGTGCCCCTGGTCATTTTGGACGTTTTTCAAAAAATCTTCAGAAAAACGACAGAGCCCCAGCTTTCTCATTGCACCAAATTCTTACTTCCTATGATCAAACATGACAAATATACCTTCTAGGTTGATTCAGGGCTTATAATAGTGATGTATATCATTTGGTCAGTGTAAATGCCATTTGGACATTTCTTATGCTATTTGGACATGGTTACTGACTTTCGGGTTCGGAAGCCGACTTCCTATGATCATATATGGCAAATGGACACAACATCCTGATTTGGTACTTTCAATACTCGTGTATGGCATTTGGACATTTCTTATGCAATTTGGTCATGGTTCACTGACTTTTGGGTTTTGAAGCCGACTTCCTATGATCGTATATTGCAAATGGACAAAACATAGACCTTATGCACAAACTCAATATAATAAGACAAATGTATGTTCATAAGGTAATCACATATGTATTAATTGACAAGAAAAATGAACAAAAAAAGGTCCAGAAAGCACTTTTTTAGAGGGGGTTGTATTTTTGAAAATGTTTTTCTATGTCCTGAATTTGATCCTTGGGTCTTGACTTTATGACCACTTGCCATATGAAAATGTACGGTGGAGCGCGCTCACCATCTTTGGGATTTTTGGGGTATGACTCTTGGCATTTGCCATGTTCCACTTGCCATATGGTTTGGATGAACTGCTGTCCATTTGAGTGTTATTTGCGATTGTGTATATGGTTCGCCCAGTGGCAATAAGTTGCCATTCATTTTTGTCCATTTCATGGGGGTCTTCCCTTACATCGCTCAATGACTTACAGATTGCTGTCATTTTGCCGTTCTCCTGTTTCAACTCATCGAGCTGATCATAGGAGAACTGCAAACTGTTCTTCAGGTCCTGGACCTCTCTGGTCAGGTCGTCCATTATTTTATTAGTTGAATGCACAAGTATTTGGACAAAACACTTAAAACTATTTTCTTGTTGATGTAACAACTGCTTGTAGAACTATTTTTGTTTGTTTAAAAGATACTTCACGTGTGATAGAGAGACATCACTGTCCTCAATGGTACTCTCGCCGGCTTTGGTCTTTGTCATGGTAACTAGCAACGTAGGTTACGCTGTTACTCCTCGCAGTTCTAGACAGGGCAGGTCACAAAGAAGAGTGAAAACAACAAACAGCAAGGATCTACACAGCCATAGCGTCTCGGGCTGCGTCCAAACCTTCAAGAAAACCCAGCTGGCTTGCTATGCAACGAGCTAGCAGCTAGGCTAGGCTAGCTGCAACCCCAAATAGCTCCTCAGACCTGTCCAGGGTCGGCAGGATCACTGGACAGAGACTAGCAGCCCCAGCAACTGATGCCAACTGCGTCGCGAGATCCAAACTAAAAAGTTAGCTACCTACTAAGAACTTTCCAATACACTTTCAAAACAACAAAACAAAGCTCTTCCTCATCCCATGTTCAAACGGAAGTGAATATGTATACCTTTACAAGCTGGATTGCTTGTATTTCCTTTGCGCTCGTTAGCATATTTAGTTAGCAGCCGATATGGAAATTCGCTATTACCTGTGCTAATTTTGTCCGAATTCTGGTGTTTTTTGGCGCCCCCTTGTGTACTAAGCCGGTAATACCGTACATCCGATGGTGATAGATGGACGGTATGACACTATGAAAGTGTGTATAATGCCCAACTATATTGAACACTCAGTGTGCTCTTTGTTCAACCATTTTCAATCTACAGTGATTTAAGTGAATATGAGCACAATATATACAAAAGTATGTGGACACCCGTTGCTGACAGGTATATAAAAAGGAGCACACAGCCATGCAATCTTCAAAGACAAACATTGTATCACGACTGGCTCCTCTCCCTGTTCGGGCGGCGCTCGGCGGCCGTCGTTGCCGATCTACTAGCTCCCACCGATCCTTTTCATTTGGTTATGTCTGTCTTGTGTTTCACCTGTGTTCTATTTGGGTAATTAGGGAGGTATTTCAATCTTGCCATTTTCTCAGGATTTTGTGCGGGATTGTTTCGTTTGCTGTCATTTAGTTTTGGGTTGCGTTTTTTGGGTTCTGTTGAACAGGTGTTTTTTTTCCCCGGACGGTGTCTGGGTTGTTTGAGGCTACTGGTGTAGTCCTGTTTTTCCTGTTCTTTGGACTTGTTAATTAAACACCCTTTTCGAAACTTGCTTTCTCCTGCGCCTGACTCCACACCCACATCTCCTTAGGGAGATATTTGACACATTGGCAGTAGAATGGCTTTACTGAAGAGCTCAGTGACTTTCAACGTGGTACCGTCATAGGATGCCACCTTTCCAACAAGTCAGTTTGTCAAATTTCAGCCCCGCTAGATCTGCCCCGGTCAACTGTAGGTGCTGTTATTGTGAATCACAGAAGCTCACAGGACGGGACCGGCAAGTGTGGAAGCGCATAGCGCTTAAAAATCGTTTGTCCTCGGTTGACCACCGAGCAGTGGAAACACTTTCCCTGGAGTGATGAATCGTGCTTAACATTCCAACGGAAGAATCTGGGTTTGGTGGATGACAAGTGAACGTTATCCTATTCCAATGCATATTGCCAACTGTAAAGTTTGTTGGAGGAGGAATAATGGTCTGGGGCTGTTTTTCATGGTTCAGGCTCTTTAGTTACAGTGAAGGGAAATATTTAAAAACATTTATTGATGATTTAAAACATGCAATATACTTGCAGTGAAGCCGCTTAAAAACTACATCACATTAGTCATCTAACAGCCTCCCATTCAGCGCGACACACAGAAGCAACCAGGGTCAACTCCCCGCTCAAGGGCACATTAACATACAGTATCTCCCACCTGCCCTACAAGACCCCCCCCCCCCCCCCACAGTTCCCCAAGAGCAGCCCCTCAGCCATCCAAGACTCCCCCCCACAGTCCCCACCAAGAAGAAAATATATAAATAATAATAATTCCATTCCCCACACCCAAGACCCCCCTATGCACCAACAACCAACAAAATGTACCAAAGATGTGCACATGTGTGCATTTGAATGAGAGTGTGTGTATATTGCATGTGTACAAACACCTGCAGGGCATCAGCCTCAGTCAAACTGGCATTAACTGTAACAACACTGCCCCTCAGTGTCATTCAAACTTAATAAAAAGTATGTTTTATTTTACTTTTATCTTTGACAGTCATTCTATCCCATGCCCAGTTGTCACCAATTCCACATCCCAACCCTCAGTATCCCTCAGCCAATCCCATCTATCTTTGCTGGCCACCCTCTTCAGATTTCTATGTGAAGGGAAATCTTAACACTACAGTATATAATGACATTCCAGACGATTCTGTGCTTCCAACTTTGTGGCAACTGTTTTGGAAAGGCCCTTTCCCGTTTCAGCATGACAATGCACCTGTGGACAAAGTGAGGTACACACAGAATGTACAGTGCCTTGCGAAAGTATTCGGCCCCCTTGAACTTTGCGACCTTTTGCCACATTTCAGGCTTCAAACATAAAGATATAAAACTGTATTTTTTTGTGAAGAATCAACAACAAGTGGGACACAATCATGAAGTGGAACGACATTTATTGGATATTTCAAACTTTTTTAACAAATCAAAAACTGAAAAATTGGGCGTGCAAAATTATTCAGCCCCTTTACTTTCAGTGCAGCAAACTCTCTCCAGAAGTTCAGTGAGGATCTCTGAATGATCCAATGTTGACCTAAATGACTAATGATGATAAATACAATCCACCTGTGTGTAATCAAGTCTCCGTATAAATGCACCTGCACTGTGATAGTCTCAGAGGTCCGTTAAAATCGCAGAGAGCATCATGAAAAACAAAGAACACACCAGGCAGGTCCGAGATACTGTTTTGAAGAAGTTTAAAGCCGGATTTGGATACAAAAAGATTTCCCAAGCTTTAAACATCCCAAGTAGCACTGTGCAAGCGATAATATTGAAATGGAAGGAGTATCAGACCACTGCAAATCTACCAAGACCTGGCCGTCCCTCTAAACTTTCAGCTCATACAAGGAGAAGACTGATCAGAGATGCAGCCAAGTGGCCCATGATCACTCTGGATGAACTGCAGAGATCTACAGCTGAGGTGGGAGACTCTGTCCATAGGACAACAATCAGTCGTATATTGCACAAATCTGGCCTTTATGGAAGAGTGGCAAGAAGAAAGCCATTTCTTAAAGATATCCATAAAAAGTGTCGTTTAAAGTTTGCCACAAGCCACCTGGGAGACACACCAAACATGTGGAAGAAGGTGCTCTGGTCAGATGAAACCAAAATTGAACTTTTTGGCAACAATGCAAAACGTTATGTTTGGCGTAAAAGCAACACAGCTCATCACCCTGAACACACCATCCCCACTGTCAAACATGGTGGTGGCAGCATCATGGTTTGGGCCTGCTTTTCTTCAGCAGGGACAGGGGAGATGGTTAGAATTGATGGGAAGATGGATGGAGCCAAATACAGGACCATTCTGGAAGAAAACCTGATGGAGTCTGCAAAAGACCTGAGACTGGGACGGAGATTTGTCTTCCAACAAGACAATGATCCAAAACATAAAGCACAATCTACAATGGAATGGTTCAAAAATAAACATATCCAGGTTTTAGAATGGCCAAGTCAAAGTCCAGACCTGAATCCAATCGAGAATCTGTGGAAAGAACTGAAAACTGCTGTTCACAAATGCTCTCCATCCAACCTCACTGAGCTCGAGCTGTTTTGCAAGGAGGAATGGGAAAAAATGTCAGTCTCTCGATGTGCAAAACTGATAGAGACATACCCCAAGCAACTTACAGCTGTAATCGCAGCAAAAGGTGGCGCTACAAAGTATTAACTTAAGGGGGCTGAATAATTTTGCACGCCCAAATTTTCAGTTTTTTAATTTGTTAAAAAAGTTTGAAATATCCAATAAATGTCGTTCCACTTCATGATTGTGTCCCACTTGTTGTTGATTCTTCACAAAAAAATACAGTTTTATATCTTTATGTTTGAAGCCTGAAATGTGGCAAAAGGTCGCAAAGTTCAAGAGGGCCGAATACTTTTGCAAGGCACTGTACATAAAGATTGGTGTGGAAGAACTTGACTGGTCTGCACAGAGCCCTGACGTCAACCCCATCAAACACCTTTGGGATGAATTGGAACGCCGGCTGCGAGCTAGGTCTAATTTCCCAAAATCAGTCTGACCTTACTAACACTACTGTGGCTGAATGGAAGCAAGTCCATGCAGCAATGTTCCAACATCTAGTGGAAAGCCTTCCCAGAAGAGTGGAGGCTGTTATAGCAGCAAAGCTGGACCAACTCCATATTATTGACAATGATTTTGGAATGAGATGTTCAACAAACAGATGTCCGCATAATTTTGATCATGTAGTGTATATGCTGAATAATCATTTTTTTTTATTTTAAAATGATTTTGTTGTCAAAATAGGAACAAAGCCACAGAGACTTGACTTATTTTGTATATTGAGTGAAGGAAGGAAGGACGAAATTGATGAATGAATGATAGAATGCTACTTTCATCAATTATGTATGTGGTGTTCCTGTGTGTAGAAATCTCTCCCCTTCTTTAAAATAAAGCAAAAGATACAGACCTGATAGCTTGAGAGCATGACTTAATCTACAGATTTTAATGATACTGCACTGCATTCAAACTAATGCTATTGAGAATTGAACATTTTGCCAAATCCTCTGCCTTCACCTACTGTAACACAGTCATCTACATCCAGTCACATTCAGGGGATTAAGTAGGGAATATAATCATTACCCAGACCTCCCAAACCCTATATGTCAGGTGGCTTTGTCTTACTTGACCCTAAAAAACTTTAGCTCCCATTAGGTATGCATGCTTAGCGCTGGGTGACATGACCTGCCAATTCAAAAAGTCAATCTTTGCACGGCTCTGTCTACATGATAAAGTAGCTTAGTGCATTTTGCTAGCGTCTCTGGGATGGTTTCAGATACTTGTCTGCGGATATAAGAATTAGAGTCACTTTAAACTCAGGCTAGACCCTGTCAACCGTAGAGAGAGGACTATGGAGTGAAACAGAGAGTAATCAGTATCCTACTTGGAAGAAAGGAAAGGAGGAAGGGAGAGGAATTTGCCACAGAGAGTAGTCTGTGTTCAACAAGGAAGCCATGAGAGGAGAAGATGAGTTACATTTTACATTTGAATCATTTAGTAAACGCTCTTATCCAGAGCGACATACAAGTCCAATTAGGCTTAAATACCTTGCTCAATGGCACATCGACAGATTTTTCACCTAGTCGGCTCGGGATTTGAATCAGTGACTTTTCGGTTTCTCGCCCAATGCTCTTAAAAGCTAGGCTACCCACCACTTTTAGACAAAAACTAAAATATAAAATCAACATGAAACATTTTCAAAGATTTTGCTGAGGTACTTTTCAAATAAGGAAAACAGTCAATTGAAATACATTCATTAGGCCCTAAACTATAGATTTCACGTGACTGAGAATACAGACATGTTGGTCACAGATATCTTTACAAAAAGGTTGGGGGCGTAGTTCAGAAAACCAGTTAGTATCTGGTGTGACCACCATTTGCCCCGTGCAGTGCAACACACCTCCTTCGCATAGAGTTGATCAGGCTGTTGATTGTGGCTTGTTGAATGTTGTCCCACTCCTCTTCAATGGCTGTGCGAAGTTGATAGATATGGATGGGAAATGGAACATGTCGTACACGGTGATCCAGAGCATCCCAAACCTGCTAAATGTCTAGTGAGTATGCAGGCCACGGAAGAACTGAGACGTTTTCAGCTTCCAGGAATTGTGTATAGATCCTTGCTGAAACATAAGGGGAAGGCGCCTGATGAATGGCGTGATAAAATGCAATTGTGTTCGTTTTCTGTAGCTTATGCCTGCCCAAACCATAACCCAACGCCACCACGGTGCACTCTGTTCACAACATTGACATCTGCAAACTGCTTGCCCACACAACGCCGTACACGCTATCTGCCCAGGAACATTTGAAACGGAGATTCTCCAGCTTGCCAGTGGCCATCGAAGGTGAGCATTTGCCCACTGAGATCGGTTATGACGCCGAACTGCAGTCAGGTCAAGACCCTGGTGAGGACGATGAGTACACAGATGAGCTTCCCTGAGAAAGTTTGACAGTTTGTGCACTTTACATGTTGCGTTTATATTTGTATTCATTATATGTCCAGCTTTCATTGTGTTTACTTTCATAATCCTCCTATTGACCATTCGAAAGAGAGGAGAGAGAGGGACATGAGAGGAGCTTAGGAAAGAGGAGCATAGTAAAGAGAAATCGTGAGTAGAGGAGGAGGGAAGGAATAAATTATATGAGTGTAGGGGAGTAAAGAATGTGCAGGGGACAAATACAGACCTTCTCCAAATTCTTCAGGTTCCAGTAAGTCCTTTCTTCTCCATAAAAATATATCCCCTTTGGGCTATCAATATCTCTTAACCAATAAAAATGCCAAAGGAGTCATCACTGAGAGTATAAAGACACATAATATACGGTATGATAGGGAAATTGTCTGAGTGTACTTGATGTATCGAGCTGTATCAATGGCCCAACCAAGCTATGTCTAAGTCATTGTGTTTTATAGCAGTACAGTTCAGCCAGGAGACCATTACTGCTGATTTGTTAGAGGCACACCAAATGTTCTCTGATCAACTGTTGAATTCGACAGGCATGAACTAAAATGAACAGTCCCAAAGTCTTCGAACTATCTGAGGAAGTGGGGGCTGTCAAATAGCATGAGAGTGAAACGGCTGAGCACTGAGTAGATGTACTGAACACCTCTGCTTTGCTGTAACTTTCTTAGACAGAATAAAGTATGTACTGGTTTACTATAATATTCCACCATTAACAGCACACCAGTGGTATGTTTGTTTGTTGAACTGTCATTATAGCACATCAGTCAAAGTAAACAATCGTTTTCTCCCAGAGAGTGACGGGTCGGTGCCTTCTTGGGCGGGAAAGAAGGAGGAGGGGTAGTTTATTTCCCTTTCTGGTGGCCGTGTCTGTTTCCCTGTTGCTGGTGTCGGCTAAGAGTGAAAGAAAAAGAGAGAGGGGGAGAGAGAAATGTAATTGCTGTCATTCTCTACTGAGCAGCCATCGTTCCTAACAGCTGCTGAGGAGTTAAAGAAGTCTGGGCTCTGCATCTCCTTCTCTCGCTTTCTCTTTCTCTCCAGGCCTCCTGAGGATTTCAGGAGTTCCCCTCTTTCTTGTTTATCTCTTATTGTCAACTGTAAACAAGGTTTTTGGGGACGTATTAGACAGCAAAGAGCCTATCAGACACAGAGACACAGACTAGGTAATTGAGAAGATTACCGTTCCAAATGCCAGAAGTGATTTTGGAGGTTTTGAGTGTCACAAAGAGCCACAAAGTTTCCCTGCAAAAATATGATAGCACAAACAACACACAAAACACTTCCCCAAAAACATTAAACATACATTGTGACAATTTCATCTCTCTTTCCTGACAACTTGTCAGCTGCTTTGGCGACAAATGTTCATTTAAGCCATACCACTTTCCTAGACGCTCCTAACCTGACATATTTGTCATATTATTCGTATGTATGCATTTAAAATATGACCTATTTCTCTGTAGATTCCCAGGCTATGCCCTTGTAAATAGAGGTCAGGTTTGTAGAAAGGAGGTCAGTGTGCCCTTAGAAAAAAACACATGACAAAATCACATTTGAAAAAACACATGGTTTTTGGGCGGCAAATCCTTAATTAAAACATTAACAAAATGAATCCCCGCCACAGTTTAAGTGAAAAGCTGAGGGATGGGGCTGGAGAAATGCAACCACTCTCAGATCCATAGACAGCAGCTGGGGTTTTCAAACTTTTTCGCCTAGGCAATCCAACGACACATGAACCGCTTTCCATATTTTACAAAAAAAAAGAGAAATCATGTCTTGTCTTATCATCAGGTGAATGATAATGGAAAGCATAACTACACTATATACACTACCGTTCAAAAGTTTGGGGTTACTTCGAAATTGAACCAGAATAGAAAGAGGAGTGGGAGGCCCCGGTGCGCAACTGAGCAAGAGGACAAGTACATTAGAGTCTAGTTTGAGAAATAGACCCCTCAGACATCCTCAACTGGCAGCTTCATTAAATACTACCCGCAAAACACCAGTCTCAACATCAACACTGAAGAGGTGACTCCGGGATGCTGGCCTTCTAGACAGAGTTCCTCTGTCCAGTATCTGTGTTCTTTTGCCCATGTTAATCTTTTCTTTTTTTGGACAATCTGAGATATGGCTTTTTCTTTGCAAATCTGCCTAGAAGGCCAGCAATTCTGAGTCGCCTCTTCACTGTTGACGTTGAGACTGTTTTTTTGCAGGTACTATTTATTGAAAGTTGCCAGTTGCTCAGTTGTGCACTGGGGCCTCCCACTCCTCTTTCTATTCTGGTTAGAGCCAGTTTGCACTGTTCTGTGAAGGGAGTAGTACACAGCGTTGTACGAGATCTTCAGCTTCTTGGCAGTTTCTCGCATGGAATAACCTTCATTTCTCATAACAAGAATAGACTGACGAGTTTCAGAAGAAAATACTTTGTTTCTGGCTATTTTGAGCCTGTATTTGAATCCACAAATGCTGATGCTCCAGATACTCAACTAGTCTGAAGAAGGCCAGTTTTATTGCTTCTTTAATGAGCACAGCAGTTTTCAGCTGTGCTAACATAATTGCAAAAAGGTTTTCTAATGATCAATTAGCCTTTTAAAATTATAAACTTGGATTAGCTAACACAACATGCCATTGGAACACAGGAGTGATGGTTGCTGACAATCGGCCTCTGTACGCCTATGTAGATATTCCATAAAAAATCTGCCATTTCCAGCTACAATAGTCATTTACAACATTAACCATGTCTACACTGTATTTCAGATCAATTTGATATTTTAATTGACAAAAAATGTGATTTTCTTTCAAAAACAGTGACATTTCTAAGTGACCTCAAACTTTTCAACAGTAGTGTATATGTAGACACCCCTTTAAATGAGTGGATTTGGCTATTTCAGCCACACTGGTTGCTGACAGGTATATAACATCGAGCACACAGCGATACAATCTCCATAGACAAATATTGGCAGTAGAATGGCCTTACTGAAGTGCTCAGTGACGTTCAACGTGGCACTGTCATACTACTGTACCTTTCCAACAAGTCAGATCGTCAAATTTCTGCTCTTCTAGAGCTGTTCCGGTCAACTGTAAGTGCTATTATAGTGAAATGGAAATGTCTAGGAGACACAACGGCTAGCTGCGAATTTGTAGGCCACAAAAGCTCACAGAACGGGACCGACGAGTGCTGAAGCACGTAATGCGTAAAAATTGTCTGTTCTCGGTTGCAACACTCACTACTGAGTTCCAAACTGCCTCTGGAAGCAACATCAGCACAAGACCTGTCAGCACAAGAACTATTCGTCAGGAGCTTTATGAAATGGGTTTCCATGGCTGAGCAGCCGCACACAAGCTTAAGATCACCGTGCGCAATACCAAGTGTCGGCTGGTGTGGTGTAAAGCTTGCCGCCATTGGACTCTGTAGCAGTGGAAATGCATTCTCTGGAGTGATGAATAACGCTTCACCATCTGGCAGTCCGGCGGTCGAGTCTGGGTTTGGCAAATGCCGGGAGAACGCTACCTGCCCCAATATATAATGCAATCTGTAAAGTTTGGAGGAGGAATAATGGTCTGGGGCTGTTTTTCATGGTTCGGGCTAGGCGCCTTAGTTCCAGTGAATGGAAATCTTAATGCTTCTAGACGATTCTATGCTTCCAACTTTGTGGCAGCAGTTTAGGGAAGGCCCTTTCCTGCTTCAGCATGACAATGCCCCTGTGCTCAAAGCGAGGTCCATACAGAAATGGTTTGTCGAGATCGGTGTGGAAGAACTTGACTGGCCTGCACAGAACCCTGACCTCAACTTCATCAAAGACCTTTGGGATGAATTGAAACGCCTACTGCGATCCCAGGCCTAATCGCCCAACATCATTGCCCGACCTCTCTACTGCTCTTGTGGCTGAATGGAAGCATGTCCCCACAGCAATGATCCAACATCTAGTGGAAAGCCTTCCCAGAAGAGTGGAGGCTGTTATAGCATCAACGGGGGAACAACTCCATTTTAATGCCAGTGATTTTGGAATAAGATGTTCGACGAGCAGGTGCCCAGATACTTTTGGTCATGGATAGTATTTTATATACAGAAAAAAACTCTTTCTTAGTTCCAATGACTGTCATTTCTTCCATATTATAGGAACAGGTAATGGCAATGAAGCCATTTATCTCCTTCCCCAGAGTCGGATGGACATGAACAGCTTTCATGCTAACTGTTCCTGGTCATTTCCAGTCTTTGCGCTAACGCTAGTTAGCATTAGCTCGTGAAACTACCTCTAACTTACTTGATGCTGGTCGCAAAGATGTAAAAATTTAAAGATTGATGGTATTCTATTGCAGCTATAAAAAAATCATAAAAGTACATTTTTTTCACATAAAAAACCCTGGACTACTCTATGGATGCAAGGGCTGGCGTCCATATCGAAATTGTTGTTTTAACCATGATTTTAGACTATACAGTCGTTGTTTACATTGACTTTGTTTAAAAACATTCAAATCCAATTATATTGGTTGTGTACACATATTTTACAGATGTTATCGCCAGTGCAGTGAAATGCATATGTTTCTAGCTCCAACAGCGCAGTAATAACTAACAATACACACAAATCCCCAAATTAAAGGGAATTAAATAATAAAGTAATGAATAAACATTTTGGGTTGTGATGTGATACGACAGTTGAATTAAGCTCATGAGGCATGTATATGCTTTATTCTTCAGTGGGTACATACAGTACCATTATCTTGCCCCCTCCCCGAATCTCCCTCAAAATCGTTCGCTTGTCCCGTATTTATTTTTTAGATGTTGTCACTCTAATTCCACCGGTGGAAACAAAGCTACTGCAACATATTCACACCATCTTTTGTTAGTAGATGTTAGTAGAATAACATTATTTCAACCCCACATGCATATCTGCAATTCCACATGGAGGTTTCTTTGATGTGAAACTGCAAATGTGATTTTCCCATGTGAATGTTTTTCACATGTGAAAATGCAATTCCACATGTGTAAGTAAGATTTTTAACATGTGGAACCACACATTTCACATGTTATTCTCCTCACATGTGAAAAGGTGGTGTTAACATGTGAACTCTAAATGTAATATGTGAAAATAATGTGACGTGGTGAGGTTGGATCCAGGTAGGGAGAAGAGACCAGAAAAGGAATCAGTAGTTAAGAATAAACATAATACTAACTGAGAAACGGTAGTTACAGGATCACAGCACACTTTAAAAAAAATACAAACGTTTTACTCACTCACTCACGAAACATCCACACATAGTATACAATTCAAGCTTCTGCAAAGGACAACAGAAATAGAGCTATTTCACATGTGAAACTGAAAATGTGAAGTTTTTTTTTGTAAGAGGAGCTTACAATAGGAGCCTGTGTGTGTGTGTCTGTGTGTGTGTGTGTATGTGTGTGTGTGTGTGGATTTGAGTTGCTAAATTATAATTTTGTCTTTCTATACTGAACAAAAATATAAACACAACAGTGTTAGTCCTATGTTTCATGAACTGAAATAAAATGAACAGAAATGTTCTATATGCACATAAATCTTATTTCTCTCAAATCCATCCACCGGACAGGTGTCACATATCAAGAAGCTCATTAAACAGCATAATTATTACACAGGTGTAGGTAGCAGACAACGTGCAATGCATTTTGTGGGTTTGCTGATGTCAACGATGTGAACAGAGTGCCCCATGATGGCGGTGGGGTTATGATATTTGCAGGCATAAGCTACGGACAACAAACACAATTGCATTTTATCGATTGCAATTTTAATGCACAGAGATACCGTGACAAGATTCCTGAGTCCCATTGTCTTGCCATTCAGCCTCCGCCTCATGTTTCAGCATGATAATGCATTCCTGGAAGCTGAAAATGTCCCAGTTCTTCCATGACCTGCATACTCACCAGACATGTCACCAATTGAGCAAGTTTGGGATGCTCTGGATCAACATGTACAACAGCGTATTCCAGTTCCTGTCAATATCCATCAACTTCGCACAGCCATCGAAGAGGAGTGGGACAACATTCCACAGGCCACAATCTACAGCTTTGATCGACTCTATGCAAAGGAGATATGTTGCGCTGCATGAGGCAAATGGTGGTCACACCAGATACTGACTGGTTTTCTGATCCAAGCCCCTACTTTTTTTTAAAGGTATCTCTGACCAACAGATGCATATCTGTATTCCCAGTCATGTGAAATCCATAGATTAGAGCCAAATGTATTTATTTACATTGACTGATTTCCTTACACGAGTTGTACCCCAGTAAAATCTTTAAAATTGTTGCATGTTGTGTTTATATTGTTGTTCAGTGTACAGTACCAGTCAAAAGTGTGGACACACCTACTAATTCCATGGGTTTTCTTTATTTGTACTATTTTCTACATTGTAGGATAATAGTGAAGACATCAACATGATCAAATAACACATATGGAATCATGTAGTAAGCAAAAAAGTGTTAAACAAATCAAAATATATGTTATACTTGAGATTCTTCAAAGTAGCCACACTTTGCCTTGATGACAGCTTTGCACACTCTTGACATTCTCTCAAACAGCTTAATGAGGTAGTCTCTACAGGTGTGCCTTGTTAAATGTACATTTGTGCGTTTGAGACAATCAGTTGTGTTGTGACAATGTAGGGGTGGTATACAGAAGAGAACCCTATTTGGCAAAAAAACAAGTCCATATTATGGCAAGAACAGCTCAAATAAGCAAAGAGAAATGACAGTCTATCATTACTTTAAGACATAAGTGTCAGTCAATCCGGAAAATTTCAAGTACTTTGAAAGTTTCTTCAAGCGCAGTCACAAAAACCATCAAGAGCTATGATGAAACTGGCTCTAATGAGGACTACTACAGCAAAGGAAGACCCAGAGTTACCTCTGCTGCAGTGGATAAGTTCATTAGAGTTACCAGCCTCAGAAATTGCAGCCCAAATAAAATCTTCACCGAGTTCAAGTAAAAGACACATCTCAACATCAACTGTTCAGAGGAAACTGTGAATCAGGCCTTCATGGTTGA
The DNA here is from genome assembly GCF_002021735.2 of Oncorhynchus kisutch. NCBI lineage: Eukaryota > Metazoa > Chordata > Actinopteri > Salmoniformes > Salmonidae > Oncorhynchus > Oncorhynchus kisutch. The sequence continues at coordinate 34,241,559 of NC_034175.2, forward strand.
ATTGCTGCAAAGAAACCACTACTAAAGGACACCAATAATGGACATTAGACAGGTGGAAATCTGTCACTTGGTCTGAAGAATCCAAATGTGAGATTTTTGGTTCCAAACGTAGGTGAACGGATGAGCTCCACATGTGTGGTTCCAACTGTGAAGCATAGAGGAGGAGGTGTGATGGTGTATTGCGAGTCACACTGTCAGTGATCTATTTAGAATTCAAGACACACATAACCAGCATGGCTACCACAGCATTATGCAGCTTTACGCCAAACCATCTGGTTTGCACCTAGTGGGACTATCATTAAGTGCAAAAACACAAAATAATGACGCAAAACACACCTCCAGGCTGTGTAAGCGCTATTTGACCAAGAAGGAGAGTGATGGAGTGCTGCATCAGATGACCTGGCCCCCATAATCACCCGACCTCAACCCAACTGAGATGGTTTGGGATGAGTTGGACCGCAGAGTGAAGGAAAAGCAGCCAACAAGTGCTTAGCATATGTGGGAACTCCTTCAAGACTTTTGGAAAAGCATTCCAGGTGAAGCTGGTTGAGAGAATGACAAGGGTGTGCAATGCTGTCATCGGGGCAAAGGGTGGCTACTAGAATTCTAGCCTTACACTCCTACCTGCCAAGCTACCTGCATTCAGGTTAGCTCAAATGATTCAGGGAAGGATTAGCTGACATACTAAGTAGTTGCAAATTATATTAAAAGTATTAAGTACTTGAAAAGTTGCTAATTAGCTAACATGCTATAAAATCCATGATAGGATTTGATCTTCCAACCTTTGTGTTGCCTGACGTTCGCATTATACATTTAAGAGTATAATGCAAAAACTATTTTGCCTGTGCTTATAGCTGTATTCTGTTTTATATATATATATATTTTTAAACTCCATAATGCTTGCCAATGCAGCCACCACCATATATGAAGAATGGTACTCAGTGATGTGTTGGATGTGTTGGATTTGCCCCAAATATAACGCTTTATATTCAGGACAAAAAGTTAATTTCTTAGCCCAATGGTTTGCTGTATTACTTAAGTGCCTTGTTGCAAATAGGATGCATGTTTTGGATTATTTTTACTCTGTACAGGCTTCCTTCTTGTCACACTGTCATTTCAGTTAGTGTTGTGGAGTAACCACAATGTTGTTGATCCATCCTCAGTTTTGTCATATCACAAACATCAAACTCTGTAACTGTTTTAAAATCACTATTGGCCCCATGGTGAAATCTCTGAGAAGTTTTCTTCCTCTCCGGAAACTGAGTTTGGAAGGACGCCTGTATATTTGTAGTGACTGGGTGTACCTATACTCCATTCAAAGCCTAATTAATAACTTTGCCATGCTCAAACGGATATTCTGCATCTGCTTTTTTTATTTTTCACATCTCCCAGTCAGTGCCCTTCTTTGTGAGGCATTGAAAATCTCCCTGGTCTTTGTGGTTGAATCCATGCTTGAAATTCCCTACTCGATTGAGGGACCTTACATATAATTGTATGTGTGGGGTACAGAGATGTTTTTTTTTAACTAGGCAAGTCACTTAAGAACAAATTCTTATTTACAATGACAGCATACCTGTCACGCCCTGGTCGAAGTATATGGTGTTTGTCTTTATTTATTTGGTCAGGCCGGGGTGTGACATGGGTTTATTGTGGTGTGTTTTGTCTTGGGGTTTTGTTAGTTATTGGGTGTGTGGCTTAGTGGAGGTATCTAGCAAAGTCTATGGCTGTCTGGAGTGGTTCTCAATCAGAGGCAGGTGTTTATCGTTGTCTCTGATTGGGAACCATATTTAGGCAGCCATATTCTTTGAGTGTTTTGTGGGTGATTGTTCCTGTCTCTGTGTTTACACCAGTTAGGACTGTTTAGGTTTTCACTTTTGTTGTTTTGTTTAGTCTGTTCATGTATAGTCGTCTTTATTAAAAACATGAATAACCACCACGCTGCATTTTGGTCCGCCTCTCTTTCACCAGAAGAAAACCCTTACAATACCGGGGAACAGTGGGTTACTGCCTTGTTCAGAGGCAGAATTATAGATTTTTACCTTATCAGCTCGGGATTCAATCCAGCAACCTTTTGGTTACTGGCCCAACGCTCTAACCACTAGGCTACCTGCCACCCCAAAGATGGGGTAGTCCTTCACAAATATCGTTAATGACTATTATTGAACACGGAATAAATAGCCTTTCATCTCATTTAATCATAGTCAGAGACACGACAATTTGCATGTGTGTGCGCGTGTGTGTGAGATTTGACAGAAGTGTGTAACTTCTCCCATTCTGGATGGGGGACCCTGGCTCTGGGCTGTGTGCTGTTTTCATAGGGCACATGTGTCAAGCTCATTCCACGGAGGGATTTGGCTCCACCCTCGTACTTGACTGATGAATCAAGGTTGCTAATTAGTAAGGAATTCCCTCACCTGGATGTTTAGGTCTTAATTGAAAGCAAAAAGCAAAAACCTGCAGACACTTGGCCCTGCGTGGAATGAGTTTGACACCCCTGGCATAGGGCTTTTGATGTCTGCTGGGTCGTACATCGTTCTGCTACATTCAATATCCATACATGATCTGGGGCTGTATTCTTAAAGCGTCTCAGAGTAGGAAGACTGATCTAGGATCAGTTTATCCTTTTAGATAATAATTAGTAAGATTACATGGACAGGGGGGACATGAGGCTAGATCAGCACACCAACTCTGATACTGGGCCTGATGCTATTTCAGGCCTCTTCAAATCAAACGTAGCACATGTCCTAGGTGTTAATATATTTTTGTCAATGGAAATGTAAAATGCAGCACATTAAGCATAGTATACCGTATATCTAACAATTACTATCGTATAACTCTCTAAAATACAGACCAGACTAAATAGTCTCTTTTCTACAGTACATCTCAAAAATATTGCTTTCAGTAGCCTAGTGGTTAAAGCATTGGGCCAGTAACTGAAAGGTTGCTAGATCAAATCCCCAAGCTGACAAGATAAAAATCTGCCATTCTGCCCCTGAACAAGGCAGTTAAGCCATCATTGTAAATAATAATTTGTTCTTAACGGACTTGCCTAATTAAATAAAGGTGAAAAAAATGGTTTCCATCTGTTTGCAAAATACAAACAGTTGCTTTACTCTGGTTAATCTAAATTGATTTCAAAATTAAGATTCCATACCATACATAGCCAGACCACAGCCAAACATTTAATTATTTACGATGAAAAACCTCACAATATTATATTTTCAACACGTCAAAATTACATTGAAAAGTAGATTATTTAAGTGATCTTGAGGAACCAGTAAACTAATAAAATGTTCCCTTCCAAATAAATCCTAAAATCTCACACTTACAGAAAGGCAGGTTTAACTTGGGGATAATGTATTTTGTTTCATAAGACGTGAGTTTATACCCCAAAATAATGCCAGATAAAGACAGAACTGCTGAAGAGTGGCGTGATGCGTTGTGATATCTCTATCTGATACATAGTCTATTTGCTGAGTGCTGCCGAGCCGTACTTCTATTGATGAGAAGCTAGAGAGATGTTGACCTTGTGGTGTGTGTGAATCGATGGGAAGTTGATAAAGCTAAGTTCATTGCTGCCTAACATTAAACAAAGCTGATTTGTTTACCTTGCAAAGACTGCACGTGTCGGCCCTATTATAGTTTGATTTATAGACCAGCACCCAATGCAACTGTTTCAAGAAGATTAGGGTTGGGAGAACCATCAGCACTAATATGACACGCTGATGCCCCGTGACAGGGAACCAAGCAAACAAGTTCCTGAAATTCAGATTGAATTAGAATCCTAATAATCCTACGGGGAGTGGTATATTAAATCAGGAGAGGAGGATCGGGGGAGGAGAGGGGGAAGCTAGTGGGAAAAACAGGGTAGAGCGGTGAAGTGGGATAGAGGCACCCAAATAGAGGCACGCCATTGCTTTTGTGTCTCAACAGAAGGCTGTGTGTGTGTGAGTGTATGTGTGTATTCGTTTATTACACGTTGATATGTCCTTTAGTAAGCAAAAGGAAGGACATTTAGATAAGACAAATGTTTCAAGTTTTCAGATATTCAACAAAATAACACATTACAAAGAAAATCTATTTCTTCTTCCATAAATTAATTAAGTTAAAGATTTTTTTATTATATCAAATATCCCATGAGAAAACATTTGTTCTCAGCATTATACAATATGCATGTAGTGTATTACATTACATATGAATCCGGTGACATAAATATAAATATTAATGTATTTTAATGTTGTGCGAGGACTGTTCCAAGACCTCTATGGGTCCATTTTCATAAAGACCCAGTGTCCTTCTCAAAATGATAAAACACTTTCTTAATGCTATGCATATTGTGTTCCAATAAAATCCAGTTGTAGTCTGTTGTCTGCTGTTTCAAGATCAAGTATTTACAAAGGTAAAAGTAATAAGAATATTTATCTTATAGATATAACCACTGTGAGTTTGTACATATTTTTAATTTGACCATTCTGCTCTTTTTAGAGGCATATTTCATTTTTTTAAATAATGAAAGCAAATGAACTATCTTCCATGTGTCCCCAGACACATTAAGCAAATTGTACCAAAATTATAATATTCATATTTAAGTAAGGTGCATTGTTTTGACATTTGAAAATGCATGATAAATATTACATTATTGTTCCTGAGAATTCACATTTTCATGGCTGTAGCAACATAAATTTTGCATTCGTAATATATTTGTTTATCAAAGAACACAGTGAAACACTTTTTCTGATAACATATTATTTTCTTGGTTTTTAATATTATTAACCAAAATAAAATTATGTCAATACCCTGGGTTGTGCATTTGTGGTTCAGTTTATGTTTCGGGATTATATTCCATGAAAACACATATGAATTTAACACGTATGAATTAATGTGGAGGAAAAATAAGAAATGTGGACAAAACATTTGGGAACATTTGATGAACTAGGTTTGTGACATACAGTATATGTATGACACTGACAGACACATTTTTGTGTCTGACAATCAAAGTGGAGCATTTTTCCACATCATTGATCCATTTTGTGGCAACAAGCATGTCTTGTGAGTTTTATCTCTTTGTAAAACGGAAAGAATAAACCTTATCCACATATCGCAGACAGAAAAATTGCTACCAAGAGATTCCCCATGCGTATCTACTTTCTGTGCATATGTTCTTTATGTTCTCCTAGAGTTCATCAAACTTCCTATAAGCGCCCGCTTCCCAGTGATGAAGGGAGAGTGAAAACGGGAAGAGAGAGAAAGATAGGTTGAGATGGGGTCCTAATAAGGCGTTGCTCAGGGCGGTCACTCCCCCCTCCTAATGAGGGGTTTGTTACCTCGCCAATGAGCCGGAGCGCGTCATGCCAGGCCGAAGGACAAAAATTACAGCGTTGCACTGCATGGCGGACTCCACCGATCCCTGATGCAGCGTGATCCTACACCTGCGAATCCCTAACATATTTGAGCCAGAAAGCAGGCCTTGTTTGATGCTATTCTTTTTATGTTGAGACATACGGGAGGGACTGAGGAGCAGGGAGATAGTTGAAAAGAGACAGAAGGGGATAGGGAAGGGCTACTGGATTCTTTTAGACATTGTAATCATGTTAATTAATGCATAATAAGGTTTGTAATGAGTTACGGGATGCATTTTATTCATGTGATTAGCTCAACCTCTGTCTGGGGTAGAATGCTAAAGCTAAGTCCTACACACACCACACACAGGGTTGGGGACTAACTGATTACATATAATTTACTATAAAAAAACGGTAACTGTAATCTGTTACGTTAACGAGAGCGAGAGAGAGAGAGGGCGAGAGAGCGAAAGAGAGAGAGACAGATGCATGTGAGCGCCCACATTTTTCAGCATGTTTTTTACAAAAAGATAGATTAAGAGTTAGATGAACTGGGATTTTTCAGCAATGACATATACAGGATACTACCCTCCACTACATAACCTTAACTCCAAATCAAAACTCCAAACCTACAAACTGATTTTGGACAACATTACCTGGAAGTATTCCTACAACCAAAGATTTGAATTTCCAAGCTATACAGCAAATGCTCTTGCAAACAAACAACAGAAACCTGAAAACACCATCCAACCTGGAACTGAGTGAGTGATGTTTAGTATAAAGCTATTTCGAAAGCCAAGAAGAAAAATACATTACAAGGATACATTTGACTTTATAAGGACTGAACGCTAAGTTAAGGCTACCAAGCTTGCTAGGACAGAACAGATACCACATCAATTAGCACTGAGGTGTAAAGTGAGGTGGCAAAGTCTTTGAGCCCATCAATGGCAGGAGAGTCTCACAGCCTACCCCACCCAAATCCAGAGGCCTTTGAATTCCCCTCCCGCTGTTCAGAGACCATCCCCTGGCATTATGCCTGCATTATGCCTGCAGAAAAAAGCTTCTCCCAAGTTTGTGTGACACCTACTCCCATTGTCTGCTGCAGTGCTGCTTGGATTCCAACTGGCGATCTGTACCCCCACGACACTCCCCTCATCTCTCCCGAGCTTTCGCTCGCCTCCAGCACATACGCGCTGTTGGGGCGAGTGACTCTGAACTTACAATGGATAGCCCCAAGTTGTTACATTGTTTTCTTGTGCTTTATGCTATTTGCTTCATGACTCCTGCATGCTTTGTTGACTATGAACTTGCTTGTTTACCAAACTGTCGAACAGACTATGTTTGTTCCCACACTCGGGACTTTATTGGTTGGTAGGTGATCAAATACTTATGTCATGCAATAAAATGCAAATTATTTACTTAAAAATCATACAATGTGATTTTCTGGATTTTTGTTTTAGATTCCGTCTCTCACAGTTGAAGTGTACCTATGATAAAAATGACAGACCTCTACATGCTTTGTAAGTAGGAAAACCTGCAAAATCGGCAGTGGATCAAATTTTTGTTCTCCCCACTGTATGTCACTCCCTTTGGTTCCTTCCGCAGTTGTCATTGTTTCTGTTTTCTGTCGGTGCGTTGTGTGTGTTTCTTGTTTTGTATGTGTGTTTCTTGTTTCTTTTATTTGGTAAAACACTCACTCCCTGAATTTGCTTCCCGACTCTCAGTGCACATCGTTACAGAATGACACTTCACCTAAGGGAAGCTTCAGGGAGTGTTCTTTTGAGTTAGGAGGAATGACGTTGGGTCTGGGAGCCTCTACAGGCTTTCATGCCTCAGCTAGATCGCCAGGCTTCCCTGCCTCCACCGGCTCTTCAGAATCTCATGCCTCAGCCGGATCGCCAGGCTCCCCTGCTTCCACCGGCTCGTCAGGCTCTCGTGCCTCAGCCGGATCGCCAGGCTCCCCTGCCCCAGCTGGTCTGTTAGGTTCCCACCTCCCAGCCGGCGACAGGTTCCCGCGCATCAGCAGGAGTGATCCCCGGGTTCGTCATTTTTGTCGGCAACCTGCGTCTGGAGCCGCTTGTTGGGTAGGGGGAACTGTCACGTGTGCTCCCTCCCCGGCCTCTAGGTCACCAGGCTGCTCATTATGGCGCACACCTGTCACCATCGTTACACGCGCCGGGGCGCATCACCGCTCACCTGGACTCCATCACTTCCTTGATTACCTGCCCTATATATGTCACTCTCTTTAGTTCCTTCCCCATGTGTCATTGTTTCTGTTTCCTGTTGGGTCGTTTTGCGTGTTTCTTGTTTTGTACTGTATTATGTTACATTTATTTATTAAAACACTCACTCCCTGAACTTGCTTCCCAACTCTCAGCACACATCGTTACAGGGACTCCCTAAATCTTTCTCAGATTATTACCAATCCCATAAAGTATAACTCCAAAAACCCAGAAAAGGCTATTCTTGTTGAGGTTATCCTTTCTGTAATGACCTTAGTGATCAATGTTTTACAGCCTGTGTTTGTAATGGCTGCTCAGTGATATGACCTGTCTTTGTCATAGACGCTTGCTAAAAAACTTTAATTAGGAAGCCTTCCTTCATGACCTGGCATCTGTAAATTGGTATAGATTAAGCTTGATCCCCTCTGTCGAAGACGCTTGAACCTTCTTTTAAAAAATATTTTCAGTGGTATTGTTAAATGAGAATTAAAAACAGGTTCAGCCCCTGGTTCGACGGTGATCTTGCAGAGTTACTCCACCTCAAGAATTTCATTTGGTGAAAGGCTTGGCACATGCATACTCAGGCTGACTGGCTATCTTTCAGGCAAATAAGAAATAAGTACACTCAGGCTATCCGGAAGGCCAAAGTTAGTTACTTTTAAGGAGCAGTACTCTCTCTATGGGTCTAACACCACAAAGTTCTGGAAAACGGTAAAAGACCTGGATCAGATGGTTTTGGCTGCTACCCAACATGGTACCAGCCAAACTAACCCTGATTCAGATAATCTTAACCAATTTAACCATGCTAATTTATAGATCGGCAGGATGTTAGATTATAGATCGGCTAGATGTTCTTTACCATACGGCAATCAGATTTGCCACTAATGCTCCTTATAGGACACATCACTGGACTATATACTCCTCTGTATATCCGTCGCAAGACCCACTGGTTGATGCTTATTTATAAAACCGTCTTAGGCCTCACTCCCCTCTATCCGAGATACCTACTGCAGCCCTCATCCTCCACATACAACACCCGTTCTGCCAGTCCCAATAATGTTTGTACCATGTTTTGTGCTGCTACCATGTTGGGCTGCTGCCATGTTGTGTTGCTACCATTTTGTTGCCATGTTGTGTCACTACCAATGCTGTGTTGTCATGTGTTGCTGCCATGTTATGTTGTTGTCTTTGGTCTCACTTTATGTAGTGTTGTGGTGTCTCTCTTGTCGTGATGTGTCTTTTGTCCTATATTTTTATTTTATTTTTTATTTTTTAATCCCAGCGCACACTAAATCTAAGTGCCTGTAGCTCAGGACCTGAAGCAATACCCTTGACACCATTTGAAAGAAAACACTTTGAAGTTTGTGGAAATGTTAAATTAATGTAGGAGTATATAACACATTAGATCTGGTAAAAGATAATACAAAGAAAAAAACATGCATTTTTTGTATTTTTTTGTACCATCATCTTTGAAATACAAGAGAAAGGCCCAGGCGCAATTTATATTTTGGCCAATAGCTAGCAGCAGCGTATGTGCAAAGTTTGAGTGATCCAATGAACCTTTGCATTTCTGTAAAAAAAAAAATATCAAGACTGACCAAACGTGCCTAATTGGTTGATTTAATAAATGTTCAAGTTCATAACTGTGCACTCTCCTCAAACAATAGCATTGCATTCTTTCATTGTAATAGCTACTGTAAATTGGACAGTGCAGGTAGATTAACAAGAATGAACCTTTCTGCCAATATCAGATATGTCTATGTCCTAGGAAATGTTCTTGTCACTTACAACCTCATGCTAATCACATTAGCCTACATCAGCTCAACCGTCCAGTTGGGGAACCACCGATCCTGTAGAGGTTAAATGACTTGTCGAGTTAAATAAAGGTTAAATACAAATAAATAAAGATACTTCTGAAAACTATATGATTACTTCTACAATTGCTTTTAAATTGAGAAAGTTAATTTGCGAGAAAAAAAGTTCTCAATGACATTCAAATCAGCATTGAAAACGGGTGACGATTTTTTTTTTTTTGCCTAAGCGAGTCTGACCACAAGTCAGAGACCACTATGATGACACAACACGTGTGGTTGATGGATCACAGGAATAGAGCAGGAATATGCTTTTTTAGGTTACAGTACAAGCTGTGTATTCCAATGGTGAAACTACGGATTTCACTTATTATATCTACAATACATAGTGCAATGATGTGAATCACACTGCTGCTCTGTCATTTAGCTATTTGCACCTTACAGATTCTGGTTGTTGGCTGGATGGCTGTTCACAAATGTATGTGTATTTTAACCTAATGATTGTTGAATTAAAGGAGTTTAAGCTAATCATTGTTTTTGCAACCAGTGGACAGACAGTGAAAAATGAACTCTTGTATCAGCTGCATAGTGCGGATCCCTGCATATAGAATACACATTTGAGGGAGTTCCTCTCTCTGTGGTATTGAGCTCCACGTACCGTCAAAAACTAGTTAAATTTAAGAAGACCACAAGTGTTTGTCACATGCGCTGAATACAACAGGTGCAGGCAGACCTTGCCGTGAAATGCTTACTTACATTCCCTTAACCAACAATGCAGTTCAAGAAAGAGTTAATCAAATATTTAGTAAATAAAATAAAGTAAATAATTATAAAAAGTATCACCATAAAATAACAATAACGAGTCTATGCACAGGGGGTACCGGTACCGAGTCAATGTGCAGGAGTACAGGTTAGTTGAGGTAATTTGTACATTTAGGTATGGGTAAAGTGACTATACATAGATAATAGACAGCGAGTAGCAGCAGTGTAAAACCAAATGGGGGTGTCAATGTAAATAGTCTGGGAGGCCATTTGATTAATTGTTCAGCAGTCTTATGCTTTGTGGGTAAAAGCTGTTAAGGAGCCGTTTGGTCCTAGACTTGGCGCCCCGGTACCGCTTGCCATGCGGTAGCAGAGAGAACAGTATGACTTGGTTGACTGGAGTCTTTTTGACAATTTTTTGGGCCTTCCTCTAACAATTCCTAGTATATAGGTCCTGGATGGCAGGAAGCTTGGCCCAGTGATGTACTGTGCCATACGCATTACTCTCTGTAGCGCCTTACGGTCAGATGCCGAGCAGTTGCCATATCAGGCGGTGATGCAACCGGTCAGGATGCTCTCAATGGTGCAGCTGTAGAACTTTTTGAGGATCTGGAGACCCATGCCAAAACTTTTCAGTCTCCTGAGGTTGGAAAAGGTGTTGTTGTGGTGTGTTTGGACCATGATAGTGCGTTGGTGATGTGGACACCAAAGA